>NC_047628.2:1664312-2264312 GCF_009650485.2 Drosophila albomicans
GTAGTAGTGTAATAATTAGTGCAGCTAATATCGTTCAAAAAAGTGAGAAACTCTACTTAGGGTAACTATGAATCTGAAATGCCCATTAAATCTATTTGTATCTATAACACTACTTAGAATTGTTTGAATGCTACAGACCCTAGATATGCACTCACGAATCATTCATTCAACGGTTCATTTGAAAACCCTTGTTATTACCTTAGCGCAAAAACGAACAGTGTAAATTTGCAGCTTTGCAGTGCCTTCACTTTTAGCCACAGCAAAAACAAACTTGATTTGCAACCTTGGCAGTTATAAAACGCCACTTTAAAATTACTTCCTGTCAGAGACGGAAATACTATAGTTGCAGCTGTTGCATCGTGAAAATGACGGCCAAGCTGCGTATGCGCGATATTCAGCCAGTATGTTCACTGCAGTTCATTATGCACGGTTATATTATTCGCACTTGCAATTCATTGTCAATGGCGCGATTGAGCTAAAGTTACATAATATTACTAAGGCAACCAGCTGCAACTGCAAGTGTTACTCCAAGCCAAGTAGAGTGAGCGGCTGAAAAGTGCAGCATCGACATTAACGACTACAGCAACAACGACAACTCTAATCAATACCATAGTGCGTAACGTTGTTGCTCACTCGATAATATTTTCCGGTTTTCTAGGCAACCTCTTTTGGCCAGTTTCAAAAATTGACGATAGTTAGTCGACCAGGATTCAAAGCGATTCAAATTCGCGAGTTTGGAATATACATATGCAAATTTATATCTACACATTTATATGGGAAAGAGTTCTAACCGCTGTGAAGTATTGATACATTTCCTATGTGTGAATATTTATTTTAGTTCTTCGAACCTTTCAAATAACTTACAGTGCTCCCCTCGCACATATGGTTTGATCGCTTGTCGTAGTATTTTTAGTAGGTATTTCTGTAAAATTAGCATAATTCAAACACTGGGTGCGCCGCACAAGCAATGAAACAACTTGCTCAAAAGATTCCACATTTGCGACTCTCTTCTTCTCTCTTTCTTTATATTGATTCGAATTCGAAATTAGTAAAAATCTTTGCGCTTTGCGATGATTCATCAACTGACTAATGAATCTCTGCTAGTTCATAGGAAATTTTAGTCACCATTCGTTATGATACTGTTTCGCCTTTGATGTTTGCCTAATTTTCAACTTGCCTTTCAAAAATCACTTATTTCATCGCCCACCCTACGCGCTATACAAGCGATGTTCTCTGCACGATGTTTACTTTTAATTCTAAAAGCATTTGTTTATGGACACCATTAATCATTTGCTGTTAATTTTTTGTTTGTATTCAGATTATTTGTAACACTTTATTCGATTATGTTTGTAGTATTATTGAAAACTGTGCGGCATACTCACAAAAAAAAACAGAAAACAAGTAGAGGAAGAGTGTGCTCGACTGTGAGATACCCGCAGTTTCAAAAAACAGTGTTATAAAAAAGATAAAAAAGACAAAGCATATGGAAAGCAGTATTTTATATATCGATGTCGTACTAAATTCGAAATATACCATAGAAAACAAAATATTTCAGATTGTTGGCCAAAGAAACTAAGACCTGCTCATTATGCTTAATAACTTCTATAACATTTTTAATCATATATATTGTTATTATTACTCTATTGGTAAATCACAACTCTAGCCTTAAAATTACGCTTGGTATTCTATTTTTTCGATTTTCGAAAGCAGATGTGGGCGTGGTAAAAATTTTAAACAAACTTGATCTGCGTGCTAACATAAGAAATTATAGCTTTATTCTTATAGTCTCCGAGATCCAGTGTTTCATACGGACAAACATATACATATATTTCCTGCAGACTCAAAATGAAAATACTTTATGGGTAGCGGGTATAAAAATGATATCTCTATGTCATTTCTCATACGGACAGACTAACATATATTTTTATTGACGCTGATCAAGAATATATATATTTTATGGGTTCAGAGATGACTCCTACTGCCTGATATATATATACATTTCCTGCAGGCACAAAGTTCTATCATTCTACACATTCAAACCTTCTTCAGTATTCTTTTGACAAGCGTCCACAGCTGATGTGATGTATTTATCTCCGTCTGTATCACGCTATAAACACCTAGTCCTCAGAGACTGTATCAGTTGGTTTGTTACATACAAAACTTGGTGACAAAACTCGAGTAGTTGACAGAAAACTTGTTGCTACCGCTCCTCCTGTTATTCAAATGGAAACAAAATATAATCAATTTTAAAATTTGTATATACAATTACAATATACTTATACTATAGATATAGTATTGCGAATTAATAAATATTGTTATTTAGTTTCTGTGAAATTAACAGTTTTACTGTTTAAATCGTGTTTTCCAGTTTGAAATCAAAATCGCTAGAGTAATTAAGCATTCTTCTTTTGCAGCCATACCAATCGGCAATTGGACTTCCCCAGATATTGATTATAATGAGCGCTTTACATGGGAAGGTGCCAACGATATGAGTGCCAATTATCGCCTGGCCTTGCAACGGGGATTACCATTTCCGATTCTTACTGTGGCCGAGTACTTCAGTTTGGGACGAGAGGGTTTCTCATGGGGCGGACAATATCGGGCTGCGGGCTACTTTGCTAGCATTATGTTGTGGGCATCGTTGGCGTCGTGGCTGCTGATGAATCTTTTGCTGTTGGCAGTGCCCCGATATGGCGCCTACCTCAAGGCTCTAACAGGTGCCCTGTTGGTATGCACAGCAGTGGGATATCATTGCCTACTGCCTCAGCGGCCGCTGTGCATATTCCTGGAAGGAGGACGCCTGGAGTTTAGGTTTGGCTGGTGTTACTGGCTCGTCCTTATTGCAGGTTAGTGAAAAACTGGGCATCTGTTACTTGACATTTGAAGCTAAATCTTTGTTTGGGTTTCAGGAATCCTATGCTTTATTGCTGGCGTGTTGATCTCAATTATTGACTTGGTCTGGCCACACACTTTCTCCACCGTTTTGGAAGTTTACTATGGCACTCCATATGACCGCCATGTTATCTTAGAGGAGTCAAGCGACGTGCGCTACCGCAAGCCGCGTAATAGTCGTGGGTTGGAGGATCCTCCTGGCCTAGGCTCCCGCATACTGCGACGTCTCAGCTCTAAAGCACGTGATATGCAGGCCACAGCTCCTCGGCGGGGAAGTCCTGCTGGCGTGTCAAGTAATGGCGTCGAAAACAAGGCATTCCAAGGCGATGCACCCAAAAGTCCCTGGCGACATCCTTTCAGACGCGCTCAGCACTTAACACACTCCCAGCAGCCTACGCATCACGCCGCACTGCCACACCAACACCAACATCAACACCAATACCAACATCATCATCAACAACAGCTGCAATTCGTGGGCGGAGGTCACATTGTTGAGCATCCTATGCATCACATGCAACGCACTTTGTCCCAGGACTCTGGGTCCAGTATTGCTTCGGCTGCAGCACAAATTTCGCCTTTGCATAAACATACTTTGGCGAGAATGTTGCCGTAAGAATGAAATAACCATTTTAACCTTCTGCTCGTTTCAATGACAGTTATATTCATTGCAGTAATCCACCTGTGGAGCGTATTCGTGATATGGATCACTGGTAAAGGCTTTTGCAACTAGAGTCTAAGTCTTAGGCTTCATCGACAAATTCTTGACAATACAAATATAAAATAAAAAAAAACTAATATATAGTACTTTAATTGACGAAAACACGCTACAAAACAATTTGTGATAATTTCCTAATTTAAAAAATAAAAACAAAAAGTAAAAAATGCAAGTAAATCAAAATTGTATAAGCTTTTATCTGACGTATTTAAAAAAATTTGATAAATCTAAAGCACTAATTTTAAATAAATTATTTTAAATATTTAAGTCATAAGAAATTGTAATCGACGCAGCCCGAAAATGAACAGAAGCATTAAATATTTATTTGTGATAAGATAATTGTAAATCTACGACACAATGTTGTGTAAATCTACCTGCATTTTAGCTGTTATTATCAATTAGATCAATATTTCAATTTCTTGATAGCTATTCCGGATTTTGAGGTAATTATTTATTATTCCTACAATGAAATCCATGCCAGTAACAATTAGTTTAGTGAATAAATGTATGAAAATTGTAAATGTGTAATCATGTAAGGCACTGTAAGATCTGACGATATATAAATTTAAAGAAAAAACAACGACTTGAATTTTAAATATGTTTTACTTTAGTAAAAGTAAAGGAAATAATATTCTTGGCAATTGAACTTTCAAGAAATTATATGAAATTGCCGACCGATTTCATTTGAAATTGTTGATGCTAACTTACAAATATGTAGATTATTTAGTGTATTCACAATATCTATGTATATGCAAGTGAATATTGTACATTCATATAGTACATATATCGTCGATAATCATATCATGATTACAATACGAAAGTTGACTTAACTTTAATTAAGTTGAATATATATTTAATAATATCAAATTATTTAAAATAATAATTTTTTAATTGTTTGACTAAATGATACTTTTAGGAAATTAAACAAATTATTCCCTCTTTAAGCGCAACTCCATATAAACAAAACCGTCTTGCAAAATTTTTGCAAATTTTGAAGCGTATCGATACTGAAATGTAATTGGATATCAAATCAGCAGTTCTGCATGCGAAAAAATGGGCAACTTATTATTCCGCACTCATATCGGAAAAGAGAAGAGAAGCATCTAAATGGATACTTTAAAAAAATAAAAAGAAAGCGTCAGAATCATTTTCTCGTGGTGAGAAATAGAATAAATTAATATTGTGGAGTTGAAGACTAAATATTAAATTTAAAACACAAAAAAATGTTGCTACCAGTTTCAATCATATGAGCTTGGGATATTGTCGTCATAAAACTAGGCAACGAAAGTTATTTCATCTGTGTTTGTTTGCCAAGATTGCCAAAAACGGTCACTCTAATATTTGTGGAGCTTGCGAAATATATTGCTTTTTTTTTCGCACTTTCAAAATGTTTTCGTTAAGTAGAACCTTTGGTTGCATCATTCTATAACCGTCTGTGTGTTAGAGAGAGTCGGTAATAATTCCATTTACAAATTGCTTTGCAGTACTTTAAAAAATTCAAAGTGAAAAAATTGAAGTAAATAGCCAGAGACATAAATAAATGTTTAAATAAAATCGTCAACGCAATCAATTTGACAACACGCTAATAATTAGAATAAATTAATGAATAATAAATTAAATTTGTATAAACCTACACTTTTTGAATTTATAAAGTTTCTAATTTTCGGTTGATTTAATTTCTATTGTCTTTAATATTCTTCTTTCTTTCCGAGTTTGTTTACTTTTGCACCCCTAAACAGCTGTTCGTGTGATTTGACTTTGGTATAACACTTGCTTTTTATACCCGCCACCCATAGAGATGTATGTAACAGGTAGAAGGAGGCATCACCGACCCTATAAAGTATATATATTCTTGATCAGCGTGAACAGCCGTGACGATCTAGCCATGTCCGTCTGTCCGTCAGTCCGTATGAACACCTAGATCTCAGAGACTATAAGAGATAGTCAATTTGCGCAGGTGGAAGTGGGCGTGGCAAACATTTGAAACAAACTTGATCTGCGTGCAAACATAACAAATGCTGTCGAAAAAAATTAGAGTTGTATCTCTTATAGTCTCTGAGATACGGACAGACGGACAGACACACAGGCAGACAGACCGACAGACGGATGCTGATGAAGAATATATATACTTTATAGTGTCGGAGATGTATCCTTCTACCTGTTACATACATTTCCTTCCGGCACAAATTTATAATACCCTTCTACCCTATGTCTAGCAGGTATAAAAAGAAATGTGTGCTTTGAGTAGAGCTTAATGAATTGAATCATTATTGAATGGAGTTTTTTCTTAATACAATGAGGTAAAAAGTAATAGAAGATAACTTATTTTTGGAATGACTTAAAAAATGTAAAATATTATCACACATAGGACATAGTATTAAATCTAATTGTTTCTTACAAATGCAATTGCGAATGTGGTTTGAAATCCAGCGAAGAAGATGTACATCCTATTTTAAAATATTGTGTCACAGGTTCGAGTTATTTGCGCATAGTATATTTATTGTGATGTTTTCTGGCTATACAAGTTATGCATTGAAACAGTCATTAATGTTTGGCAAGAAATTATTGTAGCTATCTTCAATTTCATTGGTAGCATCGACAAAACAGGTCTCCGTATCTGAAGGAAGTTTAGCAATTAACTCCAAGGTATCGTGAATTTTGCGAGTAAGTTTCACAGTTGCACTGAAAAGATTAAGGAAGCACTTTGTAGAAGTGACACTTGAGCCTTCTTCGTCACTGCAGAGCTGACTATTAAGATGTATGATGTCATCGCAGATTGTAATTATTTGGTTGCATGACTTAATAATTTTTGCAATATCCTTTGGTACATCGGTGCTGCATCCACCGATGTCATCAACGTATTTGCTTGTTGACACCAAAATCTCGCCGACTTCATTGACTGTACAGTTCACACCGCGCACTGTGGTCAAGACAGCACGAAGGAAATTGACAAAGCCATTGTCAGTCATAGAGCGGTCGGATTTTGAAGGCGTTGCCTAAAATATAATAGTTAATAATATTTCGTTTTTTTGGAAATAGAAAAGACTAACCTCTACCACTCCGTACAGGCTGATGGCTGATGCGAGCACCAATAGACAAAGAGTTACGGTTTTCATTGCGCAGACTATTTCTTTGATAATGTTTGTCGACAACGTTGAGAACTACCTTATAAACAGAATTATAATCGATCAAGAGGTCTTTTTTGAAGTGCTTTCATTAAATGATAACAAATTTTAATACATTTTATTTATATATTAAATGCGCTTTGGGAATTCACTTAATTTGTTATTTATAACTGATAATTTACATTCGATTGACAAATCTTATCAATGAATTTAAATTTTTTTAATTAACGCAAACGTGCTATGATCGACTATCATGTACCATGCATCCAGCGTAATAAGTAATAATAAGTCAACGACGTTGATATTCGTGTAATATTGTGGTAGTACACACAAGTATAAGTATAATGTAAAAGTAAGGAGTAAAGTTGAATTCAAACTTTGCGGGCTAAACACTTCAAGCTAGTTCTTCTTAAGTTGGCAAGACTGTTAATTATATGTATGTTATATGGGCGAAGTTTCACGACAATGTTATTATAGTTAAGCGCTGTTCCCAGATGCGCGAAATCGTGTTTTTTTCGTGCAAAATTATTGCGGGGTCATTTTGTTCCACAGTACCCAGCACAAACAATTTTTAAGCAAATCGATACTCCCGATACTGGAATGTAAGTGGATATCAAATAACAGTTTTCCAAAAAAAGACAACCTATTATTCCGCACTCATATCAGAAGAGTAAATAGAGGCATCAAAATAAAAAAATACAAAAAAAAAAAAATAAATTAACAAGTAAGAAAGTTACAGTCAAGTGTGCTCGACTGTGAGATACCCGCTACCCATTTTGAATAAAAGCAAAATATTGCGGTATTTTTTTTCAAAATTTACCAAAATATACCATATACCAGATTGTCGACCAAAGCAACAAAGACCCCTAGTAAATAGGCGGTTTTGCCCATACAAAAGTATTTCTTTAATAACTTTCACAATTTTTATCTGATCGCAATCAGATAACGTACCATAACGTAGAAGGGTATTATAACTTTGTGACGGTAAGAAATTTATGTAACAGGCATAAGGAGGCGTCTCTGACCCTATAAAGTATATATATTCTTGATCAGCGTTAACAGCCGAGACGATCTAGCCATGTCGTTCTGTCTCTCCTAGAATTTAGAGACAATAAGAGAAAGAGCTATACATTTTTTTTACATATTTTGTTATATTTGTTTAAAATTTTTACCTCGCCCACTTCCGGCCCCAAAAATTTATCAAACTTAAATAACAAGCGTAAGGATAGAGTCGCGAATTTTAGTATATACAAAGTTACTATAGTATTTGTGATTCCTGAAATCCTGCGATCATATAAATATTGTCGAAGTTATTAAAGAAATACTTTTGTGTAGGCAAAAATGTCCAGTTATTAGAGGTCTTAGTTGCTTTGGCTGACAATCTGGCACAATTTGCACTCTATAATGTAGAACCATATCAATATACCAAATGTACCATTTAGCACATTTTTTTTTTATTTGTTGTAGTATTTTGTGGTATAATATTTTTGTATATTTTGAAAATAATACCGCAATAGTTTGCTTTTATTCAAAATGACTGTAGCTTTCTTTCATGATATTTTTTTTATTAAGTTATTCGAAGTTCAAACAATTGCAAGTAGTAAATAGGAGCAATTATTCTACGCATTTTCTTTTTGCCGATCAATCTTAGTATTTATGTAGAATTAGGGTTAGGCTCCTTGGCCGTATAATTATTTATAATATGAGAAATATCTAAAAGATAATATTAATATATAACAAGTAAGAAAGCCAAGCATACTGGACTGTGAGATACCCACCACTCACTTTGAATAAAATCAAAATGGTGCATTATTATCCTTAAAATATAATTAATAAATATTCCGCAAAAATACAAAAAGTAAAGTAAAGTAAAAAGTAAAAAGTAAAAAAAGACAATAGAGTACGAAAAACCAGATTGTCAGTCAAAGCAACAATCTACAAAATTACCTTTACTTTTTGATTTTTGTCAATTTGCGGGGGCGTTAGTGGGCGTGCCAAAAATTGGAAACAAGCTTGTTAAAGATTATATATAATTTATGGGGTCCGAGATGCCTCCTTCTGCCTATTACTTACATTTCCCACAGGAACAAATAATTTTCTACCCTATGAGTAGTGAGTAGGAATAAGGAAGAACTTTTCATCACCTTCTAGCTATTGTGCTAAATATTGTTCATATCATTTTTAAACATATTTTAATTAAACCATAATAATACAAACTTGGTCAAGAAATTGATAGGCAACTTCACAGAGTTAGGTTCTTTATCGGCTATGGTAAACGTCTTTTTTTCTAGTTTTCCCGCTATAACCTCTTCCGTCAGCTTGGCAATTCCAAAATCTCAGTAATGTTTTTTAGATCGACGCATTTTGTTCTAAAAATAATATTTTTATAGTTTAAATAGAAGGATATTGAATGTATTGGACATTATTTGCAAGTTCAACAATTGTTGATCACTGAAGATTGAATATCCGAAATGGGATAGGAGCTTTTTTCCAGTCATTATGCACTAGTGAAATACGTTTTTGATTTAATGAAAATTTAATGAGTTCATCAAATGTAATGTCAGCAGCAAACTTACGTCCATGGAACAAAAAAATAAAAACAAAACACGATAATACAATTTATCCTTACTATTTATTATTAAACCTATCTATCCCCTCCATAACTGTATTCACCACTATTGTGAAGGGCGACGCTTAACTTTCTGAAGACCATTTTGGGTGCTAGAAACTAGGTGCAAACTGGCCTAAAGCATTTTAGATGTCGATGCACTTAAGAATATTTCATAATTTTTGAAATATTGTTTTTATCTAGCAGTAACTGCCGAGACATAGAGCCATGTCCCTCAGTCTGTTCGTGTAAACACCTAGATTTCAGAGACTAAAAGTGAAACGCTTTCAATTTTCCGAGACGCAGATTTATTTTTTTTAGAAATTAAATAAAAACCGAAAAGCAAGTAAAGACTTGACTTTGGTGTCGCTCCTGCATAGCCATTTTTTCTCCAGCGACGTCAACCTAACCTTCTAACCTAGGTCCAGTGTCAGGACTTCCAGAGCTTCAAACTTGGATAGATGTACTGAGAGTTCGGTGGGCTCCGTTGATGAACTGTCTGGACTGCCTTTATTCTGGGATGGTGCTAAAGTTGAGGTGACAGCGGCAACAACGTCTGGCGGGATGCTCCTCTTCATGCTAGCTGTAGATTTCTTCAGTCCGTTAGTGGGTATGGTTTAAGACAATAAGATGAGGTTGTACCTTCAAGCAAAAATCTCATCTCAAAATGGTGGTAATAAATGGAATCGAAGTATTTCAGCTGAGACTACGAATGCGATGTTGGCTGAATTATTTTGAAATCCATTAATTATAGACGGCATTGCAATTTTATTATCGATGTTAGCTGTTTATAGTTATTATTAAGGCTGAACGTGTTAAGGAAATTCTTAAATTCTCCAAAAAAGTTAAATTTGTCAGTTGTTTATCATTAGCGTTGTTGTCGACAATGTGTTCAATATGTTCAGCATAGCTAAATCGTTAATCAAGAACTTATATACTATATATGTGTATACATATATACCGCCAACTTGCTTAGAAATACAATTCAACAATTATAAAGTTGTAAAAAAAAATAATCAGGTACTGTTTATTACTAATTTAATAATTCGTATTTTAAATAGTATTATGTGTAGTATTTCAATCTTAATTTTTTGTCATTCCTTTTTATATTTGTCTTCAGGATTTAGTCGAGTCATGTTGTGATTTAAAGCTGTCTGATAAGTGATTAAAAGATTACATTAATATAAGCTTGCCCTCTTTTGAGTGGAGATAAATCAATTACTCTCAAGCGTGTGCAGATAAATAAAAACAAATAAAATGTATTTCATATGCACAAATATGTCGTATACAATTTATTGGCAGAAACACAATACACACACAACAGCCAGCTCTCACACATACTCATATGAGTATAGGCAGTCTCGTGTCGCTATCGCACGCTTTTTGGTTTAGTCCAAGAAATCAAGATTTATGACATTTTTATTATAAAAACGAAGGGCTGCCTGTGTAGTGGGTGGCTGTAAACATAAAACAGAGAGCATTACAGAGAGAAGGAAGGGCTGATGGAAGGGATGTTGGCTGCAGGATGTTGGCTGCAGTTGTTGGCTGTTGTGCCGCCTGCTGACTTCAAAAATATGCAGGCAGGCGCATCATGGTATTATTTCGACTTCTTCTGACTGAGTCTCCGGGCCTTGGCTCCGGTTTCTGATGCCGCCGCATGCAACGGAAAGCGCATAATTCACAAAACAGCAGGCCATGCGATGCGACAGGGAGACCCGGGTCGGGCCAAAGGATGGAGGGAAGGACTAGTACATAGTTGCCTATTGTTATTATTGTTGTTATTGCTGTTGGCTGCCGACAATCGGCTATGCAATACAAATCTGTGTACAGAACCTTCGGACTTGTTTTGGCTCTCTATTTTAATATAAACAAACGAGCTTCTACTCATAATATTCTGCTCCTCTTACGCCACCTGTTCCAAGGGTCTCTGCCTTCTTTTCCATATGTTAGCATAAGGTGTACCTAAATTGTATTTCCTGATTTATAAATACCTCTAAAATCCCAATTGAAATCTGAAACTTGCTAGGAATCCGTTATTTTCAGAATTTGAATTTTCTATATTTGTCTATGCCGATAGATAGATGCATTCAATTTGAAAGAGAATTTAATCGTCACTTTGCCAAAGTCTTTTTCCTTCTTTGTTTGCTGTTTGTTGTCCGCCAACAACTGGAGCATTTTGAAACTCAGCTCGTTGCTTCTGCCGCTCCAATAAATCTTTTAAAATTTTCGATATTACGCATTTGAGAAATTTTCCATGTTCTTTAATCCGCTTGAAAAGTTGAAGTTTTAACCGGTAAAAGATTCTTAACTATCTTGACTATATAGGCAAATGTAGTAGTAGTATATATATGTATACTACTTTTTCCTCTGCCATGCACTTTAAGTTTAACTACAATTAATATTATGTTACTTATTGGTCCTTACCATTTACTAGCCTGTAAGAAAGGACAGACGTACAGGCGGCTGTTGACGCAGACCAAGAATATATATACTCCATATAAAAATATTAATTATTCTCCTAACTCCCAAAAAGATAAATAGGCATTCATATAACTATCATCTTGCATAGCGAAGGAACCCACATAATTTTTGTAAGCATTTTTGGTCGACCAATGATAAATATCCAACGATAACCAATATTCTACATGCACAACAGTAATAAACATATAGTCCAAGGGTCGATACAAATTTCCGTTCGAAATATAACCTCACAGACCCCGGCTACGAGACAATTCATGTTTAAGTAAGCCGCATTGTAAAATTTGGTTTTTAAAGTCACTTTTCCCACAACATACATCTGATCAGACGCGTTTATTTGTTAGTCAATAAAAAACAACAAATATAAATAAATGTAAATCATTTTTGGAATCCTATTTTCATGTTTAAAAAGAAAGAAAGGTAGTTCAAAGACTTATATTAGTCACTGTAGACAGCCTGCGTATTAGTATGCAGCACGATAACAAGAACAGAAATCAACTTGGTTGTCGTTTTTTGTAACTTTAAATTCCATTAACAATACACATCAATTTGCATCGATCACTTGGCTAACAATATGTCCAATACGCCAAAAGGAAAACAAAGAGCAGCAAAAAGAAGAGGAAGAAAAATGAAATACAAATAGTTGGAAAAAACTGAAATAATCACAAACAGAATAAATAGCGAGTGAGTGGCACGAAAAATAAGATAAATTCTCGGCAGCTGCGCTAACGAGCAACGGGATGCAAGGTGGCTGCCTTCTTGGGAAATGGCAGTGGCAATGGCAGTGGGAATGGGAATGTAAATGGGAATGGGATTGGGAATGGCAAGCTGGTTGAGAGGGGGTGGGGCTAGGCTTGGGAAGCGGTGCTCGGGAATGCAGCAATCTTTAGTCTGTTGTCAAGCAATGCAAGTAGAGCGAATTCAGTGCTGAGTTATGCTTCTTCCATTGTCTAAAGCGTAACAGTGGCTCCGAAAAGTTGACAGCCACCCGTCTGGAGTCTAGGGTTTAGGATCCACGGTCTTGAATCTCAAGGCACTTTTGGCTTTTGCTTAACACAAATGAAAATGGATGAGCTACTAAATGTTGTCATTGTTTTTGTCTCGACTTGCATCGACTGCATCAAATGAAATGAAAACGTTGCAAACAAGCTAACAACAGCTTTACCCCACCTCGCCCAGTCCTTCTCCTTTGCCTCCCGACCCATTTCTCAACTGTAAATTTGCTTTGTGTGTATGTGCTTGTCTATGTGAGTGCAGTGTGCCCGCACTTCTTGCCCTTTGGCATGCGTCTGCCTCTTTTCCTTCGTCTGTTTGTCACTGTCTCTAAGTGCATGTGTTTGTCTTTGTTTTTATGTCATTTATTTATTTAAGTCAATTTCGTTGAGTGTGTTTGAGCATTTTGTTGCAATTCATTTTAAGGTTTCTTTTTGATACCCTCTAACAACTTACGCATAGTCGCTTCCATAACCGGCTATTCGGTTGTAAGACCAAGGCTAAAATTTATTTAATTGATATTTGAATTTTATTATTTTACACATTTTCTTGGCTTCATTATTTTCGTCATCCCTTATCATTATAGAGTATTTAATTGTCAGTCATTATTCTCTTATCAAAATACATGTTGTTTTCTTTTATTTTGTAATTTTTTAGCATTCTATAAGAAACTTGATGACAATTTTAACTTTGAGCGATTGCTTGATCGTTAAAATAGAGAATGATTGAGGGTAGTGTGCAAGTCGAGAAGGGGACAGAATGGACGCAAGTGACTGAAGCGATAAACATTGACAAGCACAGTACAATACAAACATATGTTGGAGCTCATATGACAGACCGTTGAGACTAGGTGTTTATTGGTTATTTATAGAAACTTTTGTTTCAGGAACATTTAAATTGCTTGCAATGTTTTTGTTGAAGCGGTGTTTATTTTATAAAAATTAGTGTTTCTGTAATAAATTATATTTTTAATATAATATAATTTTAACATAAATTATTTTTAAGTTAATTACTGATTATCCTAATATTTTATAGCCAATGTCACTAACCAAAGAAAACGATACAAATATTAAATAGCTTAGACACAAACTATTTCTACCTAAATTAATCACTCTTATACTCGCAGTTTAGTACTGAAGCTTTTCATAGATGGCGTTCTTTCCTAATGTAACAGAAAAAGTTCGAGTTCCCTGTATAAAATGTGTTGATGGATAGCATTTTGCACTTATCCGTACTATTTATAAGTTTGTTAATATTTTTAAATTTATTCCCTGATTTTAACTAATGTATTCATTTCAAATTTCAAAGCAAACTTTGAAATCGATTTTCGTTACCAACAGCTTTACTTCACACATGTCACTCTCTTATTTGTGCTCTGTGCTCAACTCTCTTAAGTGCGCCATTCTTCTCATAAGAACTTTACATTCAGCAGGGCAAGTGGTTCGGCCTTTGCTTTCGGGTTGTGCCCGTTTTAGTCGTCTGCTTTCGTCCTGTAAACATGTCGTGTAGGAGCGCTATCGTTTGCACACTTCGTGACTAACGAATCGACCTGGCGAAGCTCAACGAAGCTGCTGTTGTGTGTTTCAGCATTAGTTGAAGCTCAGCCGTCGGAGTGGTTTGAACGTGTGCAGAAATGCTGACGCTTGTTTCGGTCACAAATCGCGTTGACTTGTAATTGGAATTCGGCGACTTCGCTAAATGCGGCTATCGGCGAAATTTAAATCAATGGTCGATATTATAAATTGTTAGAAACTGTGCGTTGCGTAAAGCAAATATTTAGTATTCTAAAATATCACGAAATCTTCTCGCGTGTGAATCGTAGTATAAGGTTTAATGTTCGGGGGCTAAGGAATATGTGGTTTGCGTGTTTGTTTCACTTCACCTTCAACTCTGTCGCGAATGTGGCAAACGTCAAATGGTGTTGGCAACTTCAAAAGAGAAAGCCTTTAGCCTCAAGTCACTGATAAATAGTTAAATAAAATAAAAGACGTCGCCTCGTTTCTCCCCTCAACAACTCGACCATCGCGTCAAACATCAACCTTTTTTAGCATATATTAAACGAGTAAACAACAACAAGTAAAATAACTTCTGCAAGTGCTTTTTATGTTTAAAGTGTGTGTGTGTTGCTGTCGGTGTGACCGCTTGCCCTCCTCCTTTTTGGGATAATCATAGCAGAGAAAATTCCGGCTAACTCAGTTGGTCACGTGGCCAAAAGTTTTGTTTTCCTGCTGGTCGTTCCAATGCTATTGTGCGTGACACTGTCAAAGAACAACACAAATATCAACAAGAACAACAACAACGTCAACAATAAGAAACAACTTAGGAATATCATTTGGAA
This sequence comes from Drosophila albomicans, assembly GCF_009650485.2. NCBI lineage: Eukaryota > Metazoa > Arthropoda > Insecta > Diptera > Drosophilidae > Drosophila > Drosophila albomicans. The sequence continues at coordinate 1,679,462 of NC_047628.2, forward strand.
GAGCAAAGCTCAATTTGTTGGCCAGGTGAGTTGTTGTTAGTTTCCAAAAATCATGTTAAGACAGCATCCAAAATATGTTGTTGCATTTTTTGTGGCAGCAGCTGTGAATTTTGAGGTTTTAAACTCTTAAACTCTCCTTCTTCACATACTCCATTTTACCGAAGTTACCAAATTCCATTCGCTTCACGTTACGATGCTTTTCGCATCCCATCCCACTCCGTTTCCCATTTTGTGTCGATTGCCGTAACTTAAAATGCGCCAACTGACTGCCAAAAGTTTGCAAAACTTTTGCCTGAAGTTTATTTACTTGTTTTATTATTTTTTGTGCGCCTAGATGCCTTCACTTGCCTCTGTGTCTCTCTTGCCACAGTTACCATTGTCCTGCCAAAGAAAGAGTCACTGAGAAGATGAGAAGACTTCTCGGTCATAGTGTCGAACACTCAAAATTAATAAAATGGGAGTAGGAAAGATGTAAAATAAGTTACCTTTTTACTAAAAACTAACATTTTGAAAAAATCAAGACAATTTTATTAAATAAATAAAGTCTCATTTACACTTCTTGTAAAAGAAAACATTTCTCTCAGTTCAGTTCTATTCTTGTATTTGAATTTAAAACAAATAAAAGCAAGCTGAAAAAAGGAAAAATAAAAATATACAAATAAACAACCAGAGTTACACATAAATATTGAAACCAGGACTCAGTATTTATGAATTGATTAAAGCTAGGAAAATAAAAGAAAATAATATTTTCAGTTAAGGGGACTTTTACGTACACAATGGCAAATTTCATTTGATGCATTTGGGATGAACCAAAACTTTTCAAATATTCTTCCATGCCCTACTTAATAACGAAATTCCACTGGATATGTGATGATTGACAAAATGAGGAGGACGTGATGTGTGGGCTCTGAGTGCTCAGTAATTGTTGAAATTTTTTAGCGAAAAGCCAATTGCGTTAGGCGAGGCACGCATTTGAGGATTTCAAAAGCTTGGTGCAAAGAGTTGGTTGGTCGCTTGGGCCCTCTGCTCTCATTCGACAGCCCTGATCCATGGGTTAGTTGTCAAACAGATGTCAGATATATCTATCGACCTCGCATAAGCATATGAGTGTTTGTATGTGTTATATGGAATCGTTGGCTTGTCAAAGTGCTGAGCAAACCGAAAAACCAATTTGCGTGCGAATGTACTTCAAAAAGGCATTAAGCAAAACGCATAAACAAAAGTTACGTATACGCAGAGGTAACCGTTGACGGGTTAATGTGATTTTAATGTACTTTTTAGCCCCATTTGAAATACGGTACACGTGTGTCTGTCCTGTGAATAAGTTTATATATACGCACATAGTACATGCTGTGAAGAGTTTGAGTTGTTAAAGTTTTATGTGACTTCGGATTTTAATGCACGCGCATTAATTAAATTTTCTGCAATGCTTTAATACACTTTTCCAAATTGATTAGCAAAGGTGATTTTTATGAAGTCTAAAAAGATAAGTTTATCAAGCAACTATATTTTCTATTTTGAATGAATCGTTCTCGTTATGTTTCGTGGCAGTAAATGTCCAAAAATGGGTGGAATAAATGCCGGGTACTCTTATTTTTGCTTCTTTTCATATACGGTTGATGGGAATAGAATTTAATTTGAATTCACCTGACAACAACAACAGCAGCAGCAGCAGCAGCAGCAGCAAACAAAAAAATGGCAGGCAACAAATATAATCAGAATGATCTCCGCTTGACAGAACAAAACCAAACCAGACTCAAGCAGAAATATGAAGGGGCGTATATTTCATTTGAGGGTGGTCCTTGCAAGTGGTTGCCACAACAATGGTGGAAAAAATGTTACACGCTTTTGAAATCAATCTTCCTAATGACAGACAGCCACGAACAGGCGCCACAAACACAAACTCCAACAGACAACAACGCCGAGATAACGTGGGGAAAATGCGACTTCTAGACACGTGCGTTTGCGTTTTTTTCTTCTTTTTTTATTAAGCTCAAGTATCTGGCACTTGTAGCGGTAATCGATCTGAGCAACAGCAAGCCCGTAAATAAACCCATACCAATAACAGTTTGGTAGCATGAGTTGGCTGAAATGAAGCTAGATCCCGTCTTCTCAATTGCTCTCTACTCGTTACGTGAAAAGGTTGCGGTTGCAATATTCACCATTTCAAGTAAGACTGGTGCCTTGCAACTCTAATGTTTTATTTTATTTTTTTCTTTGTACTGTTCATAATATTGTGTATATAAAGAAAAACGTTTTAAAACCGAGAATAATATATTGAATGAAAATTGAACCAAGGTTTTTTCTCAAATTAAGATCCAAATTCTACAAAAACTGTAGATTGCCCAATCTTCAAATTTAAGATTATAATCTTCTTTCAAGAATGGGAAAATCTAAAAATTGAACCAAGAAAGCAAAATTTTAAATCAAGATCAAACGTTCTAGATTGTTTAAGAACAAAAAGAAAAGAACAAGAACAAAACTAAGGGGAGGGAATTCCAACATTTTAAATAACAAGAACAATATTCTTGAACTTGAGATTTTTTTGAAAGTAGATTTCTTAATCTCATAACGATGATTGAGTAACAAATTCTTGTTTAAAAATTATCTCAACCTTTATGACTTGCCTCAAACTTATTTTATGATCGAACAGTTTTTCAATCAAGATAAATAAAGCATTCTTGAAGTAAGGTTTTGAACTTAAAAAAACATGTTATTAATCTCAAACCGCAAAAATCTTGCAAAAATCAACCTGAAAATCTCATATCAAGATTTTTTTAAGATGTAAAAAATTTTAAATCTATCTATACTATTCAATCTAGATTTTTTTATACCCGCTGCCCATAGGGTAGAAAAGTATTATAACTTTGTGCCGGCAGGAAATGTATGTAACAGGTAGAAGGAGGCATATCCATAAAGTATATATATTCTTGATCAGCGTCAACAGTCGAGACAATATAGCTACGTCCGCCTATCCGTGTGAACACTTCGTTCTCAGAGACTATAAGGGATAGAGATATTACAGTTCGTGCTATGTTTGCATGTAGATCAAGTTTGTTTCAAATTTTTGTCACGCCTACTACCGCCCAGCAAATCGATAAGAATCGAATAACAAGCGTAATTTTGAAAAGATAAAAAATGTAGTTATTAAAGTTATTAAAGAAATTTATTTGTATGTGATAAAACGCCTACTTATAACGAATCTTAGTTACTTTGGTTGACAATCTGATATATTTTGAATGATCAATATATCTAAAATAGCATTCGTATTATTTTTATTATTTTACGGTATATTAATTTGGTATGTATTTATAAATATGATTTTTGATTTTATTCAAAATGGGTCTCACAGTCGAGCACACTCGATAGTAGCTTTCTTACTTGTTTTCTTTTACGAGCGTCCGTTTTTTGCAACTTACCTATCAAGACTTGTCTCTCAAAATTAAATATTCCTGTACTTCCGAAAATCCGTCGTAATAGCGATGAGAGAGTACAACATCACGAGAGAGTTGTTAGTATAGCCGAGACAGGGCGTAAGGTGTAAGTGTGTGTGTGTAGGCACTCGCCCTGCTGCAAAAGAAAAACCTTAAAGAAAACATATTAATAAAATAAAATGAAAACATCTGTTTAATTTCTTATAATAATACGGTTAGCAAATTTCGTATCGATCTCTCATTTTGTTTTTTATTTTAATTGTATTAATTTGGCGTAAATGATGAATAACTTATCCCAATAATTTATTCTTTAGAAGCAGTTAGCAATGCAATTCTAAAATGCTAAATTTAGTTGAGTGCGTCAGACTTTTTGTACGAACGCTTCCATTCCAGAGATTAAAAACTGAAACCTAAAGATTTTTTAAATAAACTGCTTAAAAAGTTTTGCTGGAAATTTACTTAAAGATAGATAGTCAACAGCTTTCTTCGTTATTTTTAAAAATCATCAGAAAGTTAGATTGATTATTATTATTTTACTTATTCTTGTACGATTTGCTCTCTTAAGGAAGACTTAACGAAATGCAGCCGTCCTTGTTGATTATATTATATAACATAAATAAATATTGAATTTCTTTACTTTCTTCACTGAGACAAAACTGACTTGAAGCCAGACGAAATTCATTTCATAATTTGACTTACCCTCGAGTTTGATGGATTTGTATCCCTTTAACTCGATGCTGGTTTTCTGCCCGTTTTGGCTATTTATTTTTATTATTATTATGACTGTTCTTCTATTCCATCTAGCTACATGAGTGAAGATACTATTGTGTATATTTTGTTTTCATTTCTATCTGTTGCCACTCGCATTATTGTTGTTGTTGTATTTTTATGTTGATCGGAGACACACGCAGTTTTTTTTATTGTGCTTGAACTCATATTTCCTTCTTCGGCCTTTTTGAACTTCCTTCTCCCACAACTCCTATTTGCTCATCCTCCTCACTTTGGCATTTATTTATATTCATTTCCTGTTTTCACCGCTGCGTTGTCGGCGCATTTATAAATATAAATGAGTTCTGCTCGATGAAGGTTAAATTGAAATTTACTTTGTGCCTGTGTGATGGCTTGATCCTTCTATAAGGATGAACAGCAACAGCGGGACACATGGTCCATTCCATTTTCCCTTTCCCACCCTGTACCAATTGAGAATGGGTAGAATTATGTGCCAGACATAATGAGGACCCTTCCTGACTATATTTTGTCAAAAGAGAAGCTGATTATGCAGAGGCATTTGGCTTGTCATCTGGTTCTATGCTTTGACCGAGTTCATATTAAATGCTAGCTGCCTCGAGGTATCTGGTAGTCGGGCATCCTCGGAATTTATAATAAAAACATGTTGCAAACTTTTCGGCCTCTGTATTCCCCGTCCTCCTCCATTCTCTCCAATAACTCAATCTCCTTTTCTTTGTGTGGTTTCATTTTAATTTTGATACGTAAATTCGGGACATCCCTTTTTTTTGGGGCTAGCCTGATTCTCACCGAGTGAGTTCCGAGTGTGAAAAGTTTGTCTGCCTGACTGCTTTTTGTTTGGCCTTATCATTTGTCAAAGGCGGCAAAAGAAATTGTTAAAATTGAATATTTACATAAATTTATTGAAAGAGGCACCGAACTTGGAAATGGAATTTTTAACATAGACTACGAAGTGATACTTTTCAGTGATGAGGATGTTGTTCCCTTCGAAATGTGATTAATCTTAAATGAATTAATCGTTTCTCATTAAGTTGTGACCAATATCCATAGTTATATATTCTGGACTACTAATCTTAAGAGAACATAACTTTGTGGAGTCATGTGTTAAATTAATGTGAATTTTCGATAAATATTAAAAGCACTTACACTTCATTTTTGCCACCGCATGCTTGGGAAAGTGCGATAAATGCTGCAAGAATTATCTTGCAATTGAATTATCCCCCCTCCCCTGTTTGGGGCTCATATGTACAGTGAGAGCACATACATATAGTATACATTTTGGGCAGACAACAGCAGGATACCAATAAATCGCGAAGCTTAAGCGATGTCCATAAGTCAAGCTGCGCGAATCGGTCGAAGTCCAGAACGGAAGCATAAATCTCATCGACACTAAAAATCAGATATGCGTTATGAGCTCGACCAGCATTTATGCAATGAGTGGGAGTGCGATTGGGTGGTGGTGAGGGAGCGGGAGCGGGAGGGGGAGAAGTTATGTCGCCATTAATGTCGTGTTATGAAAGTAATTTTCTTAAATTCGCATATTAAACGTTTTGGCCATTAATAATGGACATAGGGAAAGAACAGTACACCAAGGATAGCATGAGCAGAGTAAAGCGGAAAGAGAGTGCAGGGAGAGTGTTGGCCATAATAAAGGCAAAAGCCGGAATGAGGATGAGGATGAGAGGAAAAGCAGAGAGAATAACAAACATGAAAATGCTGTGCATGTTCCAAATGATCGCTTCAATAACCACAAAAACCATAAGAAACAGTCAGGGAGTCGAAGGGAATGGAGCAACACAGGACGAGGAAGAAGACAAAGAGAGGGAGGCAAGGGCGAGGTCGATGGCGATGGCGAGAAGAAGGACGAATGAATGAATGAATAAATGAATAACGCCCGAAATGACGAACCAACGAACCAACTGGCGTCTGCCATGATAGACTGCCCCGAAGACCGGAGTAGAGACCACCGCCACATTGGATACGACTGCTAGCTGGCTAGCTGGAAAGCTGGACCTTGTGCCGCTTTTGCACATGATAAAAATTTATTTAGACCAAATAGAAAAGAATGAGACTAGCGGGAATAATAAACTACAACGAGCCACACAGAGTTGAGTTCGGTTCAGCTGTGTTAAGTTTGGCTCGGATTCGCAAGCTGAGTGGAGTGGGTTTCAGGAAATGCCGAGGCAGCTATTGACGGGCCATTGTCTAGAGTGGCTCATACACTAGTGCACAGAAACACACACACACACACACATATACTCTCACACATACATATGTAGTTGTCGGACGGGCATATCATATGAGTGCATGTCAGGAGCGATTTCTCCAGTTTGAATTGCTTGTGCTGGCAGCGATGCGACAGCTGCCTTCATGCAATAAAATGTGTCTATAAAATGCTACCATTTTCATTTTGTTTCATTCCTCTGACTGTGCTGAGAGTATACAAGAAAAGTATTACATCTTTAAATAGTTTTGTGTACTACACATATTCAGAAAAAAAAACAAAAGTAAAATGATTATGAAATATTGCAAGACACACAAATATTACATCACTTAAAGATTGCGAAATTTAGCAATCTTACACATTATAAATATTTTAAATTTTAATTTCTCTTACATGTTTTCGATGTATTATAAAAAATTTAAACGCAAACTATATTTCATGAAAATTATAATTTTGTATTCAAATAATTTAAGAAGTGAAATGGATCACAAAACCTATAAATTAGAGTATTTAGTTCTCATACATGCTTTATATCTTAGATATTTTCCATTGCTTTGCCCCTTTTCCTGTTGCTGTTAGACTGTTTGGCTATCGGTTGGTAGATAGGTCTCTCGACCGTCCGACGTTTCCGTTTCCGGCGCCTGTACGCCATGTTGATTTTGGCTCGCTCTTTGTTGTTGTATTTTTTTGTGTCCTTTTGTGTCTCTGGTTCCGACTATGGGTAGATGGATGTGCGAGTATATACATACATATATCTATATGTACATATGTATGTATGTACATACATACATATACATATATTAGTGATTGTTCTCTGGGTTAATGCGCGCACTCGACTGTGCCCAAATTGCTCAAGTGTAGTTGAAGTTCAGTTTCGTTCTTGTTTTGTGCGATATTTAAAAATGGAACCTACACAAATTTTTTGTTTGTAATTGCCTCTTGGACCATTTGCTTTATCATCATCGCCATCGTCATCATTAACGTTTCATTAATTATCGTTGTCGTTATCATCATTATGGGATGTATTATCAGCTGTTATATTAGTATTGCTCGCACATTGACACCTTCTTTTGTCCCTCCTTTGTCCATCGCCCTTCGCACTTCGCCTCACTTATCGCACGGCCATTTTGTCGCTTATTGTAATGTCTTACATCCTTATCATTACTTTCATTCCCATTTCCCCTTCCATTTGAAGTTCTTCATCTGTACACCATTCTCCATTTTCCATTCTCCATCCCCTGTGTTCCATTTCTCATTCTATTTTATTCTAGCGACGACACTCAGCGGACGCGTTGACAAAATGACAATGGAAACCGAAGAGAAAAAGAATTTGAAAGTGAATTTCATTGCTTTTGTTTCGAATACTCTTTCGGGTGCATCTAGACAACAAATTGCATAAAGAGACTGAGAATATGCTGCTAAGCAAACCTATTCAGAAACATTGGAGGACTCTTGTTGGAAAGAGTATAAGGAAAAAGGTCAGATGAAACTTAAAAATTGGCCAGGTAGCGCTTCCATTGATTTGCCAGGGAATTTTCTTGTATTTTTGTCCTCATGGTCGTCTTCACCCCGAGAATCCCATTCACAATTTTATCTCTTTGCCTAGACTGTGAACCTTTTGCCTTTTTCGAGTTAGTCAGTATCTGTTGCAACCTTCTTTGGTATCACCTTTTGTGTCTATTTATTAGCGCCACCTTTCTCTTGTCAGCATTGCTCTTTCTCTTCCCCTTTCCTCTTTCCTGTTTCTGTTTTCTTTTTGTTGCTCAAGTTACCTCGGAGTTTGCTGTGTGCCTCGTTTTGTATTTGCAAATCATTATTATTTGCATTTGAACATTTTTTATAAATTGTATATTTTCGTTGCTTTCTTAGTGAAAAGGTATATGACTTGCCTTTGCCTTTCTTATGTCGTCTGTCAAATTTCGTACCTTAATATTTTCAATGTTTGTTGCTTTCTGTTGCTTTAGTGAGCGACGCAGCGAAGCATTTCCTTCGAATTTTCCTTGCTTACGGCAAATTTTTATCGAACTCTGACAATCTACTCTTACTCTAGCAATACTCTTAGATAGGGGTTCGCTGGATGGAGAGCCAGTTAAAGGACTCACCGGAAATTGTAAATTTTTGTTTGTTGCTTCTGCTCTATCTACAACGCTACTTGAAATGAGGCACGATGGATTGGGTGAAGGGTTTGAATATGAGGCGAGACGAGACGAGATGGACTTTTGGGACTTGACAATCTATTGAAAGACTGGCTGCTTGTCGCTGCTTTCAATATACAATCCGTCTCTCATGTGAGTTATTCTATGCACTCCACACAATGAAACAAATCATGCGAGCTCTGGTCAATTATGGAATACTTTTGTTTGTAGTTAGCTCTGGCAAGCTATCTTTCTTAAAAAAATTTTTGGAAATAAGTTGAAAATTTACTTTACGACTATTGCGTCAGTTGGTCCATTTCTGCATTCCTCTGCCTACCAAAGTTTATCGATAGGTTTGTAGCTTTGTACCCTATTTAAGTCAAGTGCATCTGCTTCAATGATGCGGTTCTATAATGAACAGCTGTTCAGGGGTGAAAAGGAAAATAAACTCAGGCAGGATGAAGAATAATCTGAAAGTCAATAGAAACAAAGCATTTAAAAACTAATAATTTAAAGATTACACTTTTTTGATAATATACCAAAATATTTGATAGAATACGGCCACATTTTCAGAGTTATTGCTCCATTTGTCGTCCCTCTCTTACAGACAGCCGCTTATGGAATGATGCGGCGGAAAATTGTATTTAACGGAAATTTTCTTCTTCTTCCTGACCAGTCTAAGCGGGGTATTAAGAAGAATGCGAAATGACGCAAAGAAAGAAAGTCAGTTGTCAAAAGGTTTATTTTTTTTTAAATCGAAAGTTTTTTTTATAAAATAAATAAATGAAATGTATGTAAATGTATTATTCTTACAATAATATGAAAAAGAGTACGAATAACTAATGAAATTTACTAAAATCAAATATGTATATGCAATTCATTCAAAAATTGAATCCACAACTAAAATATCATTATACAAAATTCATCTACAATATACAGTGGTTCACAGCTTATTTCAACCACCACCAACCGACAACTTTGAGTCAGTGTACTAGCCAAACTAAAAGAGATATTAACTTTATTTAAACGCAGGATTGTAGTTTAATGTTTTAACATACAAGATACTTTTTCATTTATCCTCTAATTTTTGTTTAGTATATAAAATTATTCAAAAAACAAAAAAATGCCAAAAAAAAGTACCACAGCTTATTTCAACCAGCTGAAAATAACTAAATATAAATATGTTAAACTGTGTTTTTCGAATTTCGTATGACCTCCTTCTTGGTTAATAGCTCCTTCCAGACAGTTTGGAATAGATTCCACCATTTTTTTTTGTGATATAGGGGCTAATTTTGTCCCATTCTTCCACTAAAGCCGTTTTGAGGTTAGATTTGTTGGAAATTGGTCTTTTTCCGATGTTCTGGTCCAAAATGGCTCAAAAATTTTTTACAACATTTATGTCAGGTTACTGAGCTGATGGTTTCATGACATGACGACAGTTGCGCATTAGCCAATCCTGCCCAATTCCTGCCTTAAGCCTAGGGTCATTGTCTTGGTAGAAGCGGAAATCATCCTTAATGCCCAGTTTATCTGCACTTTGGATCAAATTGACATTCAGTACCTCTAGGTATTGAGTCTAGTCAATGGTCGCGTCAATAAAATTGAGTTTTCCGACTACGGCTGTGGACATACAGGCCCAAACCACGACGCTACCACCGTAATGCGTGACTGTAGGCTTTAAATTTATGTTTTGAAGCCCGGAATTTGGATTCTGACCGACATATGGAGCTCCAACCAAGCCAAAAATGTTAATTTTGGACTAGTCCACAAATATGATTAAGTTCCAAAAGTTTATATCCTTTCCCACATGCTCCTTGACAAATTTCAAAGGATCCTTTTGATTCGCGCGCCTTATAAACGGTTTCTTGCGCCTTATACTGTCATTAAAGTTACTTTCCCGCAGTACTCTCGAATTGATTCTGGTGGCACGCCTTACTCAATTCCTCCTCTATAACACTGGCCAATTTTGGTGGCGGCGAAAATTTTGGATTTTCCAGATTTTCCGGACAATATAACACGCGTCGGTCTCATTAAAAAATGCATTGGGTACATTTTTTGCCCTTCTCATGCACTATACTTTCCCGAAAAAAAACAATGAAATGATTATTTGCACATTCGAAACACTCAGATGCAGCAATTCATAAATTTTTGGACGGGAAAATCCATTCTTTAAAGGAGCTATGACGTCATTTTCCTTCTCAATTGTGGTTCACGGACCCATTTTTGTAAAATACGCGTGTATTTCGAGATCTAAAGCTTAAAATGTCGAAAATCTAACTTCTATGTATTGAAAATACTATATACAAAGCAATAGATCCATAAAGACCAGTTATTTTCCTAGGAAACTGATCTTCGCACAGCTACAAAGTTGCTGGTTGAAATAAGCTGTGGTACTTTTTTTTGGAATTTTTTTTGTTTTTCAATAATTTTATATACTAAACAAAAAATTAGAGGATAAATGAAAAAATATCTTGTATTTTTAAAACATTAAACTACAATCCTGCGTTTAAATAAAGTTAATATCTCTTTTAGTTTGGCTAGTACACTGACTCAAAGTTGTCGGTTGCTGGTGGTTGAAATAAGCTGTGAACCACTGTATGTGTACAAATGTCTAAAGGCTATCTGAATTATGCAATTGGCATAATTGTGACATATAACTTTGAATTGAAGTGTAATAAGAGCTCAAGATGACGCTTTCCAAGTGTTGCCTTAAGTAGTTGATAACTGAATGGTCTTACCTTAAGACAGTTTAGTTGGGAATTTCTACAGCTGTGCGTATATATTTGTGGGCGTATCGACACTTTACAACTCGATAATTGCGGCTTCAATTTGACTTTAACAAAACTTTGTTCAACTTTTAACTAGCTCTTCTGCCTCTTACCACTCTTTTTCTCATATTTTTCGGAAAAACTTTTCAATGTACTCGTGCTCAACTGAGTTTTTTTTCCATTTGGAATTCTTTTAGCTGGCGATCCGGGTCCAAGGAAAATATTCGAAATGTACTTCAGCTATGAGAATGTCTAGTTGGACAGCGGGAGAAGTGAACCAGAAACCAGCAACCGGACGGGCTAAAACTGCAGCGGCGACTGGCGAAATCTGCAAACCAAATCCAACTTAAGCCACATCAAATTAAAATCAACAAGCGCAAGGAGAAAAAACCAAAAATATTAAAAAAAAGCACGAGCAAACTGCAGCTTTTGGTCAACAAGAAATTACAAAACCATACATACATATATATCTATATATATATAAGTATATAGTATGTATAGATATATGAAGGAGAGACAGAGCGATGTGGAGAGAGAGAGCATGAAAATGAAGTGCAATAAAAGTCAAATGGTCACGTTAACAATGTGGAAAATTTTTATGGCGCTGGTTCTGCTGCTCGCCCAGGCTCTCGTAATGCCGGTCACATTAGCACACCAACACTCTATGTCCGGTGGCGGCGGAGGAGGAGGTGGAGGAACAGGAGCTGCCACAGGACACAACGGTGAAGTGTCCATGGGCATGGGCATGGGCATGGGAATGGGAATGGGCCTCGGCATGGGCTTAGGTGCCGTTGGCTCCGGACTGGGCAAAGATGCACACGGTAAGTTTGGCTCATGCTTTTTGTTTTCTGATTATTTTAAATGGCCAACCAGGCTACAACGGACGACGCTGTCTGCTTCCTTGGCTCTGACTCTAGGGAAAGCCGAGGTGCTCCAATAAATAAATTTAAATATTTAACTAACTCTCGGCTCCGCGTATGCCAAAAACTTTAACACCCCGTTGTCAGCCTCTAGAAATAGGGCAAGTGGAAACTGGAAAATAGCGAGATGCAAGTTGCAAGTTGCAAGTTGCAAGTTTCCTGCTCTGGCACGTGTCCGGGCATTTATGATTTCATTCCACTTTATGTGTTTGAGCAACCTGCTGCACAAGGCTTTCGACCATTTCCATTTCTCCATCGGTGCTCCATTCGTTCAGCTAAACACTGCATTAGCGCAGAGCAAACGTTTATGGGAATTTTGACAAGTTGAGTCGTGGCACATAGATAGAAAGACAATAAGATGGTTTGTATCCAAGTTAGTTGAATTCTCTTAATTTACCTATACAACATATATAAATTTCAGGAGAAAATGTCGAGTTGCATGCTGAACATCTTTTGTGCTTATTGATATTATGTATTTCAAAGCACTTGCTCTTTGTAGTTCTTAGACTAGTTAGTGGGTGAGAGGTGAATCGAATAACTGAAGGACATTCGCCATTTAAGTTTCGAGCAACGATTTCTGAATGATATGGATAATCATGGAAAGTATGACAAAACACAATTTAATTTAAGCAACACTTTACTTCAATCTGAGAGTGAAATTGCTTTTTAAATGTCGAGAAAGTTGTATCGCTGAGAAAATCACCAGCTTAGGGACTCTCAAGGCAGTAAAAGAGCAAAAGACAAGTTGATTGAAAAGTTGTTGCTCACCTGACAAATGCAGCTCTTTCAACTTGGAGTTGTCCCACTCAGTTTATCGCTGGTTAGATACTAGCCAGGAAGTGTTGTTCGTTCGGTTCTTTCTCAGGTGACTTTTGGGCAAAACACCTTTGTTGCAATGGGCAAGGGGATGCGGTGGATGCGGGTCTTCGAGCTTTTTGACAAAAGTACCTTGCCGAACGCTTGGCTATTTATTATACCCGGGCCACGTTCGGGCCACACACAACATGTGCGGGTATGCAAGTGGAAAACTGCGTAAATCATTTCTGCTTTATGCTCTCTGTAAGCCAGACAATGTCAACAAACTGTAAAGACAGGAGAGTCAGAGAGAGAGAGAGAGAGAGAGAGAGAGAGAGAGAGAGAGAGAGCGGGCCAAGATGGGGAGAATTTGTAACTGCAGCACCAGACGGGCATTAAAACACATTAAAAAGTAGCTAGAGCGGGTGAGCGGAGTGAGGAAGGGGTAAGAGTTGAGAACAATCTCTTGCCAGCCAAAAACTTTGGGCGTTTAGAAAAGTGTCAAGCATTTTATCACATGAAGCAAAGTCCACAACAGCGGCAAAAGCACAGCACAGCTCAGCAGAGTTTCACAGTGAGATGAAGCAGCGTTAGGCCATAATAAATCTCGAAGGAGCAGCGGTCATAGAACGAGAACGAACCCAGCGAACTAGGAGTGGATGAAGTGGGACAGCGTTGTAATGCATTGCAGCTAAGCAGGCGCCTAAAAGTATGCAACGAGGAGTAAACAGTGACTGGCTAACAAACTAACACACTGTCGCTCTTCCTGGCTGACTGACTGACTGAATGACTGAATGACTGGTTGGCTAGCTGACTGAATGGCTCAGTGACAGTTGGCCATTTGGTAAGTTTGTTCGTACAACCGAAAAACTTGTCAACATGTTGAGTGCAGCAGTTGCCGCCTCCGGAAAACGTCACCACAGTTGCCGGTTACTAAACTTTGTATAAAAAAGAAACAACAAAAAAAGAAAAAGGAAAACTCTCGCGTGTTTGTTATTTGCGGGTTCATGTTTTTTTTTTTCCTTTTGATTATGCGCACAGGTTCACAGGTTCACAGGTCCTGAGAGATTTGAAGCCCAGGTAGTGAGTAGATTTCGGGATTTTCAGCATATAAACAAAGAATGCTTTAGTACTTGTATTTGGGGACTTGCTAATTGCATTTGACGCATTGCCACGAGTTCATTTTGAGACTCTCAGCACTTTCCTCTAGACGCCACGAAGCTGAAATGTTTGTTGTTGTTAATACCCTCAACATATTATACTTCTTGTACTTGTTCCGCGCTCTAAAATGTTCCAATTATTAATCTTTCGGAAAATTCTCTGTCTTAGTGGAAATCTGCAGTCGTGAGTTAGGGCTGACGGCAGGTTGTAGATGAGTTTTCAGTGAATTTTTAAATATCATTAGCTTGGATTGACAAGTGTCTGTTTGTCAGGTGATTTGGCAGCATCTGCGGCCCTAATTGATTAAGAGTGAATTGGGCGGAAAGAGGTTGTACATTTTTCTCCTTTGCTAAAGGGAGAAAGCAGAAAGTATTTGGCAACAATTTGATGTTGATGATGATGAACAAGTATATACCACTCATAAAGCATCAGATATTGTCCGAAATCATCAGCTTGCTAGAATACTCACAATATGGTATATTAGGAAGCCTCTCATAATGCAGGTAAAGAGTATATCGTAGTCCGGTATTGCCAAGATTCACTTATTGTCACTAGGGCTAGCATGGTATGTTGTGACAAAAAGCAAATTACGTCGCTTATCTGCACAATTTACGTGCTTGGGCACAAAGGACATCGCTGGCGGGTCCTACGTCCTTTATTTGTCGTCATGCTGCTGCTTCAGCGGCACTGCATTTCTTTCGCCTTTGTGCAAAGAAATTGTGAATTTCGCCGCGCGCAAATTTCGCCAACATCAAATGCAGCGCGTGCTTCAAATTCAAAAGGATTCAAGCCAAAAAGTTGTAAAACAAAAGCCAAAGAATTTCAAAAAGGTGCCTGAAATTCGACAATAAGGATGTAGGATAAAGAACGCAACAGAGTTCGGAATACAAAAGAGCGCTCCCACCACTTGCAACCATTAGAAAAACACAGTTTTTCTCACTAAATCCATAGAATCTGCAAGTTTTCCTCCTCACCCAGTCGGAGAGATGTTTTGCGTGCATGTGTGCCTCGCGTATACATTTGCAACAAAATTCTAAAGAGTCGCCTACAAGCAGCCTATAGGCTACGGCAAAAGGCTGCGACTACAGGCCACGGTTACGGCTACGGCTACGGCTAAAGGCTGTCACTGGCAGCTGATTCAACGGCGTAGTAACAAGCTGGGACATGGTTCGTGGAGTTTGTGTGGTGAACGATAACTTTTCAGGGGAGGGGCACCAACTTCTCTCCCATTTTTGTGACTTCCATGTACCATAAATTATTTCATGTTATTATTACATTACAATGCGAGTACACACACCTACCGAAGTGTACGGGTTGAGCTCGTATAATTTGCGTCAAGTCAGAGGTAAGAGCCCGACGCAAAAAGCAAATATTATATTTTACTTGTATAGCCTTACGTTGACATTACATGTTTGTGTTTTTTTTTTGTTTGTTGACTATGCTACTGTTGTGCAATATTCATCGCTTTAGTTGCGGATGTTAAACAGACTTAAATTACCAAATTGATATAATAATATATAATATAACGAATAATAAATACTTCAATCAAATGCGTTTCGTCTATAAATGTGAAATCGATACATAAAAATATTTAAAAGCGTCCTAATGCAACTTCTTCAATATGCCTGAGGTTCAACATATCAGATGTTCCATTTACTATTAAGCTGGCCTGAACCAATTAAAAATAGAGGAAGTTGGTAGAAATCGAAAAAAAGCTAGCTTGAACGGAGACCCGATTTTATGAAACTTTTTATTCCAAGGCCCCTTTACGGCGGAGTCTAAATAAAAATTTCATTTCAATCGAGAAGTAGAAAGGTTGTGTGATTCAGGACGTTAACCCATTTGTTGATTATTATGATTATTCCTGCTCGTGTTTGGTTTTTTATTCCTACGCTGCTTTTATAATTAATATTTATGATGGTCAACGGCAACCGGCCAATGGTGGCAGAGAGAAAATGGACTTTGCAGTCGCTACCAGTTCGAAGACCGGCAATGCACGATTTCTCTGTCGTGTGGACGAGTAATTATGTAATAATTAACTGTACATTAACTATTTGTAACCATGAAATTCCGTACAAACAACGACACAAATGTGCTTACTCACACGGCCTAAACATGGAAAAGGAAACAAACAAACAATACAATAAAATACAATTCATATATTTTAGTTTTATTTTGTGACGCGAGCAAAAACGCAAGTAAATCACGAAAGATGTCATAGCTGTTTTTAAATACCCTTGTTTAAATTTCCATTCTAGTCGATAGCCTTAAGGCATGTTTATATTATGAGTAAATATAATTGTAATATTATATAAAGTACAAAATAAAAGTCCTTTCACAATATTAAATTTCACATTTTGGTTTTTACACCCGTCTTTTTGTTCTCCTGTCTGTCCGTCTCTAAATGTGAAACATTGCATTTCCGACACTATAAGAGCAGCACGACAGCACTTTTTATTTTAAACGCAGATCATGTTTGCTTTAAATTGTTGCCACGCCCACTTTTGCTCTTGCAAATCGTATAAAATCGAATAACAAGCATGGTCTTGAGGTGCATTATACATATGTATTTATGTTTAATTCACTCAAAGTAAAGGGGCCAACATTGCGTATGCGTTATGACCATTAACTGCGTGTGCCCGCCGTCAGTAGCCATAAATCTTGTTTATACGTTTTTGTGCGATTTTTATGAGCTCATATTTGATATGCGTTAATTCTCGGCTTACCAAATAGTTTAAATAATTGGCAGCAAATTCGAGAAGGAAAAACATTCGTTTGGAAAATGTAAATTCAAGGAGAATAGGACCGAGGAGGGGAGTGCGGTTGTGGCTGTGGGTGCGGAAATGGCAAATGCGTTGGTCACGCGTCACACTCACTCCTCGGGTGCCTCCTTGGGCTGGCTGTTGCCTCTCTCGGAGAGGTCTCTAATCTAATTTAAGCTGCCATTAGTGTTTAGCATTCTGAATGCCTCACAAATGTTGCGCCCCATCTCTTGTAGAACTCCATCAATCAAAGGCTACGCTACGCAGTTTGCATGTGTCCCAGGCTGCGAACAGAGGCCAACCGAGGGGGCAATGAGATAGGGGAGGGGGATGTGCGTGTTGCGCAATTTAAGTTGTGAACTTGAGCAAGACACGCGCTCCATTTGGGTTAATTCTAAGCCTCGCGAGTGACTAAAAATATTCCAGTCGTTTACTATGAATACACTCCGATGCTATCCATTTATGGCATGTATTTGCTCCATGTGGCAATGTGGTGCGGTTGTTTGGAGACGAACCGAACCGTAGTTGCCTAATGAGAAATGATGAATGAAATTTATCATTGTTAGACTAAGTGAAACATGCTAAGCTTGAGTCCATTTAATGTACTTGTTAAGTGATGTAGTGGACACTCTTCAATTCACTCATTAAAGAGGAACACTTCGTTCTGTTGAACTGTTTTTAAAGGCTGTTATTTCACTGAACTGATATAGGTATATTTTAAATAATAATCATATAATGGTGATGACACAGCATTAGCGAGAGACTCTTTGACACACTCGGAAGCCTCATCAATTACTTGAAATTCAGGTTTCATGTTTACAAACATTTCGTGTTCTTTATCGTTAGGCGACACTAAAAAAAAAAAAGACACCATATTTGGGGTCGTGATTACGTATTAAATGAGTTTGGGTAGCAGTAGATGGGAGATGGGACTGATTTCTTATTGTAATACTTTGAAGTAATTGATTTTTAAACTTGACACCTTCTGCTAAGAGGCTTAGTGATGGAAGCTCGACACCCAGCGATAACCTGCGAGACCTGCGAGACCTTTGAGACCTCCCACTTAAGCATTGTTTGGAATTGACGCTTTTGTTATTTGCAAACAAGGAAGCCAGGCAGGGCACCGCCTTGGGCTGCCTTGAGTATTTTTTTACTTTAGAAATATACAAAGGATGGCTCTAACATGTACAAGTAGTTGAGCTTTCAGTAACATGATACGACTCATTAGCGAATTTGCCAGGTGGCTGGACAGGTGTGAGAATGGATTTAAAATGGCGAATTAGTTGAGCGTTTTGCGTGTGTTTGATTACGAAATGAAAGTTCGCAATTGCAAATTCAACGACAACGGCAATTTAAGTGCCAGTCTTGCGCCCTGCTCGTCTGCAATTAGATTTAAGTGCGACGAACACTGGCAAATATGAACAGGAAAATGCTTTTAATTTATTGCGACACTAATATACATTAATGTCTTGGCCAACTTCAAAGGCGTCCGAGGTCAAGGCGGGGTTGAGGTTGCTGGGTTGTGCCCGAAGAAACCCAACCAGACAATTAAAAGTCCATGGCCCGGAGAAATGTTAATGACATTTCGCACCAGGCAAAGCTCAGCTGCGCATCCACTTGGACATCTCAGGCAGCCACACGCAGCAAGAGAGTCGGACAGCCAGGACAGCCAGAGTCCGGGAGTCAAGAGAATTGGAGCCCAGTCGAGTGCCAGTCGAGCTGAGCTCACAAGTCGCGGCAGTCTGCACAAATTTGAAACTACTGTAATTTGCATATTTTAAGTTGACTTTTATTGCATTAAAAATGGCAGTGGCTTTGCCATTTTGGCCGCAGCTGTAAAACTGCCATTCCCAACCCGAATAGCCTAAGACGATGGCAACATCAACTGGCAAGTGGCGAATGGCGAATAGAGAATGGCAAATGGCAAATGACTGACCGACCCTCAGCACTGTGGATAGCAAATCGACAAAAGTGATTCTCAAAACGGATCAGTCATATCTTACATTAATACCTATACTAATTTTAAACATTCTAAGCAAGTTATGACACGCAATCAAATAATATTTGTTAGAATTCTATGCACTATGCATTTTATAAACGTTGAACCACGGTGCACAATGTCGTTTGAATTTGTCGCATGTAAAACTAGTGGAAGACAGATTACAAAAATACAATTAAAATGCTTGACTGCAAATTAACTGCAGTTTAAATAAAATGCTACGTCTGCCGGAAAAGCATGGGATAGAAGAAAACCAGCTACATCGCTCGATCTCTCTCTGTCCCTCTTACTAGTCCCTAGTCTACTCAAAGCTGCTTGTTTTCTTTAGCGGTTTTGTGGTTTAGGGTTTTACGTTAAGTATACGCACAGTGTGCACAGTTAAGTTGTGGCAGCATGGTTTGGGTCCGAGTTATTTTACCTGCAGTCGAATCTGTTTACTCAAGGTGTGGCTTGAAGTGGATTTTGCAATTTGTTAGACTTCTCCTCGGTCGGGTGTTGTGGACAAAGTCGCCTTCGTCTTCGTCATTATCATTATCATTATCATTACCATTATCATTACCAACAGCAGCTGCTTGGCTGCATTGTGGCTGCTAATGTTGTTCTTGTTGCGTTGTCATCGTAGTTCTTGCTGCTTGCGGCTGACCTAGAAACTTAATTTAAAAAGAAACACACGAGCGTTTCTTTATAAGCTTTATTTTGAATAAACTACGGCAATGTTTAGTACGACCACGAAAAGGCTACTTTATATTATATTACCTACTTAATTGTAAGCTTTAAGCATATTAAACGAAGTCTAATCTCTTATATGCTTTGGCTGAGAATATGAAATATTTTGAACTCTTGGGAATATTATATTTTGAATGTAGTACTATATCAATATACCAAATATGGATATTCGATATATTTTATTATATGATTCCGCAATGTTATGCTTTTCTTTAAAATAAGTGGCGGGTACTATTTACTTTTTTTAGCATTAGGCTGATTAATTCATGTCTCTCGATGTATTTGTCCTCAGTTTAGTGTTCTTTTCAAGAAGAGTAGTTAAATTTGTATTTTTAATTAAATTGAAAATTTAAATATGTTCTATGAGTGGAATAATGTTCTTAGTTTTCTGTTTTCGTTGACTCTTAAATTAAAGAATTCCACATTTAATATTGAAACATTGAAACAAATCGATAAATAGGAAAATGTAATTGATAAGTCCATGTGTCTTGGGATATTGTTATCCTCATATAGACCAGCTCATCCTCTGTTGTTGGGTCGATGAAATTGACAAGTTAAATATGTATGCTTCGAAATATATTTAGACTCTTCGGCGCTCTTTTTTAGTCCCTTTTTATTTCGTGGCAGTTACTCTTGAATAGCGCAACCTCTTTGATCTACTTTGGTTGTTCACATATATTAAATTATAGAAATGCCAGTGCCCTTGGCTACCCACGAATTGAGATGTGGTGCAAAGGCGAAAGCAAAAGCACAAAGCCACGCCCACTATAAATAGACCACATCGTGTTGGTAGCTCAGCAAAATCGTGGCTCACTTTTCTGGGCAGTCGTAAAAAATGGCAGCAATGAAACTTTAAACTCAAAGGCAGAGTGTGCAAAAGTAAAAGCAGCAGCAGCAGCAGCGAAAGCAAACGCAAACGCAAAACCAGCAGCAGCAACTGTATATAAATTTTTAATAAAGTTTTGCGCTAGAAACTGTTATTTTTAGCCAGACATCGACGATGACGACGCAGCATCCATAGCCACAGCCACAGTTACAGTCGGGGTGGCAGGAACAGATAAAATATGACATTTATGGCGACTGAATACGTAAAAGTTGAACGCACCCGTTGAGAAGCAGCCATAGGAGCAGCGGCACTTTGTATTTTATGTGGCTTATATAACGTCTGAGGGTTATAGGTGGCTGCTTGTTGTTGCTTTCGGCTTAGGGTGGAAGCATCAATTCGCTAGTTACTCATAGCGAAAGATCTCAGCGGGTATCTCGACGGCAACCGGCGGCGACTTTGATTGCGGTTTATGCTCGCGGGTGTAGGAAATTGCCAGTGCAAGTGCGGTGGAAGCGCCGATTAATGCTGTTTTCCCTTTTCAAGTTAAGGGTTGCGGGAGGGGATGATAGAATGCGTTAGAAACTCTGTCTTGAGAATCAAATCGATATTTGTACATCTGATAATTATCATAATAAAAATGACAAGTACTACATTCAAATAACAGAGTGGTATTATTCTTAGAATATACCAAATTAATACAACACAAAAAAATACTAAAATATATATAGAAGTTGTAAGAATTTGAAACAACCTTGATACTGTCGATACAAATTATATCTCTATCTCTAATAGTCTCTGAGATTTTTGTATTTAGACGGACAGATGGACAGAGAGACAGACAGTCAGACGCCTCGGCTTTTCTACATACTTTATATATCGGAGATGCTTGTTATATACACTTCCTGCATGCACAAAGTTATAATACCCTTTCTACCCAATGGGTAGCGGGTATAAAAACATCCTGATACTCATATTTATGCTCAATTGAAGGCAGTGTATCGTTGAGAAGAGCTGAGCAATGCCTTAATCATTTCTCGAATAACAGGATGAGCATTTACCGAGTCTTATTAAATTTTTGTCGCCTTGTTGCCTTGTCCCCATAAAGCACTTGGTAAATGTAAATTACACATGAGCAAACACACAAAAGCTGGAATAATATTTGAAGCCAACACACATCCACACCCACTTGCACACACTCACATACAGAGTCACACACACACACAGCCCCACTTACTCAGATACAAGTACGTACACACAGCGCACAAAGGACATTTATGGCAACACCTTCTAATCAAGCAAAGAGCTTAAAATAAAGTAAAGCAAAGAATGAAATGAAAGATATTATGAAATTTCAAACACACCCTCAAAGAGCGCACACAAAGTTCGTGTGTGTGTGTGTGTATGTGGGTGTGTGAACGTGTGAGAACATGTACGTATTTGTCTGTCTGCATGTGTTTGTGGGCTTGACAGCTAGCCTGTAGACTGAGCTTTGGTAGGCAGAAAGACAGCCCCGTTTTTGGTGGGATACAAGGCTAAGAAAAAATATTACATACATAACTGTCAACTGGCTGGTTGTCTACAATGTGTAGAAAATCGTCCTCCCCCCTCTCTCTCACACACACACACACACACACTGTACATGGAAGGGAATCTCTTTTGCTGCTTGATAGCACCTTACCACTTTGTGCGTGTTTGTTAATGAAATGTTTGCCTTTCGCATTTAGTTACGCTACGTTAGACACTTTTGCTTATTAGGGTAAAGCGTAACTTAAATGCTACACAAGCTTGCCAAGGAATACACAAAAAGATCCTACTACGCCAATGGAAACGCCAACGCCAACGCCAACGTCAACGCCAAACGCAAACGCCGAGTCGCCTAGACAAGACAAGGACATCAACAAAAACAAAAACAAAAACAAATACAAAAACGATAACAACGACTAACATTGTCCTTGCTTTGTTGCTGCTTCTAATGGGAGAGAATCTAAAGAATTGTCTCTGAGCCCCCAGCTTAGAGCAGTCAAGGTTCAAGGTTACAAACGTGGCTCAATTTGGAATTAGGTTTTCAGCCATACCATGTGTATGTATATAACATTCACATATTTCTCTTTCGTCCCCTATCCCCTTCTTTGTTTCTCACTTTCTTTGTCTGACGCTGTATGATGGCAAGTTTTTCAGGCAATTAAAAATTTTAATTGTGCATATGTCACGTAGGAAATGGAATCCTTAAACAGGATAAATGGCGCCTGCACCAGACGCCTTTTTAAGTTTAATTGGATTTTGAGGGCAGCGCTGGGAGCTTTGAGTATTAGAACAATAAAGTTTAATTGAGCAGACGATACTACATCGGAGCAAAAGTTACAATAGATTTCATACGTCTCATTTAAAATTAGTCCGACTGCTCGGTTAAATAAGTGCTTGTAATCTTGGCGAATTAAAATAATATAACTTTAATGTATATTGAAATTATCTAAACAAGAAAGATGAGCTCATTTACATAATTTGTTTAATTCGCATAAGAGCATCAGCCAAAGCCAAACTCTATTCTATTCGTATGTCAAATGATTTTTCAGTCCGATTTCCAACGATGGTACCAATAAAAGCAACTGTTGAATAAAGTTTTATTCACTTTAACGATTTTAATTATATAAAATCAATCAAAATTTGTAAATATTTAAAACAAGAAGAGTATCAAAGGTGTGGCATCAAAGAATCTCTTTGTAGTAGAAACGAACTGAAATTACAATTTTAAAAGAAAGAAATCTAATATTCTTCGTTGGTTCCTAAGGAAATGCCGAATGTGCCTCATAGTGTAATAACTGAAAGCCCATTTAAGACTGACGGACTGACTGAATGACTGAGTTGTGATGTTGAATGCTACATTAATAACCTGACACCTGCAACCTGCGACCTGCAACCTGTGAGTTCCAACGGCATCCAAAGATTTACTCACTGGCATACCAAAGATACTTTAGCGGCGAGCCGCAGACTCAGCCAGGTCATAATCTTAAATCTAGGCGCTAAGATTACTACCCGGTAAGGCAAAACGAGAGCGAACGAGTGCTGTCTGGAGGGGGAGGGGAGAGAGAGATAGAGATACAGTATGTGTGTGTATGCTAGAAAGAGCACTAGGAAACTATGTGAGTTTTGGGTGTTACGTCTGAGCTGCCGGCTTCGTTTAGCTTGGCGTGGCTTGGCTTGGCCCAAATACACATAATGATATGCAAATGTGCATGAATAAGTGTGTTGAAGTGTGGAAGCGAGCGTCAAGCCACACATACTTGCACTGGCATAAGGAATTTACATATAGCCCATTGGTAAAGTTAAGGCAAGAACATCAAAGCAAGGCCATTTGCAGCTGCGTCAGCTAGTTAAGAGCCAAGCCAAATAGTCCGCCCTAGTCGAGGAAGTCTACCCACCTCCCCCCCCCCCCCCCCCCCACACACACACAAGTCGAAGCCATTGCTATTGCCTGCCTTTGGGGAGGCCATGTTCAACTACGCGCGTTAATGAAATGTGGAAATGTTCCAATTGACCATCGCGCATTTCGCATACCAAAAGCTGAGAGGGTTTCTCCCACTTTTTACCGCTGTTCGACTGGGGCCACTCATTTGGTCATTTGCATATTAAAAGCTTTTGTCGCACAAAACCTAAATCTGAAGATAAAACGCAATATACATATTTCCTTTCCTTTTCATTTCGTTCGTTTTATTTTTTGCGGGGGCGGGCTTTGCTACCGTTTGTTTTTAGTTTACCTATTGTTTGTTATTGTTAACATGCGAGTAAAGGCGGCAGGAGTAACTGGAATAAGGTTGGGTTCGACGGGATGTGCGTGCCAATAAAATATTTTATTTTGACGCTCTGCAAACACCTTTGTGGTATTTTTTGGTCGTTGTTGCATATTGCGGGAGGCATGCATAAATATATATGTATATAATCATTTTTGGAATTTGCCGTTCGACACTTTCAGGTAACCGTTGTTTTTACTAACGTTTAAGAAAATAGCCTTTATGAGGTAAATGAGGAAACTTTGTTAATTTGTTGATAATTCATATACAAATATATGTGTTTATTCAAATTGACGATTTTTTATATACATTTATGAATATTATTCAGGAATATCTTAAATATATAAAACTTTATAAAACATGCCACAGCCACTTTATAAAAAAAAGAACACGGGTGATATCTTAAGCTATTTCTGTCAATCTGTGTCTATAATAAAAATTACTTTTGTGGAAATCAACCGAACAGATTCAAATATATGTAACAAGCAAAAGGAGTCATTTCCGAACCCTAAAGAATATATTATATATTCTTAAACAGCGTCAATAGCCAAGACTATATAGCAATGTCCGTCCGTTTATCTGTCTGTTTGTATAGCTTTCGGTATGTTTGAATATTTTTCGATAAATTAATTTAGTGTAGTGAAAAAATAATACAGAGGACATCTCACAGTCGACCGCACTCGTATTTAGAGCTACACACATAGCTTTTTACTTTATTTACTGAACTGCTGACTAATTTGCTTTAATTTAAATCTATGTTGCATATGTATATCATACATATTTTTGAAGTATGCCATTCACTCAGACAAAAATGTCAAACAGCGGTTTTCATAATTCAACCAATTAACGTTTTATTGTTAATAAATTAAAGTTTTGCAAAAGAACACGAAAGCATCATAATACATATGTATGTATGTAAGCCCCTGTACGTGTGAGAACATTACAGAACTCTCTTTCAGAGCACTTACTCGCCTTCGCTTCGCTCTACGCTTTTGCAGAATACAGTTGAATATGCGAGCTTGCCTGTGTGAAAGACACGATCAGCAAACGCTTGCTTTGACAATTAGAATAGTGCACTCGCTTGCACCCGAATACAAAGTTTACTCTTGCAAATGCAGATTTGTTCTCTTTCAAATATCAATGTCAACAACGCAATATTTGCTTTAATTTTTTTTGTTGTGGATAGAGTTTTCGTTGTGCAGACATGCACATGCTAAATTCAATTGGTCACAGTTGTTAGAATTGCTCTTATTTATTTTATAAGCAGCGAAGAATACAGCGGAACTCTCTTAAATTGCTCTGTTTAGAGGGCTAACCTTCTAATGCCTCGTCATTTATTTTTTGTTATAAGCAGCGAAGAATACAGCGGAACTCTCTTAAATTGCTCTGTTTAGAGGGCTAACCTTCTAATGCCTCGTCATTTATTTTTTGTTATAAGCAGCGAAGAATACAGCGGAGCTCTCTTAAATTGCTCTGTTTAGAGGGCTAACCTTCTAATGCCTCGTCATTTTGAATACCAAAAATTTATAACTACTTCATATATGGACTTACGTTAGTTGTGAACAACATTATGACTGTTTTTGTAACAATTTATAAAACCACGTTTTACTTGCTTTATCAAACGTTTTGTGCCACATTTGTCACAATTGCTGAGAGTTTAAGCTATTACAAGGCTTCACACACAACTCCTATCACATGCAATCGCCAGCATTCGCAAGCATTTTCAGAATTCATGCGGCTGAGCGGCCTTAAAAGGCCACAACAATCGGTAACAGCTGCTGCCCGTCGAGGATGCTTAGATCAGCATAACACAGCGAATTGCTATTGCCATTGAATATACTACGTTGAATCCTCCATACCCCTATATAAATACATAAATATGTGTGTGCTGCTATCACATACATCTGTATGTTCAAACCTATAACGTTCAATAGCCATGTATGTATCTATCCTTGATGTTGAGTCGTGCTCTTTGCTTGTACATCTATTCCCTTCCCTTCGCTTCCCTTTTACTCACCACTCACAGATGTTGGTTTTGATACGCAGAGCGATTTTAACACTTACGTGATGACATTTTTAAAGCAAAATGTTGCAATATTCAACCTTTATTATTTGGATCACAGCAGAAACAACAACTAGAATAGCTACAGAAGCACTGTTAAAAGGTAGTTATGAAATGTATCTGATATTTTTTTAATCCATATATGATATGTACATATGTGTATAGTTTTTACTTCGATTTTCTTAAACGAAATGAAACGTGTCGAACGAGGAATTTAATTGGATGTAAAACGCGAATCCTAAAACGGCAACAATGTTGATTATAAAGTAATGAATGTTTTTTTTGATAGAAATATTTGATTAAGACTGTGTTAGGCACATATTTTTATTGCTCATTCATCAGATCAAGGACTGTGTTCTATATTATTATTGGTAGTTTGTTTAGGCTATAACAAATAACATCTGAACATATTTGCTATCGTTTCTCTTTCCTTTTCATTGGTATGAATATTGGAATGTGTTCTCAGCGTTGTAATATTTGTTATTGTTATTGTTGCTGTTCGCTGAACCAAAAGCCACATAACCAACTGGCAATGACAGTTGACAGGCACAAATACATGCTGTCGCACACACTCATACACACATGTGTCCATGCATACATATATGTACATATGTGTTACGTATGAATGTATTCTTTAGACACATGCAAACATACACACATACACATACTTTGATAAGCGCTTGTTTACATTTACACTGGGGAACCACCAAAAACGAGGCAGACGAAATATTATTTATATAAAAAAGAACCGATGAGATAACAAGTTATATTTTGTTATTCGTGTGTGTGTGTGTGTGTGTGCGTGTGTTATATGTCTTTAGGGACTTTACATTTGTTGTTTGCTGAAATTTCATGTGCGTTGATTTGCTATGCTTGCAACGAGCAGCAATGAAACACTGAAATAAAACCCAATGTGGTAGATGGTACGTCATATTTGTGCTGCCAGCAACCGCACTCACAATCATTTTTAATTTATTTGCAATCCGCACCAGAGCCCCAGCAACAACCTGCTGGAATCCTTTAAATTTTAACACACGACAATGAGACTTGCGAAACATCTCACAATTATTATTTTTCCCATTTTCGAAGGAGTGTGTGTTCTTGTAATGACAATTGCTGCTCGTTTTATCAAACTCATTTAACATTTGAATCTTTCGTCGCAGTAAAAATCATTTTAGATAGTTTCAATATGTATATTTGATCTGATATTTGAAAAAAATAAGCGACTTTGTGTTCAGAATTATCGCAATAATTGATAACAGTACAATTATATTTGCAAACCTTACATGTAATGTATGGCAGAAATTATATGAATATAGTATTCGTAGATTCCTGTACAAAATTATACGTCACTTCTTAAAGTTTTGTTTCGTTGCTTGTAGCAGAATGGGAAAACGGTAAAGATCGAAATAAAGTATGAAGAATAAAGAGTAATGCACAAAATGTGCAACTTTTAACTATGTTTGCATCTCCCACTCTAAAGTAACGGTAAAAATAGCACACGCTTCAATTTGACCTAGTCAGCAAGTGTATCAGAACTGTAGTATACTGCATGTTTCCTACGTGGCAGAGAAACCACAATTTATACTGTACTTGAAGATGGTGCTCACAGTGTGGTATATGCTCCTGGACTAAACATAATTGGATCACTATTAGCTACTGAGGGTGCGGCTTCTTTAGCCCATGAAAAAGCAGGAAATGCTACTTCAAGAGGTCACGACACTAATACGACTGCCAACTAACCAACTAGCCGGCTTAGTACCTCGCAGACCGATGCAAAACGAGATAAAAGAACCATCAGAAGAAGTATGGAAAGAGTGGGGTACAAAAAATCAGCGAGAAAAAGAAACAGAAAAAGAGAGACAGATTGAGAGCCAGAGCGAGAAAGATAAAGGAAATGAGACTAGGAAAGTGAGATGAGTCCATAAAGCACAATTCACATGAGATTGCGGCTAACGAGGTCAATTGTAAGTTATTTCCTCCACGACAACCCGAGTAGGCGAAGCTGCAGACCAAAACAACAAAAAAAAACATGTAGTATGTATGTAGATATATTGTATGTGAAGCTAACCAGGAAATAGTCAACATGGATATAATTAAGACTACAAAAATTTAAAGGTTTCTTTTCTTACTGCACCCCAAATATGAGGAATATTGTTTTTTAAATTTCAATTTATGCGAATCTTTGTGAGTTTTAATCAATTTAACTGAAATGATTTTATATATTATTTTTCTTTTGAACATAATTTTGTAGCTTGTTGGAATTTAG
This sequence comes from Drosophila albomicans, assembly GCF_009650485.2. NCBI lineage: Eukaryota > Metazoa > Arthropoda > Insecta > Diptera > Drosophilidae > Drosophila > Drosophila albomicans. Next base: position 1,708,078 of record NC_047628.2, read on the forward strand.
AACAATTCTAAGTATTTTGCAAATTGTGGAACGGTTGTTCCAATATTTAATTTATACACAATAGTCTATGCTTTGCATGACTAACGAGCTTCATTTGAAATACCATCAACATAAATGCATTTTAAATTCTACGATGAGAAACAATAAATAGAGCCAAAGTGGTGAAAAAATATATGAAATTGTGTCACCTTATTTTGCAAACGCTTTCAGCCAGAATGCATCAGCGCCCAACAGCAGCAGACATACATACATACATACATACATACATACATACATACATACATACATACATACATACATACATACATAGATAAGTGGATATACAGAGATATTTCTACTATATGTATGTGCTGCACATGCTTAAAAAATGTGTGCTAGCCTTCTCTTAAGAGACGGCGGGAGTTTGAGTTGAGATTCCATGATGTGTTTTTTGTTTTTAGCTCTGCTTTGACTGCATTCTTTTCGTTCTTTCTTTCGACTTGGCCTAGGGAAAGGGAGACAATTGTATGCATATTTCATAATTCATAAGTTTTTGGGATCAAAAATATGAATATTCAGCAAATGACAGTGCACAAAAGCAGAGTGTAAAATAGAAAAAAAGAGAAGACGACATTAAATGGGACGAGTGGGAGTCACTCTCTCTTTCTCTCTGTCTATGCAACTGGTGGAGTACACAATTCCAGGAGATATTTTAATATCGCCAAATTCTCACAACGCTCACGTGGCAGCGGCTGTCAACGGCTCATCCTGTGTGCCATCAACGGCAGAAAGTGCGATTTTTTTATGTTATTCGATTTGATTCTTTTAAAGTTTCTATTGCATAAATGTAGGTCAATGTGTGAGAAGGTTTTATCGTATGAGCAAGAGTATTGTGTGTTGTTTGTTTGCGCTCATCTCTCACAATACATTCTTCGTTTTGTCTCCTTATGGCGACAAACAAACGAGCAACTGCAACATTGAGACACAACGGCACTTCATATCAACATGCATATACCTATTTTGTGGAACATACTGTGTATATGTAATACGTGTTTTGTATGATTCAATAGCCTCCCATAGAGAAACCCAAAAACTTTTGTTTTATGCAAAATAGTTTTTCGTTTTTGGATGCTTTATATCAAGGTATGAGAGCACAATGGTTTTTGTTCTTGCTGTTTGCCGCTCACAATAAGTGTTGCACGTTCACTTTGTTTTACTTCTTATTTTTTGACTACTGTATTGTATTGATTTTTCGAACTTTCAGGTCGAATAATACTTTGGGAGAATGCTGAATGACCTCGTGAATAGCAAGCTTTTTTTATCAAAGTTACAAATTGAGACTTTAATGAAATGCATTATTTTCAATCTTAAAATTGTAATTCTAAATTAATGTAAATATTCTATGATTGACTCGAAAAATATAGTTGCAAAGTCTATTTTGATCTATTGTAAAACGTTTGAACTGCCTTTTACTTCAATTAAAGTATTTTTCGAAATCTTGTTTTAAAGTCGAAGAGTCTCGAATTCCCACAGCAGTCATAAATTGACTACATTCATACCGGCTTCGGTCTTCCCCCTTGGGTCCGAAGTTCGCAAAAGTTTTTTGGGTCTGTTGGCTTATTATGCTGTCATTTAAAACAAATTCAATATTCGCCTCTACTTTTGCCTCAAACATGGTCAACACCTCTGAACTTTTTGCCTCTTTTGCATAAAATTGAAGTTGCTTTTGTGAGGCAGCAACAGTAGCGAAGCAACTATTCAACAACAACAACAACAACAACAACATAAAGACCAAAACCAACAATCGAGAACAGTAACACTTTTTTATAGCCATGCCACAAAAGTTCAGAGGCCAGTTCATAGGGTTGAGTTCAGTTGTGCACAGATTGCAGATTTTTGTTACTTTATAATAAAACTGGCCTTATTTGTCTGCTTCATTTGTGTCTGCCAACCAACTAGTTTCCACCCCCTTTTTGTAGTCTGCTCGGGTGCTCATCGTCAATAAGCATCAAAGGGTATAAAAGCTTGATGCACTGATGCTTTTATAAAAAATTTCATTTATACTTCAACTATATTAAGAGCTTTCATCTTCCGGTGCGAACATATGTACATATAGTCCATTTTCTATTATCCACTAAGACAATCTGAAAAATTATCTGGTCTCTAATACTGAAATGAGTGCACATAAATAATTTTTCGCTTCTATGGATTACCGTTATGGATTGTCCTAGCTAAGTTGGGTATAGGGTATACCTTAGTCGAATATTTATATACTCATTGTGAGTTCACTCTGCGGTTTGTTGCATTTTGAACTCCTTGTATAAAAGCTAAGCTAAAGTTTATTCCATTCTTTGTCGGATTTGTTTTCACCTTATTGATCCTTCGCTCATCTTAGTAGATAACTATTGTTCTGATTTATTGACAGTAATATAATTTGCCATGTTAAAATAAAGTTTATTTTAAGCACTTTATATTTAAAATAAAATTGATGTATGTATAACAAATTATTTTTATCAGAATGAATTGATATCTCGATGAACAGTTTATTAAATAGGTAATTAATGTTCTGGTCAGCAGTCTGCTTATCAGCTTCTTTTGCAATTAATGCAAGTGGTTAATGTCGAAAAATATGGAAGGATCCTGCCTAGGTCACTAAACTCAGTTTACAAGCTCGATAATGCTCGAGTATTAATTGATCGAGAACCATTTTGACAAAACGAAGCTGAATATTGATTTCAAAAATATTGTTATGCTAATTGTGAATAGTGTTCACTGAACATGAAAAAACTAATAAAATTTTATACTAAGTTCCTTGAAATGTACCCCACTCTCAATTATTACCAAATTAATATAGTGAACAAATACTAAAATATACCAATGGCAATATTGATATACTATTAAATTTCAAATATACCATAGAGTACACAATAGACCAGAATGCAAGCCAATGGCAGCTGAGACCGGATAGCAGCAGCCGTATTTTGTATTATAAAATTAAATTTTAAACAACATCTACAATTTTTATATGAAAGCTTCCTCTCTCTGATATCTAGGTGGACAGACAATCTGACAGACAGACGAACATGACATGACTATATCGTCTCGACTCTTAACGCTGCTGGAGGCGTAAAGCTAACATATCAAACCCTTCTATCCTAGAATTCATTCGAGTTGTGGTGCCAATACAAATACATACACAATAGTTTGAAAATGTAATTAAGAGTGGATTTTCGCAATCTGTTCACATCAAAAATCATCCTTCTTATAATGCCATTATGAATATAAGTAGATGAGCTACTATTGGAGTCACATAGCATAGCAAAAAGCTACATTACATTACAAAAGCTACAGTGTTCTGTGTACGGGATAATTATTCTAATAAATTACCAACCACAATGCGAAAACAATAATCCTATTACATTTTCCTCGCATATAATATTGTCAGACCAATCTTTATTTGTAATTTGAAAATCAAAACCGTCATTACTGCTAGTTCTGAAAATAGTAACAATAAATTGTAAATGAGTGAAAAGGTAGTGAACTAATGAACACAACAATCAACTGCAATTTTAAGCCAGGCGATGTTTGACGATAAAGTAGGGAGTTGACGCAAAAGAGGAATCTGCTGACTTTGCAGAATGTGACTGCGAAAACCACAAACACATACTATGTGATAATTTTTGGAGGATGCCATAATGTGGCCATAATGCTTGTACTCCTTCTGGTCCTCGTATGTATATATACATAGTACAGTAGAACGTACTGTTCAGAGCTTTTTATAATGCTACCACAAAGCGGCTCAAAAAGTTAAATACACAACGCACCAATGCACACACAGCAACTCGACATGGGTGCACAAAAAAATGTACAGCATTTAACGATTTAAATAATTAACGAGGAAAGTGACGACAGCATTCCCTATCAACAAGATGTACTGCATACAACTAAATTGTTAACAACTTTATAGCTACCTTTACAACCTTATTTATTAATGCAACAATAAAAATATTTCCAATTATAATACTGTACCATAAATTAAGATTGAGAATAACAACGATATCTCTTTTTAATTCGTTGTTATTTTAAGCATTCTTTAAATAAAAGTTTCTGACTTCAATCAGTCTTTTATAACGATCTTCATTTAATACCCCTGACCCATAGTGTAGAGGAGTATTCTAACATTTTGCATCCTGCAAATGTGTTAAGCCGGCAGGCGGAGACTTCTTCGACCCCATTACACATATATCTATATTCTTTAGTGATTTTGGCTAACAATCTGGTATGGTGTGTACTTCATGCTATATATCCCTTGGTATATTCTACTATTTTCAGTATATTTGGACAATATGGTTTTACAATATGGTCTCACAGTCGATTACACGCGATTGTAGCTTTCTTACTTGTTTCATTTGACCTGATTACCTGCTAACTATTATTTATTAATTTAAATTAACCTGTAAGGGAATATTCATATTCATCATCATGGACATCTTTTTCATCAATTTTGAATAGTGATGCAGTTTCGAGAATAGAAACAAAGTTATGCTATAGATTAAGTTATTAGCAATCAGTTATTATAATTAATAATAATATTCGCAAACTTTAATGAAGTGTTTGCTCGTACTTTATTTCGAACTTTTTGATAAATCCATTAAGATCTTCACAAAATAGACATATGAATACATTATGTTCCTGAATACATAAATGAGAAAGGAGAGTGATTTCAATGTATATTTAATGACTGTACGACGCTGCGTTTTCCCTCAGGTCTTCATAAATATTTTCACCACTAATGAGCCCGACGATTAATCGCAAAATGTCACATACACACCCACCCACATGCCCATAATCAAGAGGGAACTCAGTCGGGAAACTCTTTTCTGTGGGTATCTGGTGATGTGTAATTGTCAACGAAATATTTTTACATGAAATAAACGCATTCCATATGGGAGCAGGCACTGTGTCGCAACTGGGGGCCAAAAGGCACCAGGCTGGAGGAGTCCTTGCTTACGTCATGCTAAATTGTATGGTAACGCTAATTGGAGGGCACAAGACGCTCCGGCAATTACGCAAACTGAAGTAACAGTAACCATACTTAAATATCAATTAAAATGCTCCTCCGAATTTCAGTTCGTGGTTCTCGCCACTCGGAGCATGAAAAGTTATGAGAGTATGCCACAAAATAAAAGACCAGTGTGTGAAAGTTGCATTAGAAATTTCATTTCCCAGTGTTGGTTCCGGGGGTTTGTCCGAAGAGTAAAAGTTTTTTTTTTGACTTGACATACTGGTTGTTGTAAGTTGAAAGTTGGCTTAATACCACAATAATCTTATTTAAGTAGATGCGCTTATAATATTAATTAAATGTTTTAATTATGACATGCCGTCAGCGTGTAAAGGAATTATTTCGTATCATGTGTTTAATGTAATTGGGAGGACTGAGTTCACTTCTTAACTCCTATTCAAAGGAAATGTACAATTATTTCGTTAATTCATGCAAAAAAGTAATTCTGGAAAGTGAGAAATTGAGTGAGTGAGAGGGTGTTGATGCTCATATCTTCTTCCCCGTTCTGTTATTTGTGTGCTTTTGCAAGTTAAATCAAACCGAACTAAACCTAACCGAACCGAACCGAACCCAAAGCCAAGGAACGGCAATGGCGACGACAAAGTCAGACAAGGAACGGGCTGGCATATAGCCAATCAAGGCATTCACAGAGAGCATATTTAAATAGCTTTTAGCATGCACGAGCTGTCGAGTAGTTGAGCTGCTGTAGTTAAGTGAAGGCCACCCAAAGACGTCACAAAAATGCAACCAGAAAAGGATCCAACCTAGGACTAGCTCCCATGTAGTAAACAATTTTTCAAAGTACCTCTGCTTGGCCTGAGTACACGAAGGTACATGGTTCCGCAAGGTAGATCCCAGCTTAAAGCTGTAGCCGTTTAGTAATGCAGTCAACGTGAAATGCATCTTTGCCTTTGATGCATTGGCATTCAGTCTGACAAAGACGGTTCAGTCGGAGTGATAGGGAGACAGAGAGAAAGAGAGAAGGAGAGCAAACAAGCCTAATGGCTGACTTCTTAAGGTCCATCATACCGCCTGGACAAAAGCGAATGCAAAGTCAAATTGCAAATTAAGGCTTGTCCTAAAATGGCTGTTAATGTGATCCAATCAATAAATTCTTCTAACAAGAGTTTTTACAGCTGACAAAAATAAAAGAAGAATCTACTGAATAAACATCATCCAAGTGTAAATTTTAAGGCATTAGTTAATAATGCTTAAATCCTTTTGTATTTAAATTAAGCATAGTGACAATCATATTTTGATACTAAAGTCAAATTTGTATTTTAAACACCTGCAATAAAAATGGAACCATATTAAGAATCTATAATAAGTTTATCAAAATTTGTGCACACTATATAGTTGATTTCATCTTTAGTCTGCTGGCAATTTGAACAAAGCTTAAATGTTATCGAAGAATCGATCTAATAGCTCGTGATTGAGAACGCCAAAGTTCCAGCGTTGTCGGTCATTGTTCTCCTGGCAATCATTAGTGTAAACCGCGTTCACGTTGTTCTCAACAAATGCTTCCATGCAGCGATTGCCACCCTTACCATGCACAATCCACTGATGCTGACGATCGTAGTACCAGAATTGATTGCCTCCTTGATTGTGACAGTCCCACATCCAGACCGTCGCATTTGCTTGGGAGTCTTGGACATCAAGACATTCATCATTACCAGTGCGTCTCAACTCGCGGTCTGCAGTGAGTAACCACATTTGGTTTCCTTCAGGTAATGTGAGATTGTTGTGGCAGGAATACAAGCCCACCGGATTACTGGTACCCAAGTTCATAGCGTCGAGGCACAGCTGCGGATAAGCCAGACTTTGAATAGCACCCGATGCATAGGGTTGGGGTTCGATGGGCGGAAACTTGATCAGAAAGTCGGGTGCGACCTCCTTCATATACCAGTCAAAGGATTTGCATTGCAATGTCTCTCGAATCGCACGTTGTCTCCTCAAATCGCCAGCATCGATACTATCATAGGTCTGCGGGTCTCGAGTGTAGACATATTCCTTGTACTCATCCATCCAAACCTCTGCGACTCGCTTGTGGTTCTATTTCCGTTTGTTCAAGATGAGGTCAATTAATCAGTTTTGATCGACATTCGCTATTTCAATGCTTACCCTTGCAACAAAGTTATAATTGCGGGGATTTGGCCGTGGATCCATGGGACCGCGGAATATGTGGGCCACTCGGGAGCACGGTACATCCAGCAGCATGCCGCCACACATCCAGATTTTAAAGCTCAGCTCGTACTGTTCACCACCCCAAATATCGAGCTCATCATCGTAGCCGCCCAGACTCCAAAAGAATTCAGTGTTGATGGCAAACAAGCCGCCCATCATGACTGGACTGCGATATGGCTGAGATTTGTCTACGCTGTCCTCCGGCAGCACTGGCAGCTGTTTGTAATAAAATCGCCAGTCGAAGCCCCCTCGGGATCCCTCCTGATAGCCTCCGTTGTAGGCAAAGTTGCTGTGATCGATGATGTCTACGATGGGGCATGTAGATATCTTGTTGTTAATGGCAATGGGTTCCAGTAGCGGGGGCAGCTGAAGAAAGAACAAATATAGTGTGAACCCATTTTTGGCGCACAAATATTTTGGATGTGTTGTAATTTGTCGCTTAGTGCTGTCAACATCTTTACAGAGAAATTAAATTTAAATTGAAAATTAAATGGCAAATCTTGTGTTAAAATGTCTATGGTATTAAAACAAATTTTGAAACAAGAATTTCAAATTAAAAAATTCGTAATACAAGATTTTCTTTTTCTCTTTTTTAAGATCGAAAAACTATTCCCATAAAGAATATATGTATTCGTGTATATATAAGAATATATCTTATATATGTCCGTCTGTCTGTCTGCCTGTAAAACCATCTAGATCTCAGGGACTAGATGCACTGGTAATATTTTCACACAGTTTAAATTTAATTAAGATGTTTAACACTTCGAAAAAACAGCTGCTGCTGACGGGTCACAATTGCTGTGTTGGCAATTTGTTATGTTTTGTATCAATATACTAAATAGATTCTTCGGTATATTTTAGTAATTAATCGTTGCTATACTTGTTTTGTGCTCTGTGTAGAGAATAAATATCTAATGAATAGAGAATAAATACCGACAAGTGGATAAAGTTGCATCATTTTTTTTCGCTGCTCTTGTTTCTATGAGATATATTCTTGTATTCGAATTGAATTTCGGATAATGTATCATATCGTTCATCATCCATAATTCTGCTCAACTTCAGCTTATTCAATGTGTGTTTCATAAAAAGATATTTGAAATATTTGAACCTTACCCAGTTGTAGTTGACCTCAATGTGAGAGTCAAAGAAGACCATAACCTCAGCAGTAGCTACTTTGGCGCCGGACAGTCGTGCCCCGATCAGGCCAAGTCGCTCGGGATTGTGAACCACATCAACCAGATCTGGCCAGTGAAGGGAGACGTAGTCATCTAATTGCTGTTTTAGCGATTCCCATTCGCTCCCGTCATCGACAAGCACAATTTGCTGGAGTAGCTCTGGCGGACTTCGATTAATGATGCTATAAACGGAACGCAGAAGCGTCTTGAAGTGTTCGTTGAAGAAAATGATCACGACGCTAACTTTGGGCAACTTTGCCAAGTATTGACGTGTCTTACATCTGCAAATAATTTAATTAGGCATCAAAATGAAAACGAACGGGCTCTTTGATATATTTACTCTTCTCTGCGGACATCGGGAAGTGAACGATTCACTGATATCTTATCGGAGAGCAGTCCATTGAAGCCATTCATTCTATACAGTTTGTCTTCGAGCTCTTTCTCAGCAGGATCCTCAATCTTGGCCGGCAGACCATGTTCTCCAGTGCCTGAGCGCATTTTATCATCTTCCATGGCCTGATAGTCATTCCAATCTTTGCGTTCACCTTGCGGCGTTGGCAAGGTAAACATCTTAACTGTGTTCTCTTTCTCTTTCGGTGTCTGCTCCTCACGTACAGCATTTCGATCCTGGAACGGCGGGCGAGGTGCTCGACGTGTCGGCACGATGTTGGCAGCCCTGAATTCAGGTGTTATTGCATCTCCGTTCGGATCCAAATTACTTTCGTCAACCTCGTTCGATGGCTTGCCATTGCCCAGACGTTTCTCAACGATCATTGTAGTGACCAGCGAGATGAAGGCTACGGTTAGCAGTAGGAATATCACTTTGCGCACCAGGCGCTTCACATAGCGTTTCTTCATGGCCATGATAGGCACGTTGTTCAACTGAGACTTTTCGGTTTTGAATGGTTCCATGGTGTTGCGATCTTTCGGCGTTGGGTCTGCAATGCGTGGCATGGATGTCCATTAATCTAATTGCCTTTCACAAGATACTATGTATGACATGTGATAAGGCGACGAAACTAACTCATTTTCGCTTATTATCTACATCATTCTTCACTATCAATTAGAGCTATCATATCTGATTGTTAGACTCGCTCGAAACTTCGAACTTAAAACATCACTCACCTGGTCTGTCGTCGCTGTGCGAATATTCAAAGTCAACACACTGTCGCCATCTGACGCTACAAATGGGAAACTTTGTTGGGCGAACTCGGTTTCAATTTCATGGTGCTGATAACAATTGATTCGTTGCAACGACGAACTGAAGTAGCTGCTGTAAAGTGAAGTAAATAGCTGCTCGACTTTAAAATACTTAGACCTTAACTAAATAGATTCGACAAAAAAAAGGTAAATTAATTGTTGAAATGAGTCGAATTTGCTGTACATTCAGCTCGATTTGGTGCATATACCCCTTTATTAAATATTTAGTTATATGCTTTAAATTTAGTTCCAGCTGTTGCTCGTAGCATTTACTCTTTCGGCTGTGTAATATCGCAGATGTTCGCCAACTTCTGTCCGCAATGTCAGCAGATGAAAATAAACACACACACAATCGCTCTCACCGCTACTCACAACGTCTCTCTTCCCCACAGCCACAGCCACACTTACAGAGCCTCACACACTCAAAGAATTGCTGGGCATTTAAGCGCAAATTTATTGTGCAACGCCGCGTATGCGCAATAAATTTTCACAAAATTTCGACGCATTGTGGCAATAAAATGACATTTTTTCATATTTACACATAAAGTCAACGCCAATGCCAACGCCAAAAACCTAGCCGTGAAGTGCAAAGCAGAATTGAGTGTTCTTTTTTTTGTAGGAAAAGGGGATGGTTGGATAGCATGTTTCTGGGTGAAGGGGGCCGAATCAACATTTTTATGGCCTCTGCTTCCCCTTTTCTCAACCGATGTGAAACATTTTCAACATAGACATTTGTATTTATACACAAAGATAAATGTAAATAAATGTATGTGCATATCTCTGCAGCCTCGATGGTATCAGATATACGATAGAAAAATAAAAAAAATTAATTGCAAATTTCGTTTTATTTGTTCGCTCTCTATTCTTGGCCATGGCATTTGATGAAATGTATAACATAGATTAACAATTAATAACATAAAACATGGTGAAGTTTAATGCATAAAATCTTATAAATTCAATGTTGCAAATTGATTTTAAGAACATTTATCAACATGGAAAACTGTCAAAACTTCTCACTTCTAAATGCTTAACAATTTTTTTTTTTATTCCCGCTACCCATAGGGTAGAAGGGTATTATAACTTTGTGCCGTCAGGAAATGCACGTAACAGATATAAGGAGGCATCTCGGACCATATAAAGTATAGTAGACGATATAGCCATGTCCGTCTGTCCGACTATAATTAAATATTGGATCTCAGAGACTTTAAGAGATAGAGTTTTTTCGACATGTTTGCTCGCTCACTTCCGCAATCGACAAACAATGTAATCGTAACAAGTTTAATGTTAAAGCTAGAACGGGGATTTTTGGTATATGCAAAAATAATAATAGATTGAAGAATTTAGTTGCGAATAGATAGGGATTGTGGTAGTTATTTAAGAAATTCTTTTGTGTAGGAACAAACGCCTACTTACTAGGGGTCTTAGTTGTTTTGATTGGCTATCTGGTATATTTTGTAGTAGTGTACCATCGAAATATACCAAATATAGTATATTGTATATTTTAGTATTATGTGGTATATTTTTGGTATATGCGTGGAATCTGGTTTCATTGAAAATAGGGTATCGAAATGGGGTATAAGCAGGTATCTAACAGTCGAGTGTAGTCGACTTGTTAAATTTTTTCTGCTTGGTTGTAAAAAGATAAATGCTTATCGTCATCTCTTTGCTGCAAATCGGGGCTCTGTCTATAGAGAGATATGTACAAAGGCAGAAAATTCAGTCTGCCAAGAAACTGAAAGATACTAGTAACATACAATTTTTTATCTTTTGGTTTCTCTTCGGTATGCTTTCGGTGGGGAATCGACCAAGTTCACAGTACAGTCTAATGACTAAAAAAACGCCTTAGTTGCCGTGGTTTATTTTGTACTCTATGGTACATTTTTTAAGTAATAGTATTTTGCGGTATAATTTGTTTTATTGTTGTTAGCGGGTATCTCACACTCTTCTATAGATTTGTTACTTGTTTCTCATTGCACTTATTTGCTTTCATCTACCTTTGGTTTTAATTATTAATTCCAAACATGATACAAACACAAATAATAAGTTCAAACTGAATGTAAAGGTTATTGTCTTTCATATTTATTTAATTATTAATTCTAAGTTAAAACTCAAGTGAGCTAGTTAGATAAAGTTATTTTTGTCTATTTACCAATTTTGGTAATATCATGGTCACATTTAATTTCCATAATCATGATTTCTGAGGTCCTCTATTATTCCAATTGAAACTATACTTGATCACAGTCATAAAAGGCTAAAATCCCATACAATTTTATATTGTCAGCCTCTCGTTTTCGCAAGGCCTGGAATCGGTGTTGTATACCGTTCTCTCTCTCTGGTACGCTCTTTGTCGTCCTTGTAATGTGAATTTAAAAGCATTTTGCAGGCATTTGCACATGCATAATAAATAAATAAAACGGGCTCTAAGCGAAATGGGTAGCCATATAAAAATTTACGCGTTTGTAATTACGTTGAAATTAAGCTGGCATCAACATTTAATTGCGAGAGTCCTGGCTTTCGTACCCCACCGTTGGCTCCTCTGTGAAAATAGCCACGCACGCCAAAAGAAACGAACATTTAATTAACAAATTTTACGCATTTATTTTCTATTTTCATGTACCGAACAACCACGACGACTGCTTTGGGCCTGTTGCCGCTGCTGCTGCCGATGTCGATGGCTATGGCGATGGCGATGGCGATGCTGCTGATGACGATGCGACGCCCATATGAATGCTGATTCTGATGCTGACCAACCAAAAACCATGACAACATAATTTGCCTGACCCGAAAATAATATGGCGACGGCACTATACCAAACACAACAAACACAAACGCAACAATAATGCCAACCACATCCACATTCACATCCACATCACCATCTACATCTACATTCGCCACAATCGCAGTGAAAACGAAGGACATTGATGCCGTTGAGGGTAAATCAGTGTCACTTCCTTGCCCCATTGCCGAGCCCTTGCACGATGTTTATATGGTCTTATGGTTTCGTGATAATGCGGGCATACCTTTATATAGGTGAGTGCCTTATCTGTGCGTGTGTGTGTGCACACATGTCGATGTATGTGTGTGTGTGTGTGTGCGTGTGTGTGTGAGGGGGACTGACTGGCCCATTTGGCTCATTGTCTGTCTGTTTATAAGCATTTAATTAAATGCAAACGAGCCTCGAGAGCAGCCGCCTTTTAAATCGTTGCCTTAACTTCACACACACACACACACACACACGCATGTGTATATGTAGTTGTATTTTCGTATACCCTGTAACTTACATAGCTTTTATAGTTTGAATTTGCAACTGAATAGATCGAAATATATATATTTATTTAGTTAATAATGTAAACAATTAAGCTTTACAAATATTCAACCTAGAAAAGACAAACACTTTGAATTAATTTTGGTGGAAAATATACATCGCTCATAAAAATCAGAAAAAGGTAACTTACAAGTCGACTTTGGCTGCTTTATTTTTTTTGCACCTGTCAGGCAGCTGATAAGTCCCCCTTCCCCGAAAAAGTGACTTAACTATGTGTGTGTGTGTGTGTGTGTGTTTTTATTGTGACAGACGCCTACTAAATTAACCTAATTATGTTTACCTAATTTAGTAATTAACCTCTGACGAAGAGCCACAAGAAATGTGGGCTCAACTACCGATGATTTTTTGTTGGTCGAGTTCTGGTGCAGTGCATACTCTATAGGGGTCTGCCTAGGTTCTACTACCGGGTCAGTGCAGTATTGAGCCCAGTAGTCAGAAGATCATATTCATGAGTTATGTTATTTTAAGTCAAATGGGTACAAAGCTACAGTCGAGCGTGCTCAATTGTGAGACACCAGCTCCCCATTTTCAATAAAATATATATTCTACAATAACACCAAAAATATACTGCACAGCTACTAAATTATACTGAAGGTTACATTTGGTATATTGATATTGTACTACAGTAAAAGTAAACCATAGAGTTAAAATAATACAAGATTGTCAGCCAAATTAAGTTAGTCCGATTGCATTAAGAGTTTTTTATACCCGCTACCCATAGGGTAGAAGGGTATTATAACTTTGTGCCGGCAGGAAATGTATGTAACAGGTAGAAGGAGGCATCTCCGACCCTATAACGTATATATATTCTTGATCAGCGTCAACAGCCGAGACGATATAGCCATGTCCGTCTGTCCGTCTGTGTGTCTGTCCGTCTGTCCGTATGAGCACCTAGATCTCAGAGACTATAAGAGATAGAGCTATAATTTTTTTTCGACAGCATTTGTTATGTTTGCACGCAGTTTGTTTCAAATTTTTACCACGCCCTCTTCCGCCCCCGCAAATCACAAAAATCGAATAACAAGCGTAAATTTAAAGCTAGAGCTGTGAATTTTGGTATATACTATAATTACTGTAGTAGTTATGATTCCTGAATTTGGTTGCGATCAGATAAAAATTGTGGAAGTTATTAAAGAAATACTTTTGTATGGGCAAAAACGCCTACTTACTAGGGCTCTTAATTGCTTTGGCCGACAATCTGGTACATTGTGCCGTCTATGGTATATTTTGAATGGTGTGCTGTATCGATATACCAAACATACCATTTGGTATATTTTTAGTATTTTTAGTATTTTCGGTATATTTTGAAAATAATACCGCAATATTTTGCCCTTATTAAAAATGGGTAGCGGGTATCTCACAGTCGAGCACACTCGACTGTAACTTTCTTACTTGTTTTTACCATACAAAAGTATTTATTAAATACTTTCTACAATTGTTATAACTAGATTTTCAGGAATCTGTAGTTATTATTGTATGCACCAAAAACCGACTCTAATTTCAAATTTACACTTTTTGTTCGACTTTTGTCGAATTGTGGGGGCGTAAGCAGGCGTGGCAAATATTTGAAGCAACATTGGTCAACTTGCAAAAATAATAAAATTATATCTCTATCTCTTATAGTCTCTGAGATTCATTCTTCCGACATGGTTATATCGTCTTGGATGTTGACCCTGATCAGGAATATATATACTTTATATCTAACTGTTACATACATTTCCTATAAACGAAGTTGTAATAGCATTTTACCCTGTGGGTGGCGGGTGTAAAAAGTGATTGGAAATGAAAAATATTTAAATCAAATATGTATAAATAATTAAAAAAAAAAAGAAGAAACCTTTTTCCGTAACGGGATTTGACAACACCACATGAGATATGGCTTGATTTAGTTGCCGATACTTATGGATGACATTAAACATTATAAAAAAAATTCACATTTTTACATATGTGGATCAAAATGCACGCTAATGACATTATTATATCGATCTTTTGTGGTATTCATAATACCTGTAAATAATGTTATGTACACCTGCCGTCGGCTAGAAATGGCTTTCATTACACTCAATTTGCCAGAGTCGCAAAACATAGCCTTCAAAGAACAGGTTTTATGTTGAGACCTGGGAGAAACGTTCTAAAACTCTTTGCCCAAATCTAGAAAGTGTTCACAGTTTTATTTATACTTTTTTCTCCATTTTTTCTTGCTGTTTTTGGTTTTTAATTAAAATGGCGGCGAGTAGTGAACAAAAATAAAAGCAAACGTTCCAAAATTGGGTTACCGTCTCTAGCTTTTTAGCTCACTCCCTCTTCTTCTTCACTGTCTTCCGTCTCGTGCCACACTTGAGTCGCCTCCGCTTGGCACGCAGCAATTAAGTTGTTGCATTTTGCTGCCAGCTGGCGGCAATCAGCAGGCGCAGGCATTTTCCACATACATTTTTGCGTGTTGCATACAAAGGGGGCGCTTAACGCGTCGTTCACCACAGAGCATTCCAAAAAGTAGCTGCAACAAAAAACAATTATAAAATGAACAGAATGTCAATACTTTTGGTTTCGATCATACAGCTGTTTCCACAATTTCCACTTTGTTCTTAAGAATATCTTTAAAAAGCGGCAAAGAATATATATATTTTTTTCAATTATTGGAATGACATGAGATTTAAAAAAAAACAAGTTAGAAAGCAGAGTCGAGTGTGCTCGACTGTGAGATACCCGCTACCCATTTTTAATAAAAGCAAAATATTAATATATTATTTTCAAAATATACCGAAAATACTACAAAAATACTGAAAATATACCAAATGTTGTATTTGGTATATCGATATAGGGCCACTATCGAAAAAATACCATAGACGGCACAATATACCAGATTGTCAGCCAAAGCAACTGAGAGCCCTAATAAGTAGACGTTTTTGGCCATACAAAAGTATTTCTTTAATAACTTCCACAATTTTAATCTGTTCGCAACCAAATTTTCAGGAATCATAACACTCTAGCTTTAAAATTAGGCTTGTTATTTGATTTTTATACCCGCTACCCATAGGATAAAAGGGTATTATAACTTTGTGTCGGCAGGAAATGTATGTAACAGGTAGAAGGAGGCATCTCCGACCCTATAAAGTATATATATTCTTGATCAGTGTCAACAGCCGAGACGATATAGCCATGTCCGTCTGTGTGCCTGTGTGTCTGTCCGTCTGTCCGTATGAAACACTGGATCTCAGAGACTATAAGAGATAGAGCAAATTTTTTCGACAGCATTTGTTATATTTGCACGCAGATCAAGTTTGTTTCAAATTTTTGCCACGCCCACTTCCGCCCCCGCAAATCAAAAAAAACGAATAACAAGCTAGAGTTGCGAATTTTGGTATATATAATAACTACTATAATAGTTATGATTCCTGAAAATTTGGTTGCGATCAGATAAAAATGTGTGGGGACATAACAAATGCTGTCGAAAAAAATTTATAGCTCTATCTCTTATTGTCTCTGAGATCTAAGTGTTTATACCGAAAGACGGACATGGCTAGATTGTCTCGGCTATTGATGCTGATCAAGAATATATTTACTTTATATGGTCGGAGATGCCTCCTTCTACCTGTTACATACATTTCCTGCCGACACAAAGTTATAATACCCTTTTATCCTATGGGTAGCGGGTATAATTAGAAAGCCGCTAACAAAACCCTTTAGGGAACAACTGGTTGTACTCGGTACCCGTTGGGTAAATAATATTATTACTGTATAACAGTACAAAATTAAATGTATGTATTTCCCGTAATTTGAAAAAATCGAAAAGAAATCATGATTTTGAGTTAATACGATGACCTTTGCATCCAGTGCTTATGTGGTATGTTAAATATTCACCATATTAAAAGTTATGAATTAAGTTCATATAAAAGTGTTCAATAAGTTCAATTTTTGTACTTGCGCAAGAAGTTTTGCTACTTAAAAAAAAAAAAGATTTAAAAATATTTCGTAAAGAGGTCAACAAATTAGGAAACATTTTTTATTATCAAGATATCTAAAAAATCTAAAAAAAAACTAAATTTTAACATAATGTTTATGTATAAATATACTTTTAGCTATGGTACCTCTGAACACGATCATCAGTGTTATCAGCGTATTTGCCAATGTTTTAAAGTAATTACGAGTAATGTAGCTTTTTGCTTTGCTTTTATCATTCATGAATGAATAATATGGAAAAATCCGATAACTTCAATTACCCACTTCCGTACTATCCGTTGAAGAAGAACTGTACTTGAGAAAGTGGAATTATTTTATGGGAGCTATAGAACATATTCGTCTGATGGAGCCAATTTTATTTATTACATATTCAAAACATATTTCAACGCGAGATATTTATGGACGCGACTCCATATATGGACCACTCTCCATTGAGCTTAAATTTTAATAAGATCCTATACGAATAAGTTTACTTATATACTCAAATGAAATTATTCGCCTAACAATTAGAACATTTAAAATGCCTGCATTTAATGAATGTTTATGGCACTGTTAATATTATGGGTAGCAGCGAGTATTTCTCAAAGTCTTAAGTATTATGGCCTCTTGTATTCTTGGGTTAAACTTGGGGCATTAAATGCAGTGCTGACGATGAACATGAAAAGGATTGCACAAGAAAATTGGAAAATATTTTATCTGTGCGCCATAGATTAAGTGTTGGCAGCAGCTGAAACTCAGAGTCTCACAACAGCGCTTATTTAATTAAATTTTCCATCCAATAGCAAAAACACAAAATAATAAGTATATATAATTATGTTTCTTGAATTCATCTTTCTAAAGTCAAGTATGGGAAATGCTTTGTATTATGGTTAAAAAATCAATTTAAAAAAACCAAAAAAGATAGTAATATAATTACGTTTATTATTTTAGGAAAATGATTACTATTATTTTTTAAAGATTTAATTTTGCCATATCTTTGGAAACGAAGTCGGTGTGGGAATGGGACTATTGAAAATGTAAAAATAAATGGGTTAATTTTAGTCCGGGAAAATATATTTTGCCGACCACGTTCTAGTTTTTGAGTGGATTTTGGACTTTCGAAAATTAATAACAACTTGGCATATTCTTGTGTGCAAAAAAAAAAAGAAGTTTAAATTATTTACATTCTCTGCTTTAACGCCGTTTTATTTCTTCTCATATATATGTATATGCGTTGGCTCAGGAAAAATAATAATTTTCCTCGCTCATTATTGATGTTGCTATCTCTTTCATCTTCTTCTGTTCTTTCAGTTTCGACGTCCGCGATAATATGGCCATAGAACAACCTCGACACTGGTCAGCTCCAGAAGTTTTTGGCTCACGCGCCAAATTTCATTTTGACTCGCAGCCAGCAACCTTGGAAATTAAGGTACGTTTAAAATTGTTACCCAACGAACCCATATATTTTCCCACTTGTATAAAGGGCAGACGGGATTATTTGACTGCCTTAGCATAAATCAAAAATTTAAATATTCAATTCAATTTACGTAAGCTGAACAATTTAAGAAAATGTAGTAAAGACATATCAAAATTGCTTGTTTTCAAGTATAATTAAAGCTTTAAAGTCTGCTAACACATTGAATCCTTCTGTGTGGACTAAGTTAACAGAGTTGGAAACTCTTAATCAAATGCGACTTTTTGTTATTGTATATTAAAGTCAAATAACTATTTAGAAAAGAATAGATATAACTATAGCATCTGCAGTTTTTTGACTTTAATCAAATCCAATTAAAACTACAGTGCAATAAAAATGTAAATAATCTAAGTTTAAAGCATAACAATATTATGTTATATATTAGACTTTCTTCTGAAGCATTGCCAGTGGAATAAGCTTATACCAAATGGTGGGAGCGTGAAATAAAACTAGTAAAATCAGTAAACGAATGTAGCAAACGTATTGAAAAGCACCGAAAAAGAAAAACACTAAACCAAATGGTAAACGAAGGTAGAAAAACTGCTTTTGCTGCGGCTGGGATTCCTCAATGTGAAAACAAATTTAGATATCAAAAGTTGTTAAATTGCCTCGCGCACGCGAAATGTTTATTAATGTCTTGCATGTTTACAGATAACTTGATTTACCGTTATTGTGATGCAATGCACACACATGCGCACATACATATACTACATGTAGAAAGAGACAGAGGGAGAGAGAGAGAGAGAGATAATATACCCAATGGCACACACAAACATCAGCTACACTACACTTTCAATGTGGTAGCTACTTGAACTAACGCCTCGCTTTGTCTTTTGCCACAAACGGTTGACTTTTAAAGGCCAAGTTACTTGAGGTCGGGCTTGGCTTTGGGCTTCAGCTCTAGCAAGGGATTACGTGGGCCAAGCAACAGCAATAGCAATTGGTCTGGCTCTTTGTTAACAAGCTGCATGAACACACATTCCGAAATGAATGGGAAATGCACACGAAGAGGCAGCCCCATAAATTTGCCACTCACTGTGCCATCAACTTTATAATGCCGGCGGGGCAAGCGGATGCGACAAGCTAACAAAAATACCCGTAGTACTATACTTACTTGTAATATGGTTTATATTCATAAGCAGACGACATGCCAGCATAAATACGAATCCTGGCTGGATCCTCGCGAGCCATGAATTATGTGTAACAAATGGTTCTGCGAGACTTGGTTGACTTCATAAATTAATTTTAATTGCTTTTCAATTGCCCAACAATTAACCTGACACCATAAAGATAGAATTACATTACACTAAGGGTAAATGCTGCAAGGGCCAATAGTATCCCTAAAAGCAATTGGTAATTCTGTACCATTCAAATGCAATGCCTTCATATTATGGAGTTTAATAATTAGTACATGAACAATTTTACATATTTTTGATTTTCTTCTAGACAGAACTTTTAATGTGGAAAATGCAATTAAGCAAAAATTATTGAAAATGGGTATAAACCGATAAATATAAATGAAGAACGTTAAATGACATATAAATAAATGAAATTTCCATACACTTGAATATTTTAAAGCTAATTTTATAAAAGTAATTCTTGGGGAGCGAATACAAATATACAAAAACTTGATATCGGAGAGACCAACATATATATGTATATGGTAGAATGGACAACACATTTATGATTGCAAAGAGAGCAAATAAAAAACTTAGAAGTTACTAAAGAAATAATTTAATATGGTGAAAAACAGCTGCAGCTGTCAGATATTTATTGCTTTGGTTGAAAATCCACTATATTTTGAATGTAGAAGAGCTTGAAAAATGAAAATACCTTTAATATTAAGAGTAAATGGCATTTATCGAGTCAATGCCAACATAATTGCAACATTAAGGCCCTTCAATAATAATACCCAGAAACTGTGAGACAGGTTAACACACAAATAGTGTGTTATAACATATATGTATGTATGAATATGTGTATGTATGAATAAGTATACTCGTAGACCATGTATCTTAGAAGCAGTTGAGTGTCCACAGTTTAGACCACAGAGTCGTACAACTTAGTAAGTGACATGCAATAATTGAAAATTACATAGCCAGAAACAAAAGCTGGTTTGTGTTTGTATTTGTGGTATGCATGTGCGTGTGTATTTAGGTGTGTGTGTGAGTGTGTGTCTGGTATAGTGTGAGCATGCTAATGATGTGTTTCCTTTCACACAATAGTAATATACGGAATGCAATTTTACAGGATATCAAGCGTCATGATCAAGGCATTTACCGATGTCGTGTGGATTTTCGCACAGCTCAAACGCAAAGCTTCCGTTTCAATTTGTCTGTCATAAGTGAGTATCGAAAAAAGAACTTCTATTTATAAATAGCACATAGAGCAACACATAGACGAGTGTATGGAGTCCATCAATTTGTCAATTTATCCATCTGTCTCCGTGTCGCTTTGTGGCACTTTGTTGTTGCAGTTCTTCCGGAGCAACCTCTTATACTGGACCGTTGGGGTCGGCAGCTCAATGGCACGCAATTGGGGCCCAAGCAGGAGGGGGACGATATTGTTATCACTTGTCGTGTGGTGGGCGGTAAGTAAACGGATCAACCTAACCTCATTTGACCGCTCTAAAATCCTGCAATACCCAATCTACCAATATGTGTACACATACTACGAACATATATATGTTCATATGTATGTATACTCGTTCTCTTACATATGTGTTGGTTTCGCCGATGTCTATGTCCGTTTGCCCGGCTAGACAATTTCCTGTTAATTTCCTTAAAAGCTTTGGCTGAAAAAACCCTAATAAACTGGGAAATGCCCGAAAACCTCAAGCCGCATTGGCCTGAAAATGAAAATATCACAATGTTTGCTTTGCCTTTTGGAACCGATTTGCTTTTGCTTTGCTTTCATTTTCCATTTCATTCTATTTTTTCAAGCTTGACTTTTTAATTTGCACTATTCTCTGACTCCTTTGGGTCTTCTGTCCAGCTCAGACATACTATATGATTGTGCACACAACCTTACATACATACAAAGTATAAGTACATTGTTTTTTTTAATTTGCTTCGTCTTGTGACTATTTCATAGGTCGTCCCCAACCTCAGGTACGCTGGCTCGTAAATGGACTACTTGTCGACAATCAAAACGAGCACAATTCCGGCGATGTTATCGAGAATCGACTCTTGTGGCCGTCGGTGCAGCGAAACGATTTAAATTCAGTATTCACATGCCAAGCATTGAATACTCAATTAGATAAGCCCAAGGAGAAGAGCTTCATTCTAGACATGCACTGTGAGTATACCCAACTAGTCAACGAATAAAATTCTTTAAACCATGCCCCGCGATGAGTAATTGACGTTATAATTTCTATGGGAGCACAACGAATTAATATTTTATTGTGCCTTATTCGCTTGACTTATCTGAATCTAATGTTAAGCTGGAGTTGCAGTATTCATATGAATTAATTATGCAAATAGATAACCTAATAGCAAAACTAATGTAGCCATAATTTGATTACATGTAAACAAACATGAAAGAATACTGGAGTGTAGGTCAGTGAATACCTCGCTTCAATTCCCTCAAATAATGCACTCCATCATATGTAAGTAACATACTAAGTAAAGATAATAAATAAGTCAATTGTTTGAGGGTCATTACACTCATGAACTATTCTGAAGTACTTCGAGTATGTAGGGAATAATCACTTGTCTGCTTGCCAAACACATCTTTAGCTTTTACGTAATTGTTTAATTTACATATTTAAGGATTATACTTGTGGATTATATCAGATTCTAGTTAAATAACAAATGTTTTTACACGTATGTATATGTTAATTGAAACTTGCAACTTTTTTTCAGTGAAACCATTGACTGTGAAAATTCTGGATCCGCCTAGTTCAATGATTGCCGATCGTCGATACGAAGTCACTTGCGAATCGTCAGGTTCGCGTCCAAATGCCATCATCACCTGGTATAAGGGAAAGCGTCAATTGCGACGCACAAAGGTAAAAGCTGGAAGGGAAAGGGGATAACGGCGATGAGAAAGTGAGACGGAGTGGGAGAGGGAGAGGGTGAAGGGGAAGGGGAAGGGGAAATGACTCTCACACGACCGCAATTGACGTTCTGTGTGGGTTACTGGTTGCTGGTTTCTGGTTCGTGGTGGGATGTTTGTTGGGCTTGTCTGGGCTGGGTGTTAACTGACTCACGTTCAGCTCGATAAGTTATTGTGTTTGCACAGTCATGCCACACACAAACGTGGCTCGTAACTCTTGTCCGGTGACAAAAAGGGGTAGGGCGGCTGGTCGAGAGGAACTAAAGAAACACCCACTTGTTGTCCCTGGGCGTGTCTTACACTCGCCATGGCACACGCCGCCTCAGTCCTCAGTCCTCCGGCTGCGGCTCCGACTCTGGCTCCATCTCTCCGTCCCCCGAACTCCCCGAATAGAATAAACACAGATAATGTGATATAAACTCCACAATACACAACAATTCTCTACTTCTCGCCTCGCCCACTCAGCTCCCCATTCCCTTAGTACTTTAGTATGCTTTTTCCATTGCCATTTTCATTTTTTTTTTTTTGGTTCTTGTTTTCTTCTGTTTCAACTTTGGATAAATTTATGGGAGTTTTAGCGCAATTTTGTTGCAATTCATTTTTGCAGCGCTTCGTTCCGCACTCGCTTTGCCTCGGCCACCAGACAAAGCCGCTATTCTTCGCCTTTACCCCGAATCTAAACTGTTGTTGTTTATGTCCATGTCTGTCCGCCCTATATGCATACTCGTTTCTGCATGCCACTGCTGATTGCTTTGCCGTTTGCAGCTACGCTCCTTTAAAGACCGGAAATGTTTTTCAGTAGTTTTCACGTGGCATAAAGTTACCGTAATGCGGCAAAAGGCCGCTTCAGACAGCCAGTCCAGCCCATCCCAGCCCAGTCCATGCAGACAGCTAGCCAACTAACTAACCAGATAGTCGGCGGGCCTGGCTTGAGCCATGTTCTACATGCCTTTTGGTGCCTTATTTAGTCTACAAATGTGTGGGTGCTGTGTGTGGCAAAGGTATTTGTGCGTTTATGTAAGGCTAAGGATAGTTGCCAGGGACCATCTAAACATGAGGGTATTTCAAGAGAAAGCGAAAAACAGTAGCAACAACATATGAAGCCCGACATTAATCAGCTTTGGGACGCCGACAGCCAACGACAAACTACGGAAAAGTTCCTTTTCAATTGAAGCTAATTAGGATAGTCATGGAAAGTTAACCATATTATTTGCTAGCGAGACTTGCCTACAAAATTCCAGTGATAGAATTTCAGGTACTGAAGAAAGGCTTCATGGCTTCATTACCTGCACGATTTCACACTATATTTATATAATAATAAAACATTAAAGTTTGGATATATGTAGCTTTTAAAGCCTTCAGTTAATAATTTGGTAATAGTATGATTCTAATTTATTTTTTAATTGTTTAGTTATTTCGTTAACAATTCAAATGGTCTTTCCATTTTGTTTTAATTTAAATTTATTCGCTCTGCACATAAAGTAAAAGGGTATCATAACCTTCTGCCTCCAGCAAATTTATTTAACAGCCAGAAAGAGGTATCTCAGCCACTATAAAGACTATATATAATATTTTTGATCAGCGTCAACAGCCGAGACGATATAAACATAACCGTCTGTGTGTCTATCTGCCTGTCTGATAACATGAAAATCTAGATAGAGCTATAATTTTTTTCGACAGCATTTGTTTTTGTTGCACGCTGACGAAGTTTGGTTTAGATATTAATCACGCCCCTTGTGATACGAAAAATCACATACCAGTAGTAGTTTTAAGACTGTTTAGACTGAGCTGCACCATAGAAATTAAGTAGAACGTTCCGCATTACTCCATAAGCGGCTATGCGTAAGAGAGGGACGGTTGATGGAGCCGCATCATTGATCATTCTGAAAGTGTGGCCGTATTTTGGAAAATATTTTGGTATATTTATCGAAAACAGTGCGATATCAATGGAAATCAGCTGGTGATTTCACTTGCTAATTTTGGCGTTTAAAATTATTTCAAAATGCTTTGCAATTCCCAAAATAAACCAAAGTGGAAAAAAGTCATAAATGTTTTAATATAAATCGTCAAGATGATCAATTTGAGAACTTTTTATAGAAATGTGATCGTTGCAAAGCTAATTGCTTAGTACAACGTAAACCGGAATAAAATAGACATTTAATGAATAATAAATACAATTCATATTAACTTATACTTTGTAAATGCCCTCAGTGTATCATATTTTATTTTAAGTTAATTTGTTTCTATGGGCTTTGACACTCTCCTGAGTTTTTTTTTACTTTTGCACCCTTAAACAGCTATTCGCGTGATGCAGTTTTGTTGTAAACACTTGAATCATAGAACTGCATCATTAAAGCAGTTACAGAACAGATGGTCTAAATAGCGTATAAAGCTAAAGTCGCGATTCTTGGTACAACTACAACAACTACAGTATTTTTGATCCAATTAGAAGTTAATTTAAGAAATAATTTTGTATTTATGTACTATATTTTATAATACATATGTAGACTTGGAATGTTTTTGTATTATTTCAGTATATTAATTTGCTATCTATTTTGATTTATTAAGGAGTTGAGCCGGTATAACAATAAAGTACCATAACAAGACATTCTGCAAAAACTGATTCAGGCCAATATTTTACAATAAAAATACATGCAAAACATTTGCCGAATAGAATACGGAAATTTTGCCAAGAATTTGATTACTATTTAAAAGGAAAAACAAAAGAGAGAAATTACGGAAAGACATTAGAATGGGTCGCTAACTGGCAGCTTATTCACACCTTGATTACACTAAAAACAACAAACAATAAATACTTAATAGGTCTAAAGTTCACACTCAAAATTCTACAACGCCATCGACGTCATCAGACAAACTGAATGTGTTGCAAACAGAGGGCGACGGTGGTAAAGAATGTTAGTGTCTCGTCGCTTTGGGGATACACTGTTAAAAATGAACATTTTATGGCCCGTTCGAGCAAGAGCAAAGGCAACAGCAAGAGTCAGAATAACGACTACAAAATCACAACTAATTATGTGTTGCTTGGCGCTCTAAAATTTATAATACCCACACACGTCACATAAAACCTAAAGCATGCAGCAATAAATTTTAAATTGCAAACATAAAATATTTCGACAAATTTGCGAAAAAAAGAACAGAAAACTCACTCACACATACATAAAGTACAAAGAAAACACACTAACGTAGGAGGGAATAGCGCCGGAGGTCCAAGGGGGTGTTGGCATTGGCTCAAGTCTGGCGAAACTTAATTAATGCAGAAACATTTTCAGGACGACATATCAAAGAACTCAACACGCTCTGAACTGAGCTTTGTGCCCACCACAGACGACGATGGTAAATCGATAACATGCCGTGCGGAAAATCCAAATGTGAATGGCCTGTATTTGGAGACCATGTGGAAATTGAATGTCGTTTGTAAGTATTACAAATTGAGTTTAAGTATAAAAAATAAGTATAAAAAATACAGTAACAGCAACAGCAACAACATCGTCAATAACACTAACAAATAAAAACATTGAAAAAGAGAACAATAACAACAACGAAAAAAAAAATGGAATCGCAAAAGAGAAGCTAAGAAAGCATTGCCGACAGCTACCAAAAGGTAGACAGCTCGCTAAATTTATTACGTCGGCGATGTCGACGTCGCCGTTGAAAGCCTTTAAAATGCAAATAAATCAAAGACAAATGACAAATTGTGAATAATTTGCCATGGGCCAGAAGGCAGCCGCCGTGGTAGCATTGCGCCTCTGCCTCTGCCTCTGTCTCTGTCTCTGCCTTTGCTTCACAGCCCCATACCTCAGTCCCCACCTCTACCACAGCTCTTTCATACCGTTTTCCCCCTCAAATGAAATATGTGGGCTAACAAAATGTATGGAAGGCGCTTAAATTAAATGAAGGACTTTTCTGTGTGCAACCCATGCTACCAAAGTAGAATAACCAAACAACAGTATCAAAGTAGGACTCTCAATATGGAAAACATTCTACCAGAAAGTACCTAGTAAATTACATAACCCAGCCAATTCTCAAGTCTTTCTGCGAGTTTCCACATAGACAATAGACTTTTATATCATGTAATTATATGATGGACTGTTAAGAGCGCTTTTTGCAGTAAAAATTCTAATATTATATGTATGACATAGTATATTTATTTGGACATTGACGAACTAACAACAGTACCATCAAGAGGAAAATAAATTTTGAATAGCATGGATTGAACGGAAACCGCGAACTCTCATAAGACTTTGGACAACGAACGAAATAAAACTAATAACGCAAATAGAAATATATAAATACATTGATAAAAATAGTTAAATACTAGATAAATAATGTAGTATTAACGTTTTAAGTTGAGGAATTGAGTTACTAGAGCAAATGACGTTTTAAAGATTATTGTAATTCCCACACAAAATACGAAAGGGATTATGGGAAGCATAGTTAGAAGTTTTACATAGAATGAAAAGAGGAAGAATATTCCTAGTGATCCTGACCGGAAGAGCAAAACTATTTTTGCTTTATAGCTCCAAAAAATCTATTTCACCTTTAATTAGTCTCTAAAAAAAAACACTGCCTACAGTCAGTAAGATATAGAATGTTTAGTAATAAAAGTTTACTACGGTAACATGAGGGTTCCAGTTTAAACAACGAAGAGCAAAAATCAAAAATTGTTTCTGCACTGACTTAATCCTGGTGATTCCAGATAAAAGAGTAAGTATAGGACAAGCCAGTGAGATTTACGGGTTTAAGTTTAAGCGATATTTTATTTCGACCAGCGTTTTATGAATCCAAACATACCCACGGCTTTATTCACAACAGATATAATGAGTTTATCAAATTTTAATTTTGCATCAAGCAGAACATCGCCCTAGAGAAGTAATATAGAATACATAATTATTAACCTGGAAATAACCCTTTAAGAAACACAACACACAAGATCACTATACTATTAATATAATAGTATGCATTTGGATTCATGGGGTATGTCTTGAAAATCGATTAAAGTAGTCCCAAGGTGTTCAGTATATAAAAATCTTTATTATATTCGCAATGGGTCAACAGCCATAAAACACTGCGGATGTCGTAAAGCTTGAAAGTCGAGAGTCCAGTCAAATCGTGTGTCGAGACAAGTAGCGAGCCAAGTGCTCTGTGTTCCACACTTAGATATACGTACATATGTGTACTTTTGGCTGTCACTGTAAAAGTATTTTATTATTTCGACTGAGCATACATAATAATATACACATACATACATACTCAATCGATACATCACCTAAAATCATTTCCTTGGTTCATTTCTAACTGCAATTGTTAGCCAACACCGCAAGCCAGCTGTAAAGAATCAAGAAGAACATTTTCTCATTAGACATTTCGTTAAAAAATAAGCATGTATAATATTTTTTATGCATCACACACACTTTTTAGCATCATATTTTATATTTTTGAATATTGTTTTTTATTTGTTTGTTTTGTAGCCATCGCTGAGACGTTTACTCCACATTCGAGTAAATAAACTTTATGATCAACACGTACGACAAAATATTCATAAAAACACATACATGCACATATACGAAAATGAATGTGGCTGTTTTGCACAGCAGGTAAACGTTTGGCTTTAATGAAAAATAAGAGACCCTGCGTTTAATATACGATGCATGTGGATAAAAGTGAGAGCTAAACAAAATTAAAGCAAAGCGATTAAAGAGTACTCTCGAATTGTACCAACCATTTCCGATTGAAAGTTTAACAATATGACACAGTATTGTACTTAGCTTTAAATCTAATCAAATACACAGTTTACATATAATTTGTAATTAACTTTATCTTATTTACCAAATTCACCATGTATTTATAGTTTACATTTTCATCCCAAAAAATAATGCTTACCATATAATAATTATTAATTTGTTACTCTTATTGAGAAATCAACTTTCTAACTTCATAGCAGGTTATTTAAGTTAATATCTCTGTTGATTTACCATACTTATTCTTGTTAGCTATTTGACTCGCAGCAGAAACATTATTTTTATTTAAATAAAGTATATTCTTTAATATAAAACATTAAAACCTTAAGATGAAGCTTTCTTGATTCACGGGAAGATAGAAGGAAACATTACCGAATCCAAAAGAAGATGAATGTACTCATTATTAGCTTCAACAGACGACACGATATAGCCATTTCCGTCTGTCTATATGTCTGTCCATTCGTAAAATCACCTGGTTCTTAGAGACTACAGAAGATAGATATCTAATATAGATGTATCTATATAGACAGCACTTCCGTCCACTCTAATCGAAAATAATGGAATAGCAAGCTATAGTCGATTATTGGAACATTAAGAAAAAAGCTGCTGTCTTTATTATTCCTGAAAAATTGGTTGCGATAAGATTTATTTAGAAAAATAATTTTGTATGAAAAAAATGTCTGCTGCAATCGGGTCTTAGCTGCTTTCTTTGATAGTCTTGCATATTTTATTCTTTTTTTTTTAAGTATATTGTATATTGATATTACAAATACAGAATATTTTCAAAAATTATTAATCTTTGGAATATTTAAAGAATAATACCGAATTTTTTTTAACTCTTGTTAAAAATTCTTAGCGAGTATCTCACTGTATACATAGCACACTGGACTGTAGATTTTGTCTTCAGCAAATATACTATAATATAAATATAATTAGCATTATTTGAATTCCAATAACCAAGTATAAATTAATTTTAATTTAGATACCCCTCTATTCCTTTTAACTTTTTTCATATTATTTTTTATACTTTCTTGATATATGCTAAGTCAGTTCAATTGTAGACATTTCATAGTTGAATTTAACAATAAATAAACAAAATAAAAATAAAACAATTACAGCTGAGGAAGCCTTGTTTTGCCTTCATACAAAATTTAGCGTATTTTTAATTCAAACGCACAGGCAAATATGCTTCGCCTCGTTTCCCATTTATTGCTGCTGATGCTGCTTTTGTTGTTGTTGTTGTTGTTGTTTGCGTTGGCGTTGGCTTTTCGTGCTTGTTTTTGTTGCTCCTATGTGATATCTGTGTTCAGCATCATGCCTGAGTTATTATGCCAACTTCGTTTTGGCTTCTTAGGCACGACATTTGGCAAGGCCATTTGCCATACTTTATGAAAGCGGCAGGGCAAGGCGGCAGTAAGGGGTAAAGACTGCATTCATTTCATTCGGAATGCGTTGCGTTGCGTTGCTTGTATATATAATTTTCTTTATGTTTGTACGCTCTGTGCGTAGTACGAGTATGTGACACTCGCTCGGTTTTAAAATTTATAATGCGGCCCCAGCAAACAAGGAAACAGGACAACAAAACATGCAATGCAATCACAGACATAGAGATTCCCATGAGCGCAGTAACACTCACCAGCACACATACATACGAATATACGAATACGGATTCGTATTCGTATACGTATACGAGTGTGTGAGTGTGTTCTATGTTGCGTCCTTTGCTCGTTGTTTATGGCTGGCTACATTGGCGCTTGTGCTGTGTGCGTGCCTGGCATTTCGAAGAGCGAACGAAGGAATCGCGATATTTTCCTCAATGCCGCAATTGGAGTTTATATTTTTTTAAAGTACGAGAACGACAGAGCAGAGCAGGGATTATAGCCAGATGATATATAGCGGCAAGCCAATCATCTAAGATTACTACTTCAAGTCCAGTTGAATATGATAACTTAAAGAGGCAGAACAATAATAACAACAACGTCGACTTTATTTTATAAACTTGATGGAATCCTTTGTTACAAACCTTTTTGGCAATTTGTCCAACAAACTCATTTGGTTTACCCTAATTTTCTAGTAATTTTATAGAAAATTCGCATTCCCAATTAAAAAAAAGATACCTGGTACCCAATTTTCATAAAATTCTTAAATTATACCAATTTTATATATTGAAATATACTAGAATATAAAGAAGGGTGTTTTTGATATATCTAAATACTAATACATTGTAAAAGTACTATATGTTAGAATACAAAAATATACCAGATTGTCAGACAAAGCAACTAGGACACGAATGCAGCAACGAAATTTTCTGATATCATAAATACTCTAGTTATTACTTCAAACTTTAAAACTACGCTTGCTATTCTATTCTTTTTCGATTTGATGGGCTGGTCATGACAAAAATCTAAAAAATCTTTCTGTAGGCACAAAGTTATAATACTCTTCTAGAGCGGATATTAAAACCTTTCAATTGGTAGATAGAGCTTAAATTATTTTTTCGGCGTTTCAATATTTTGCATGATTAGACGAGTTAGAAGGGTAAGCCGAATGGTAATCACAATAAAAAAGAATACTTTAATCAAAGTCTGTCGCTTATTAGACACCCTGTAACCAACTAACATGTCTATGTATGTTATGTTTCTTGTCTATATCAAAAGGAATAGATCTGCACAAGATCTGGAATGCTTCTATTTCAATATGTAAAATTAAGAAAATAATCATATATTGCATTGCGTGTGTTTAGCTAAAAAGATGCTTCATGATAATGGCCAAGTTGTTATAAAAATACTTAAATTGATTCACTTTCAAGGCACAATTTAATTGCACAATAAAGATTGTAATCCATATGTAGATGTTTTATAAGAACTTTATGTTTTATAAGTGAAACATATATAAGTAATATTAAAGTTCACGGGAAGATGCAGAAATATCACACTCAGAAGCACACCACACCCCTTCCTCGAAGTTTCTGCAAAGGGTATAAAAATGACGTGCAACATGTGTGCGGAAGTACAACGTCGCGGAAAGTGAAAGAGTTTTGCAGGACCTTTGCAACCACGGCGGCTGATTGAAGGAATCAACGAGGAAGTCTGCCGATGCAGACTAAGGCCAGGTCTAGAAGAGGACCTGGTCGCGGAGAGAATAAACTTTGCTGGGCCATTCTAAAGTAAGCAAACTTTTGGCCTCGCCTTCTAACTCTTGACGGGCGCCGTTTGGTCGTATGGCTTTGGCTACCAATAACTCAACAATATTAAAGTTGGCACGTGAGTCCTTCGTCAGCGTGATTCGGGCCAACCTTCGACCCTGTGCGTTGCCTGTGTCTGTGTCTGTGTCTGTAACTGGGGCTGTTGCTGTGGCTGTGGCTCTGCCTGCGCCTGTCGCCTTTGCTGCGTGTTTGTCACAAAGTTTGTGGCTCGTTAAGCAGATTCAAACGACTTAAGCGGCAACACATGTTCACAAGCAGCGCCATCGACATTGCTATTGCCATTGCCGGCAGCAGCTGGTCCCCGATCCTTGACCTCTTTCTATTAGGATGTTGTCATAACTCTTTGTTGATGGTGCTGTCGTTACAGCAAATTGCTCATATTTGCTACCAACTATTACACCAAGTAGATCTACTTGGTTTTCAGTTGCAGCGGTAATGTGAAGACAGCTGAAGTGATGCTTCTGTTTCAACTTCACGCTTCAAATGGCCAATGAAATAATATTGTCTATAAATTCAGTACATTGCGGTTTGATAGATCAACTTCACAGACTTTAATTAATTAATGGATAAAACTCGATCGATTGATACCTACATACATACCTACTATCCATTCACCTATTCATCACTTACTCGCCGCTTACTAACACATTCTCTATTAATTTACAGATCCCCCGCTGGTTACGCTGCGTCTGGGCTCCACACTAACACCGGATGATATCAAGGAAGGCGATGATGTTTACTTCGAGTGTCACGTACAATCGAATCCTCAATGGCGGAAACTGTTGTGGTTACATAATGTAGGTCGCGTCAAGTCAGCTGGAAGTGAGCTCCCAATTGACACGCTTCTCTTTACTCGCCCGCTCTCCTTCTCGTTCTCGTTCTCATTCACTCTGCTCTAACGCCAACAAATATGAACTCAAGCCCAATGAGAGGAGGCAAGCAGGAACTAAGAACAGGGTCCAGGACACACACAGGCAGGCTGTCTGCTTGGTTGACTTCCATTCATTTCAGTTTAAGTGTCAATAACATGGCAAGTTGCGTATACGCTGTGGTGTTTGCCACCAAATCTGGCAGAGTTGCAGCCACTGCCATAGGATGCACAGTTCTGCGCTACATTTGCTCATTTCAATTCACACCAAGAATGTTGGTTCGAAAGGTGCGGCATGTGGCAAGAGGCGGTCCGTAGTGTGCCGTTTGGGCATAGTTTTGGGATTTGTGGCATTGATTTTGCCGTCGCTCAAGTGCAGTCTCTGTTCCTCACAATCAATCAGCAAAGAGTGCTGAGTGAACCAAGCCATCGACCAGCGCAGCAGTTGAACGAAAGACGCTGTTGACAAACGCCTTCAAGGCTATGCTTTGTGTAGTTAATGGATATATGCAGCATATAGAATACATTTTGTGCTCGCAATTAAACTGACATTCATTTAGTAATTTTCGCATCTAGATTCCTGCTTAATTAGAAGATTAACTTAGATAAACGCCATTTTCTTAGTGGGCTCAAATCAAAAATTCTAAATTTGATGCTCTTGCATTTTGATTAATAACAAATATTATAATTACCATATCTTGGTTTTGCTCATATTCTTTTCAGGGTATTCATTTGGAGCATAATACCTCAGCCCGCGTCATACGCTCCAATCAGAGCCTGGTACTTCAGAAGATCACCAAACACTATGCCGGCAATTATGCATGCAGCGCTATTAACGATGAGGGCGAAACAGTCAGCAATCAATTGCCATTGAGAGTAAAATGTGAGTATTTCGATTAAAAAAAACAAGGCAGAAAGACACAGTTGATTAGACTAAACTATAAAATATCCGATTCAATAAAAGCAAACCAAAATGAATTATCAAAAAATACTAATGCCCTGTTTCTACAGCCACTCAGATTTTTATACCCGCTACCCATAGGGTAGAAGGGTATTATAACTTTGTGCCGGCAGGAAATGTATGTAACAGGTAGAAGGAGGCATCTCCGACCCTATAAAGTATATATATTCTTGATCAGCGTCAACAGCCGAGACGATATAGCCATGTCCGTCTGTCCGTCTGTGTGTCTGTCCGTCTGTCCGTCTGTCCGTATGAACACCTAGATCTCAGAGACTATAAGAGATAGAGCTATAATTTTTTTTCGACAGCATTTGTTATGTTTGCACGCAGATCAAGTTTGTTTCAAATTTTTGCCACGCCCACTTCCACCCCCGCAAATCAAAAAAATCGAATAACAAGCGTAATTTTAAAGCTAGAGTTGTCAATTTTGGTATATACAATAATAACTATAGTAGTTATGATTCCTGAAAATTTGGTTGCGATCAGATAAAAATTGTGGAAGTTATTAAAGAAATACTTTTGTATGGGCAAACACGCCTACTTACTAGGGGTCTTAGTTGCTTTAGATGACAATCTGGTATATTGTGCCGTCTATGGTATATTTTGAATGCGGTACTATATCAATATACCAAATATACTATTTGGTATATTTTTAGTATTTTTGCAGTATATTTGGTATATTTTGAGAAAAATATCGCAAAATATATTTCTTTTATTCAAAATGGGTAGCGGGTATCTCACAGTCGAGTGCACTCGACTGTAGCTTTCTTACTTGTTACATTTGATCGACTCCCATTTTGCTTCTTTCACAGCAAAAGAATGAGTATCGCTCTATCGCAAAACAGATGCCTTAAAGCGCTGTTCCCAGATGCGTAAAATCCTGTTTTTTTCGCCGAACTCCATATAAACAAAACGGCATTGCAAATTTTTGCGGCGAAATTTCGTTGCGCAGTTTTCAGCACAAACTAATTTTGAGGCGTATCGATAATATTAATTAATGCTATTTCTCTTCATGAGAAAATGCCCCAGAAGCTTTATTTTAATTTTTTTTTTCAAATCTCCATCTTCACTTATCCGATATGAGTGCGGAACAGTAGGTAGCTTATTTTTCCGCATGTGGAACTGCTGATTTGATATCCATTCCAGTATCGGAGTACTGCACGGTCGTTTTTTATATGAAGCTGCGCGTAAAACAAAACCTGATTTCACGCATCTGGGAACAGCGCTTATTTCTCTAATCATTTTTTGTGGTGAGCTCCGTTTCGATTTCACCTGGATAAAATATCGGTTGTGTCCGATATTTTTAAATCTCTCACGTATGTGAAAAAAAGCGAAAAAGTGATCTTTCAAATATATTGAATTCAAACCGAGTTTTGGGAAACAGGGCATAAAATATACACAAAGGTAAACTTGGAACAACGACATATCATTACATTTAAAATATACTATATAGAACAAAAACAGCCAAAGCAACTACGTGTAAACGACGATATCTATGTATGTATGTATGTTTTTGCCTTGGCAAATGGCTTTCATCGAGAGTAGAGATAATTTTTCAAAAAAATAATACATTAATGATTTAGGAATAAGTTAGCTTCTTAGTGTCAACAGTGTTTAAATAAATATAGATGCTGACTGGTATATTTTGGTGAAACTGTTTGCTCTACATCGACATACTTTCGCAGAATGTACTGAGCAGATGTCCAGCCCAGTTTTGGGAGCATTGCTCGTCCTTACGAGCAGCATCAGCGCCACATCTAGTACTTTGCTTGAATGCGTCATCTATCTGGCTGGGATGTCAAGAGTCTCCCTCAGCCACCAACTCGTCGCTGGGTGTCTGCCTGTACAGAAACTCCCAGCATTTGCCTTTACGAATAATTTCTTATCATAAAGTCTGGCAGCAGGCAGCGATGTCGTCGTTGTCAAGCTGCTAGTTCCCCTGGTGCTTCTCAGTTCGTTCTCTTCCATTCCTCATTTGATGTATTGCATTTTTTGTGTTCGGCGTTTTCATGTTATAACTCAACTCAAGTCTGCTCAACTCGTGTCAAGCCGGTCGGTCGCAGTTGCGAGTCAAGGCTGTGAAAATATTTTTCATTTCGCTTTTTGCATAAATACAACATTTCACCGTTTTATCCAACCCCAGCTGTAGCACCAGCCCGCTCTTTGTCTGTCGCAGCCTCATCATCATCCATTCGCTTGCCACATGCGTTGCATCATATTTCGTATGTAGCTGCACCTTCTACTGCAGCTGCAATCGTTGATATTTCAAAATTATACTTTCGTTTAACAGGTCGCGAAATACAATATTTCCAGTTTCACAAGTTGCATCACAAGAGAGCAGCCTGTAAATTCGTCTCATTTGAAGGATTCTGATCTCTCTTACTATTGTAATTTGTATTTTGGCACTAGCCAAGTGTCACACTAAGCGAATAGGATGCCCAGACTGCTTCTTTTTCCCATATGCAAATGAAATGACACATTGCCAATTAAAATTATCTAAATAGTTTTGTTTTGATTTGTATTAATATGATATTCTCTTTAAAATATATCTAATTTATATTCCGAAAAAATACTGATACGGGTATAACTTAAAAGTATAAAATATACCAGCAGGTTTTACCCAATGATGCGAGTGTTAAGACCAAAGTCGCATTATTCGAACAGCTGATTAGGGGTGAAAAATTAAACAAACTCAGGCAGAAACAAATAGAATGCAATAATAAATAGAAACAAATACGAAAATTGACAATTTAAAAAATTTATTGCCACTCTGATGCATTTAATAACAAGAAGTTTATATACATTTTATTTATTATTTTATTTATTATTTTATTTATTTCCGTATTGCATCATATTACGACATATAGCATTAAGTCACTTGAACTGTTACATCATATTTCTGTACAAAGTGCTAAATTTGATAGTCTGGGAAATTTTCTCATTAGAAAAACAATTATAGCTTTATTTTTTAAAGATAACTGAGATTTAAATATTCATATGAACAGATAAGAGCGCTGCCTCTTACATACATTTTTTATTGGTACAACGCTAAAATACCCTATTAAGAGGCAATTATTTTCAAGTACTTTTTTCTATACGATAGCACTCAAATTTGTTTTCGAGAATTATTTATCAGAATTAATTAATTCATCTGAACGACCTTTGTAATTTTTGTATCATCCCAAGTTGCGAAGCGTTTTAATCCGTGATGTCGCGCGATCAAATTAATAAATCATTTAAATATAAAAATGAATTCATTCTGATTAAACTGTCTTATTAGGTAAGGAATCAAGTAGTCCAAGTGTCATTAAAGAAGTGAGAGGACTGAGTCAGAAAAACCAAGATTGGTTGGATAGACACTTCAATCACCTGGCAGTAAATCTACTTGATAACAGCCATAATCGCCGTCGTCTAAAAAGACATCATCCTCTTGGCCATCCAATTCTAACAACCTCAAATTTTTTTCGTAAATATGTTTTTAATGTAAATTAAACAGTCATTATATCAAACCAAAATATTTAATTATTGTCGGTAAATGTATTGTAAATCAAGAATACATATACAAATATCGAGTAGTTGTCGAGAAAGTAAGAAAAGAGAGAAACTCAGTATTTTTCATATTTTAAAGTTTTGACCTATGCCTTTGAACTTTTTCTGTCTATTCGGGGCAAAGAGCAACAAGTACTCGAATTACTCAAGTGGTGTCTCAAGTGCGTCTCGCTAATTGGCTGGCGTCCGATTAAACAGCCCTCGTGAATTTGCAATTTAAATAAGCAACGACAACAACAACAACATTAACGATAACAACAACAACAATAACAGAAACATCAACAAAAAACAATAACAATCAACATTTGGAAAAACAACAAGTACAACAAAGGGCGGCTGCTTCAGCTAATTAATTACGCCCTTTTGTAAATTTTTAAGACAAACAATTCATCAAAAATTCAACTCGCCTGACTGCTAATGGGTTTGGTTCGGTTTCAGTTGGATTCGTTTGGTTTGTTGAGCTTAAAGGTCGAGGGATGTGGATAGCAGGGCAACAAGCGGGAGGAGGCGGAACCAAATTACGCATACGCCACGTGTGCTGTCAGCTAATAATCCTTTAACATTTATGAACGCCTTATTTACCTGCAAGTACTAAATCATGTTGCCACATTAATTAATTTCAAGTAAACAAGGACGACGTTGCCACTCAACGGCTTTCTGCGAATAGCATTGCGCTTGACACTGACTGACTGCCTTTTGCCCTACCTCAGAGCAGCAATAAGGAGAGAGCCTAGCTTAACTGATGAGGGGGCGTCTTGCTGTCTGAAACTCTTTTGTGCGTTTTTTGCCTTGCCTTCTCTTTCAGACTCTGCTCTGTTATTTATATAATTTCAGAGCATAAGGATAGGCATTTCTGAATTGTATCGTATTGTTGAGTATTGGACTTTATTTTCATCTTTTCTCTGCTTATACATGAATAATCTTCAAATATTCATATGGCATACACGTATATCTAAGAGTTGTCACATTATGAAAATGCAAAATAGAAGAGTTTAAATTTTTTGCCAGCAGAAAAAGAAAACAAGTGGCCTCGACTGTCAGATACCCGCTATACGTTTTCAATAGAATCATATTCTGAAAATATACCAAATTATAATATCGTAAAAATGCTACAATTTACCAAAGGCTTTATTTGGTATCCGATGCACGCAATGCGATTACGCTTTCTATTTTGTCTGTTACATACATTGCCTGCAGGCACAAAGTTATAATACCCTTCCACCCTACGGGTATCGGGTATAAAAATATTATGTTATTTTAAGCCGTATGTTATATACGAGGAGAACACCTACATTCTCGATGAATTCACATTGGTTTTCCGTTTCTATCTACCTTTCAGACACACCCGTTTGCAAACACGCAGATCGCGTTATACTAATTGGAGCCTCCAAGGATGAGACTGTTGAGGTTGTATGCGAGATACAAGCGGATCCACCGCCTCGGTGAGTACAATCCCCATACCCATTAGCTATTCCATTCGATTCCATTCTGTTTTCCAGAGCGGCTGCCTTTCCCTTTTTGCCGTTGTAGGCAATTGCTTCCGGTTTCCTGTTGTGAATGGAAGTTTGCTAAATTGACAAATGACTGTAATTGTGTGCTAGTGTGTGAGCCTGTGTGTGCGCGTGAGCGACAACGGAAAATGCTATTTATATGGTAGGAAATGTGCGAAAATTTAACAATATTTTGATTCGATGGCACTTCAAAAGCAATGCCAAATGCTGTTATGCTTTGATTCTCTGGTGCGTTCGTCCTTCAGGCATCCACGAGCGTTTCTGGGCTGGTCGACGGACTATGTTAATTCGCATTCGCCACATTTGCCCACTTTAATGTTTTTTTAATGAGCCACCGCACTGCTGTGGCCTGTCGACCGACTTTCTGCCTGGGCTATTGGCTGCCTCCGTCCGGTCTCTCTCCCTCTCTCTCTGTCTGTCCATCTGGCTTGTCTTGTATTTAATTTCAATTTTTCGTTCTGGCTCTCATTGTCTATGTGTGTGTGTGTGTGCGTGTCCGTGTTTTTGTGTGAGAGAGTATGTAGGGGCTCTTCTGTGTCTTGAGTTGACGCTTTATGCTAAAATAATTAATCATTAGCCAGCGGAAAATTGCGCGATGCTGTTTCCAGCGCAGCTGCGTCATGTAATTGTTGTGGTAGCAGCGTGCTGGCGGCGGGTGAAGAGCGGATGGATGACGGAGCTAGGGCAGTGTCGAGAGTGTAGGCGATACTCAACGTTAACGTTAACGTTAACATGAAAAAGCTGCTGCATACTTTGGGGCGCGGATTGTTGGCCTGAAGGCGGCTACAAGTTAATTTATCAGCATTTAACTGCTTGACAGCGATGCCAAACAAATTTTTTCTCTCTTGCCTACGTTTTTCCCTCTATTTTATTTTAAATTAAAGTATCGCATTACAAAAAATGCAAATCAATTACGGGTTGTTGCCGAACGTTTAAAATGAAATAAAATTATTTTAAATTTACCATAATTCCATTTTCTAAGCTGGGCTGCTTTATTATTCTACGTTCAATATTAATCAAATCGCTTTTTGCATTTGTGATTCTACGATATTAAAGTATATTACGATTATTTTTGTTGACCATATTTTTTAAATTGTTTGGCGTTAACTTTTAAATATGAAAATAAAACTAAAAATTGAATCGTACTTTATCTGGCTATTAAATTAAAAGATGTGGTAGAAAAGGAAAGCGTAAGCTTTCAACCAAATATGTCAGAGATAATTAACCTTTTAAAAAGCTTCCCGTGTCCGAGAATCCGGCTCTTAGCTCTCGACAGTATGACTGTTACATTAAGTGAGAGTATTGTAAGTGGGCCTCAGATATTTGTGTGTGTGTTTGTGTGTGTGTGTGATGGCGTACATATTTAACCTTTAATATTTTAACGAGCTATTTTAAAAATGTAAAACTTTGCAAACATGTCACACTTGCTGCCCTTCTCTCCCCCGTCTTTCCCAACCCCAACTTTGTCGACTCCGCCAACGCAACCGCCGCGGCGTTGCCGTCGACGTTTACTCTCCTCTGACCCTGTCGTGATCCACCTTTCGTCTGGCCTGATGATTCTGCCTTTTGCACGCACATCCTCGTGACAACGTTACCGGTAAAACGTCAACCCAATGCAAACAACAACGCCAACAAATTTAATAAAAAAAAACCCTACAGCAACAAAAACAATAAAATAAAAAATACCAAAAACAATATTCACATTTCAGAACATTTCGTTGGAAATTCAACAACTCGGGTGAAACTCTGGACGTGAGCAGCGAACGTTTCAGCGTAAATGGAAGCCGCAGCATTTTAAAGTACACTCCAGTCACAGATCAGGTAAACAGGCCAATCAGTCCCACCAATTAAGCGCAGCACAATCCACACAAAATATATATGTACATATATAATATATAAATATTTCTGTGTATGTAATATATGACAGGATTACGGCACACTTTCCTGCTGGGCAGCCAATGAGGTGGGCACACAACAGCAGCCTTGTCTCTTCCAAGTAGTTTTGGCGGGTAAGTGAAACAATAAATACTCTACACCAAAAATTAATTTGTGTTGGCGAGCGATCTAAATTTTCTACTGGGGTTCTGCCAGCGTATTTCCTACTGGGTATTTATAATCGGCGATTCTCTTTTATGCACGGGAATTTTACCGTTAGGGCAAGCGAATGCAGCTGCAAATTTCGGGAGCGAAATTTACTTTTTTTTTTTTGTATATCAGCCCAAGCAGAGGCAGTTAATTGTTTTTAAAACTAAGAGGGATTTGAAGGTATGCGCAGAGGACGAATGTGAGTCAAAAATAGAAAACATTATGAAATTTGTAAAAGCAACAAAAGAAAACAAAGATTTCAGCTGACATACTACAATTTGTTGTTTCCGAGTAGCAAAACTGCTCGAAATACGGGCAAAGACAAGGATTCGATGCCAGCAATTAGAGTTAGCAAAGCTCAAAGAAAGATTATTAAGAATTGTATTTTAAATTGAGTAACTGTTTACTATTGTCTCAATGTAAGCGACGTTCTTTCATTTTATGTGCCTCTTCAATCCGATGACTGCTCGTTTCTTCAACAAACTGCAAACACGGACACCATAAATCTGATTGGAACTCGTAGCTCTGCCCAATGGAGTCAGCAACTGCAGCATCTTCAACCGAACGGAGCTCAGTGTGGATATACAATGTGTTCAGGGGTACGATGGCGGCCTTCCCCAAATATTTGTCCTCGAAATGTTTTCAACACGCACTGGCATTACCAGGTGAGCATATTAATCAACTGTCCGCTCTGCTCGAGTATAACTACAACTGCACACAGCTAAAAGCAGCCATCAGAGCAATTGGCCAGCGGGTGTCAGAATCAGGGTAGCTTTTAAGCGGATTATATTCGCATATAACTGCTTTGTCGAACCTCTCAGTGCTTAGCCCTTGGCATCGAATTGAAGCATATGCATATGTGTTTTGCAAACATTTAATTGAATGGTAGCCCGAGGACATGGCAATTGTTTTCAAACTTAAATATTACAACTTTAAGGCACTTCTGAGTGCTATTGCATGCATCAGTTTGGATTGCTGTTTTCTCTGTACTGTTGTTTTACTTAACTGAGAATATAACATTTGGATTACCTTGACTGGACTGATTGATTTCATTTTGATTTTAATTACCTTCTAATTATATAACAGTTTATGTATTAATGTTATTTTATTCAATTGCATTAATTTAATTGTCTAATTAAAATATATATTTAATTTGTAGTTATTAAAAACGAATAAATGATAATAAAGATTTTAGCGGATTATAAATATTATTTGGATTTAACACTTTGTAACATAAGCGTTAGACCAAAAGAACGCTATACTAATTAAAGCCTCTATCAAGTACTTAAAAATATGATAAGTAGTTGCTAAGAAATGCACATTTCAAATTCTGAAGTTGTGAAATCAAATTCCTATCGGAGAACGAATCATATTCATGCACGCCCATTACATTATGCAAGCACAGCTTACGAGTATATTTATATAATAATAAAAATATATACTAGTGTCAGATGCCCAAAAAGCATACCCAAAATCGTTTAATAAATATTGCTTATTGAAACAATGGGACCGTGCAGCCAACATGCTCATAAAGGGTATGTCCAGGGGGAAACTTGATGCTCGAAACATCAAAAGAACCCTCATTAAAAAAGATTGCGCCAAATCGTAACAAACATGGACGTCAATATAAATATGTTTGTAAGGCAAAATGCAACTAGAAATGTATCTTTTGGTAGTCGAATTACAGATACTCTAACTTAATCTCTGAAGTAAAGATAAGACCTTATGGATTTGTTATTGAATATTCCATAGAATACATTTGCATCAAATTCCAATATGAAATATAAGAATAAGTAAATGTCATGTGTTTCACAGGAAAATGAGAGTACCCTGAGCAAGAGAATGAAATGGATGCGAAAATAATATAAAATATATATAGACATTGAACCCTAATATTTCAGAGTTTTGGCAAAAGCAAAAAGAAAGAAAGACAAGACAAGTTGAAGCCGCAACAAGGCAAAAGGCATCAAATTCAAATTGAGGTCATGATTGAAGCATTGGGTGTTGTGGATTGTGAATGCCTTTTTAGGAAGGGTTTAAGGATTGGGGTGTTGTCTGATGCGATTGGAAAGGGACAAAACTCCAAGTGAGAACCGGGAATTCGTATGTGCAAGCAGCCAGAAATATTTTGGTATTTGTTTGGCTTTTGCACCATTTCAGACATTTGA
This sequence comes from Drosophila albomicans, assembly GCF_009650485.2. Lineage (NCBI taxonomy): Eukaryota > Metazoa > Arthropoda > Insecta > Diptera > Drosophilidae > Drosophila > Drosophila albomicans. Next base: position 1,750,578 of record NC_047628.2, read on the forward strand.
TTACACATGATTAAAGGCACAATGTTGCTGATTTGCCATTCTGATTTAATAATAATAATCTTTCTATCTGCATTTTCTCTTCCCATATCCTCATCCTGCCATAGATTCAATCTGAGCAATGCAGAGGAAGCACTCTTCTCACTAGAAAATCTGGACACGCTTACCTCGATTATGATGCAGGAGAATAACTCGTTGAGGCTGCGTATCTACTCCTACAATCAAAAGGGGCGCAGTGCGGCATATTTGTTACCGGATTTCATAATTGGCTCAACAGCTTACAAGACAGGTGAGTGACATACACACATATGTACATACATATGAACTCCTACATCCACATCCCGTCACACACACACACATGGTCGGATTTTGATTGATGGATGGGAATCATAGGGCTGATTGCATTTGACACATGCCCGCTTCCGAGACCAGTTGAAGACACCGTCTGCCTGCTTTTCTGTGATTTCATGTTTTAATCCCATAAGAAGGACTTGCTGCTCCTTCTTGTTGTCATGCCAGGACTCAGACACTGACGCGGGCACAGCGCAGAAACTGGCAGTCTCCACACATGGTGGCGACATTTGACAGCTACCAGAGTCATCTGCAGTACTTACATAATCAACATGCCTGCCTCATGGGATGGATGCCTTTTCAAGTGTCTTAACATATGTGTAGAATTGCTTTTGAGGATGCCAGCGGCAGCTGCACTGCACTTCAGCCGGCACTGTGGTTGCAGATCATCTACGAATGTGAGAAGTGATAATCTCTGGCAAATAATAAAAAGTAATATTTCATAGTCTATTTAATGAATTATTAAAGTTCAACTTCAATGACAACTTATTCCTTCCACAACTAGGTGAATATTGTTAATTTGTTTGTAGGTGAAAAGGGCAATGGTTATGAAAAATACTAAACTCATTTGCACATTTGTATAATAAATAGCACACACTAGCTCTCCTTATAATTTCGCTTGATGAACAGCGTGTTAAAAAAAGACAAATGTAGTACTCACTCACGAAGAGTACAACCATATACTCACTTTTGTCCGATGAGTAAAAACGTCGTGCTATCTTTTTCTGGCCTAAGGAGTATACTATACAACAAAACATAAGCATTAGTGCAGTATTTTTAAGAACACTTTACTACGGGGTAAATTCATGCAGAAGCCTTCTATGAATATTTTTTGTTATCTATTGTTAATACTCATGTTCATTCTCCATCTTCTTCCAATTCTACTTCTCATTTCACTAACTGAACTGTTCTAAAAATATAACCGTGGAAACGACAACGACGAAACTATCGTGATTGCAATCGCACAATAAAAACGATGAACATGATAAATGTGATTGGTATCTACATTCGTGTATATGTAAAACTGACGATGATTTATGACTGGTACCCGTCAACCTGTAATTACAATAACAACGATCACAACGACAATAGACGACGATGTAACTCTAACGCTGTCTCCGGTGATTGTTGGCAGCGTGTTGACCATCATAATCATTGGGGTGGCCATAGCGATACGGATATTTGCGGTAACATTTGTGCACAATTTACGGCGTAATCGCCAGCATGGCAACAAGGCAACATCTGCAGGCGTCGTTGTCCAATCGGGGGATGTCTTAAAAGTAAGCACATCACTGTCGTGGACTACTTTAGTCGGGCATCCAATTAATAATATTTCTTGGCGATATTACAGAGTGGCAACTTGGAAAAACCACGATGGCAGCACACGGATATTAAAACGAAATCATCCGAAGATTTGGTTGAGGATGAACGAGATCCAGATGTAATACCTTCTCAATATGGTGAGCTTATAAAACTTTCTCGATTGTGATTAACATTCAATTTACAGATTCTAGTGATTATTGAGAATTATAAATTTGTTTGTAAAATAAGAATAGTCTCAAATTTAGAGCAATTATTTTACGTATTTTGTTTTAGTTCGGTTAAATAAAATTACAACATGCCTTTTACCCGTTGACTTTAATCAAATGATCACTTCTCTGGTGTTTATTTTCATGTGTGCTTCAATCGCGCTTGCCATTGACATCCCTGCTTCCTACTTCCTGCTCTCCGCTTTCCGCTTTTGGGCAACCCGTAATCGTAATCAATCTCATCAACGAAACAATACGACCGGGAACCAACGCAACACAACGCAACCAAACCAAACGAAACGAAACGAAACGATACCAAACGAAAACCAATTCAATCCAATCAACCAATGCAATTTTCTTTTAATCGTAAATATTTTTAACGATGGAATCCGCAAATCTAAAACGCAACCGCACACTCTCACATGTACACATGGCCCTTACTCTGCACGGACATGGACATGTTCCCCAAACGTGGCATCATCATCAATAAATTTCAATCTCGGACAGTTGGCAGCAGCAGCGCCGGCAGTAGCGGCAGCAATGCCTCCAATGTGGGCAGCACCACAGCCGCCACAGCCACTGGCAGCAGCACCTCCACAGCGGTCGCCGCAGCTGCTTCCGCGGAGCGCGATGCTCATGAGTTTGTAGCTGCTGGGACGCCATCCGGCGTTGGAGTTGGAGTCGTTGGCAGTATTTCCAAATGGTCTCCCAATGGTAATGTAAGTATCCGCCACTTGAATAAAGAACACTTTTATTTGTTTTGTTTAGTTGGCTTTGGTCTCAGGGAAATCTTTCCAATCGAACTCAAAGCTGACGCACACATCCCACTTGTGGGTATTGACTAAAACAAGTACTACTCGATCAAATTTATCCTTAAAATATATAAAATTAAGCAAAGATTTCTATCTAACGGTTATAATAACGTCTAGTTCAAATACACATTACAATGCTTGCTATTTGCGACTGATGTCTTTTATCTGGCTATCGGTTTTCCTTTCTAAACCAATCAAGAAGTCAAATTGTCGATGCTAAGTAGAAATCAACCACAGAAATGCGTAACCTCAGACCAGTTTCCAATGACAAGTTTCTATCTGAAGCTTTTTTTTTTACCCTAATCGCCTTGTCGACAAAAAAATTTAACACCTTACACAAAGTATTATTGAAAAAGGTGTTTATTAAAAAAGCTTTTAAACTGTCAAAGCGCACGTCTTGTTGTACAGTGGCTTTCGCTCCACAATTTCTCTCCTGGCATTGAGCTAAAAATAAAAAACATTGCCTGGTGGATATTCCAAGAAACACTTGGTACACATTGCAAAGATTCTTTGTTCATATACGATACATCATGTCTGACTGGCCATAATCAATCAATTCTTCAGCAATATAATTACTTAGCGACAATGTACACCACATCTACATGCAATATATCTAAAGAATATATCTAAAATTGTTCATCATTACTGACTGATGCACTGCTACAATGTTAATTATGTGATTTCTTAAATCGCGATTTCAAATTAGTGGGTGGCTCATTATAATTTGCTTGTTAACAACAATTTTTATACCCGCTACCCATAGGGTAGAAGGGTATTATAACTTTGTGCCGGCAGGAAATGTATGTACCAGGTAGAGGAGGCATCTCCGACCCTATAAAGTATATATATTCTTGATCAGCATCAATAGCTGACACTTTCTAGACATGTCCGTCTGTCCGTCTGTGTGTCTGTGTGTCTGTCCGTCTGTCCGTATGAAACACTGGATCTCAGAGACTATAAGAGATGGAGCTATATTTTTCTTTGGACAGCATTTGTTATGTTTTCGCGCAGATCAAGTTTGTTTCGAATTTTAAAAAAATCGAATAACAAGCGTAATTTTAGGGCTAGAGAATTTTGGTATGCACAATAATAACTATAGTAATTGTGATTCCTGAAAATTTGGTTGCGATCAGATAAAAATTGCCGAAGTTATTAAAGAAATACTTTTGTATAGGCAAAAACGCCTACTTACTAGGTGTCTTAGTTGCTTTGGCTGACAATCTGGTCTCTTATGACGTCTATGGTATATTTTGAATCTGGTACCATATCGATATAACAAAAATACCATTCGGTATATTTTTTAGTATTTTTAGTATTTTTGGTATATTTTGAGAAAATACCGCAATATTTTGCTTTTATTCAAAATGGGTCGCGGGTATCTCACAGTCGAGCACACTCGACTGTAACTTTCTTACTTGTTTAATTACTAAATGATGATTCAAAATTAAATCTTTGTCTCAAGATTTATTGTTAAGATCGAAAAGATTTGTAATCTACTTTTCAATTTAAATTTGGATATAAATATTTTTACTTGAAGGAACTGTATGTGATCAACTAGATTTGAATATATTTTTGAAGGTGTTTTTATTGTTACGTAAAATATATATTCAGGGGAATTGGTATATTTTGTACCCTATGATATATTTCAAATGAGCAGCGGCTGTTGCTTTCTTACTTGTTTTGAAATGGGGTTTGACGTAATCGCAGAAGAAGGCATCTCTGACCCTTTATATATTATATAATGTTATTGACGATATTGCCGAGTCTGTCTGTCTGTCTGCTTATCCGTCCGTCCCTGTGAACACCTAGATCTCAGAGACTATAAAACATAGTGACAGCTCTTGTCATGTTCGCACTCTAATCAAGTTTGTTTCAAATTGTTGCCCTCTTCCGGGGAGTTCTTGGCAACATAACGCTTTATTTCCCACCATAAGTTCTGAATTAGATTTTAATCTATGAATAGTGCTAGTCATGTCATTAAATTTATGTTTTCTTGACTAAACCACTTCCTGGCCAATTTTGTGGTGTGTTTAGAATGATTGTTCTGCACTTTTAATGAATACAGCTGTACTAATCCAGAACGCACTAACTAAAACTTCCAAAATTGTTAATAATTTTTATGTTTCCTTTGATGTGTTAAATTCATAAAACTTCAGCTATATCTCATTTACGTATTCACAAGTTTATCGGCATTGCCAGGCAGGCAGGACATTGTCAATTTACCCAAACTGTAATGATTAGAGTTTTGATATCCTTATTATAATTTATTACCTTAATAGGTTTTTATATACGTGTAGTACGTATATGTTCACAGTTGTCTGTTAGATGAAAACTCTAGCTCCGAAACATTTGTACATATATATTTTATGGAGATTTGCCATTTGCCTGCATCACTATTTGATGAAAATGGAATTCTCTACGTTCTATAAATGGGAATTGCTGCGCAGATTTCAATTAAATTTCAATTACCATCCGACAGAAGTCCGCGGAGTCCGAGGTTGGGCTGGTCTATGCCGAGCATAACTCAATTCGTTAATTAAATAATTTTAAATATTGGCAAACATAACACAAGCACAGGGAATCTGCAATTCAAAAAACAACAACACCATTTCGCCAGTCTGCAGTTCGATACTATAATTCGAATTGCACCCAGAGATTCAATTACATTTTCGTTTCGATAGCGCAAAAAAAAATTCTTTGATAGTGAAGCGTGAAGGCTCAGCATGCACTACAATTTTGCGGTTACCGTGGCGTGGGAATGAAGTTCTCAGATTTAATACGACTTTTATAATTCCTTCATTGAAAAGTACAAGCTAATTATCTAAAAAGTATTCATCTGCATATATGTATTTGTGGCTGCGGATACAAAGATTTGATCGCTGTATTAATTATGTTGAATATAAAAATTAGATCTACCTGCTAATCGTAGGGTATTAGTGTCGTCAGATAATGTATGTAACATATATTCTTGATCAGCAGAGACAATATAGCCACGTCCGTCCATTCGTCTGTATGAACACCTAGATCATAGAGAGTAAGAGAGAGAGAGAGAGAGAGAGTGAGATGGCATTTTGTTTCCACAGCAGATGTAATGTTTGCACGCAAATCAAGTTTGTTTTAAATTTTTGCCACTCCCACTCCCCGCAAATCAACAAAAATTTAATAGTTTGAAGATTCACGAATTTTGATATAGACAAGAATATTTATAGTATTCATGACTCCTGATGTGATCCGATAAGAATTGTGAAAGGATTTCGAGATATGCTTCTGTATGGAAAATTGCGCCTAGTTTAATCGGGTCTTATGTGCTTTGGCTGACAATCTGGTATTTCGGTATATTTCAGTATTTTGCAGTATATTATTTGGTATATTTTTTAGGATAATACCGGACTGTTTTGTTTTTATTTAATTGCTCTCTCACTTCTTTAAATTCCGTTACTCAAAAAATCCGACCGCAGGACCGAAAGAATAATTCGCTATATGCAGATGCCGATTTGGTACTGCAATGAACAATTCGGATAAAGAATTGAAATGTTGTTTGCGTCGTACATCGTTGAAGTCGTATCGCCACATTATGCTTTAATTTAGACCACTGTTTATCTCATTGCAGGCGCCGGCCATGACAATGACTACCACGTTGTCCAGTGATCCAGCGAATCCGCCGGTCACCTACAATCAGATAAACGCGCAGAGAGCCCAGCTGTTGGCTGCTGTTGCGGCGGCAGGTGGCGGCTGCAGCAGCACTGTCATCTCGCCTAGCAGCAGCATTATGGGCAGCCTGGGAGGTGGGGGGAAGCCTCTGTCCTTGGCAATAGGCGGAGCCATCATCGGATCTCCCACATCGCTGTCATCAACAGCGACCCTCGCGGCGCATCTGCAGCCAGCGCACAGCAGCGGTGTTGGCACCCTTCCGCCGGGTCTGGGCAGTGGTGGAGGCTACATATTGAATGCCTATGGAAGTAGTCGGCTGCATCATCCGCTGCAACAGGCAGCTGGATCCGGTGTGGGTCACACCGCAACCTTGAATCGGCATCATCATCATCATCATCACCAGCAACACCAACAGCAACAGCAACAGCAGCAACACCATCAGACACCCGGCTCTGGCTCGAGTCTTCTGCTGGGCAGCATGGGTAGTGTGATGGGCGTTGGGGTGACTTCGACGACAACCACCTCTTGCAACTCGTCGCAGGACTTGGACGACAATATCAACATAAATGCCATCAAGGATTGTCTCATGACTCAACGTGTGCCCGAAAGTTGCGTTTAAATGGAGTTAAGTATTAAGCATAGATCCATTTACACTACACACACACTAGATAGTCCATGAATAGCCATTATATATACATTTGTATATGTAGAACTATTGTTGTACTTGTACGTACTTCTATATAAATATGTATATCGATTAGAGATGAGAAAAATTCCCATAAGTGATTTATGTTGATGTTTAATTCTACTTTCTGTTTTGGATCATCTATAGCATATTATAGGATCCGTTGCATATCTATTGAGTATCCAAAAAATACCATCACATATCAGCACAAATTTATCAAACAAATTTGAGCAATACTCCGGTGAAACAGCTGGATCGATAGAACCACATATCCTGCTATCGACCATATCGCAGATACATATTCGAATCAACTGAAAATAATTGAAAACAATTGTTGCAATTCTTTTGCATCATTAAGCTTCCATCCAACATTTTGTATTCGAACCTTTTTTAATATTGCATTTTAATCTTTGAAGAGTTCCTCTATATTTCCAATTAACATACTTTCTTTTTCGATCTTATCAGATTTGCATGGAAGTTTAGATTGAAATGCGAGGTAAATTCAATGAGAGTGAATCAGATACCAATGTATAATACATGAATAAGCATATTAATACTAGTATTAACATAAGGCAACTTCAAAAAGACTCTTAAAATTAGTAGCGAAATTATTTGTATTGAAAATGTTCCCGAACGACAAGAATAAAATAAGAAAATAAATTGTATATACTAAACTTATTATGTATTGTAGATATTAAATTGTGTAAAAAAATCTACCTTGTTTAAGACTTTAGTCATACACAAAATAAGTATATTGAATGGATCCGAGTTCTATGTGACTCCTCGAGACAATTCGTAAAGTCCTGCGTAGCAAAAGTTAAGATTTAAAACTAGAGTGTATGCAATTTGTTAGAGAGTACAATACGTTTAAGGACAACCTACTGTCAGAGTTTAGATTAGCTTAAAATATTTTAGACTTTAATGATCGATGAGTAAACAACAATAGAATGGAAATAAAAACAAAACAAAAAAAAACTAAGTCATTGAGAATGTGACAAAAAATAAGAATACAAAAAATAAAAGTAAAAGTAAAATCATATAAAATAAAAATGATTGCGAGAATAAAACAAAAAGGTGTTCTTTTACTCAAATAATGACACACTTGAACATTCACCAGTAATTCTATTGCAACTTTATTTGGTCCCATACATACAATACCTACAAACATACATTCATATATATATAACTTTCTTCACTTTTCAAATATTCAGCTGGCAAAATGAATCTCTGGGCAATTAAAACTTTCGACTTTTCACATTTCCAGCCATTTATCTTGATCAAATAAATATTTTTCACACCCCCAAAAACCCGGTGGTGGCAATTAGAAGAACCTCTGCTTAAATGCTGACCCAAGTCTGTGGTTGACACACACAAGCCACAGTTCGCAAACACCCACTGATAAAACCACAAGAGATGTAGAAAAAAGTACTTTAAATTTCATATGGTCTTGACTCGGCTCATTAGCAAATCAAATTTATACAAGAGATGCGAGATATTTCGACTGGGTTGAGGTTGCATGTACAGGACGGGCAGGAATGAGGAACTAGGAGATGAATATTCGGCCGACCACCCAATGGTCAACCACATCAAACTCTCAACTAAGCGAAATTGACAGGAAAAGTGAAATTCGCCTTTGATTTGTGGCATTGATATGCAAAAAAAGTTGTGCAGACAACTTTTGGGGTATTTGGGATTCGAATAATTGGAAACCGCGCTGACAGCTGCCGAGCAAAGCGGACTCTTGTGGGACGCACCCATGTGAAATCCATTCTCATTCCAAGATTGACCCCAAAGACATATTACTGAAAAGCGACACTATGCTAACGTGTGACGTAATGTAATTTGAATTGCGTTCGTCTGGGCTGACCTACAATATAATTATCCTTACGTTTTAATTTGTTTGTCATATTCAATTGGTCAATAATTATAGATCAAGCTCAGCAATCATTGGCCGACATCGAACTATAATTATATCGAAATCAGATTTCAGATGAACCAAGAACCAACTGATTTGAATAAATCAATCAATCTCCTTCCATATTTGTGTAAATATTCGATTTTATACACAAATAGTTACAACGGGCGTCAATTGGACAAGCAATGTATTCGGTAATATATTTTTTATTACTAAATTATTATATTATATAATATTGCGTTAATCTACAAGTCAGTCTTACCAGAAATTATTTGACCTTTAGATCTTATTTCTCGGTGAATTTGTCGATAAATTACACATCTCGATTGGGAATCTACAGTGTACTTCTTAGGGCACATACATAAAGGAACTTCCATCTACTTCCGTAGCGACTTTATGAAGTTCTGTTAGAGTGTTTACGGCATTGCCAACGCTAGTGCAAAATGGAAAACTATTCTCACATGCAGCAAATTTGAACCCGAATTGTACCCCCAATCACAAAGTTACTCGTTAAAACCGTGAAACATGAGTCGACTAGAATCCACATACACAGACAATTCCTACTGCCGCTGCGGTCAATAAATGTAAATAAAATGAATGTTATCATCTACCACGAGCACGTAACATTGAGGGATTCATAGAGAATAGATGGGAAATTTAAAGAAAAACCTTTAATAGAAATTTTAACGAAATTATGAGGGTGATTTATGTTTTATGGCTATGGTTGTGGTTACACCCGGTACCAATTTGTTCATAGGGTTTAACAACTATGAAAAAGTAATGAAGACTGTGCGATTTTCGCAATAGCTCAGGGATATATTACTATATTTAGTAATGTTATTCTTGTTTGCAATTACAATTGGAGTTTAAATATACATACTAGGTATTTAATAGTCGACTAGTTATATACCAATTTTTTTGTTGTTAGGTGGTTCATATGGAATATCCATTTTAGCCGTTTTCTCATATCGATTTGTCGGCGTGTGAAATTAAATTCCCATTTCTATCCCGGACCGACATAAAGTTTTGTTAGATGTGATTAGCGCCACGAATCCCCTTTGCCACCTTCTGACCAACGAGGGTTGCCTCGACCCTAAATTGAATTGAAGCGCGGCGTGTAAATCAGCGGCTCAATAAAATCTAATAGTCCCGGGCAGATTGCGGCTCTGCACGCACCCAAACTCAATGAGACCAACCCGGCGAGCGAAAGAACTATGTGTATGCGGACATAAATTAACAAACGTTGACTAAGGCGACGAAGTTGCAGACGGACTAGGAAGGCCGAATAAGATTGAGAACGACCTTGAAGAGAGCACTGGGCAAAAGAACCTACGAGACTACCAATTAGCCGACTTTTTCTTGCTCTTGGAATTCTAGCAATCTTATCAAATGACAATTGAATTGGAGTAAATTATCATTGGTAGCGTGTTCATGTTTCACAATAAATTTAAGTGGGTCTTGCATTGAACTTTTCGTATCGCATGTGCATTGAAGCGATGCGTTATGCGACTGCTTTGCCATTCTGTTCTAATACTATGTTTCCCCAAATTTGTCGTTATAATTCAGGTCATATCGTAGATAAGGATAATGCTGAGATTGACTTAAATTTCTATCTCAGATAACATTCTTATTATAAGAGCAAAAAAGCTCTTTGGCTAGGGTAGAGACCAACAAACGCCGTTTGGCAAATTAACTAATGACCCAGTGTTGGGTACTCGGAATCTTTGAGGGCAACGTGACGGAATAACATTGTGGGCATTGGAAAGGGAGCTCGATGGTTCGGGAGCAGGGCACAGAGTGGGGTTCGTTTTCGTGATGGGGTGACATTCTGATGCTTTTGTCTAATTGTCGCGCGACCCGCTTTTTGTATATTTTAATGAGTCAATTTAAATTCTGATTTCGATTACTGGGTGCTCACAGCAGCTGTTTTGCCTCTGATCAAATCGATGTTCATTAGCAGCCCAGATGACACGTACACGTAGAAACGCAAACTTCTAAGCTAATATTAACATTGCTTTTTAAGAATTTGAATAAACTTGCTTGGACAATTAATGATAGAATAATGGCACTCAATTCCATCGTCTCAACTCCTCAAGTTTTTAATTAAATTGTTTGTTATCAATACAAAATGTCAATGTAACCTACGTAATATTGATTAACAATCGACTAGTGCACATAAAAATCAAAAACGACAAGTAAGAAAGCAACAGTCGAGCATACACGACTTGTTGTCGTTAGGTACTCGATAAGACCCCGACTGCATAAGCATACAAAAAATATTTCTTAAAAACTACGCTTTATTTATTTTTTTTTTTTCTCTATTGCTTATTTATTGGATTTTTTTCAATTTGATAGTGTTGAAAGTGCGAGTGGCAAAAATCTACAACAAATTTGATTTGGGCGCAACAATAACAAGTGCAGTCAATCGATAGATTAGACTAGGTTTTTAACGATGATGAATAATAGAGTTAGTTAATGGGGTCCTTGTGCCGGTTACGTCCATTTCCTTCCGGCACAATTATCCTGACCTTCTATGGTTAATGGGAATAAAAGCAAGTAACAAGCGTAAGTTTACACAAATTAATAACTTTAGTCGTTATAATTCCTCAAAATATGATTGCGAACAGATTCGCAAACGGAACAAGTAAGAAAGTTACAGTCGAATGTGCTCGACTGTGAGATACCCGCTACCCCAATTTTAATAAAGCCAAAATATTGCGGTATCATTTCAAAATATACCGAAAATACTAAAAAAATACTAAAAATATACCGAATGATATGTTTGGTATATCGATATAGTACACCATTCAGAATATACCATAGACGGCACAATGTACCAGATTGGGGGCCAAAGCAACTAAGAGCCCTAGTAAGTAGGCGTTTTTGCCCATACAAAAGTATTTCTTTAATACCTTCCAAAATTTTTATCTGATCGCAACCAAATTCTCAGGAATCATAACTACTATAGTAATTATTATATAAACCAAAATTCGCAACTCTAGCTTTAAAATTACGCTTGTTATTCGATTTTTTTGATTTGCGGGGGCGGAAGTGGGCGTGGCAAAAATTTGAAACAAACTTGATCTGCGTGCAAACATTGCAAATGCTGTCGAAAAAAAATTATAGCTCTATCGCTTATAGTCTCTGAGATCTAGGTGTTCATACGGACGGACGGACAGACACACAGACACACAGACGGACAGACGGACATGGCTATATCGTCTCGGCTGTTGACGCTGATCAAGAATATATATACTTTATAGGGTCGGAGATGCCTCCTTCTACCTGTTACATACATTTCCTGCCGGCACAAAGTTATAATACCCTTCTACCCTATGGGTAGCGGGTATAAAAACGGAAAAATTCTGAGACTTTAAGAGATGGACAAGCACCGCTTTCCCACTGTTTTTAATTTATTGAAAGAAAAAGAGTATCCCACAGTCGAGTTCACTCGACTATAGCTTACTGGCTTGTTACATTTTATAAATAATTTAAAATGACAATTATTTCCCAGCTGTAAAATACGCAAATCTCTGCAAAAATACCCAGTTTTCGCAATTCTAAAATAATTCGTATAGGATGGGCCCCAAAAGGCTAATGAACATTTATGCATGACATCTGCTACGTACATTTAGATGATGAGGGATGATCTATTATAAGGTAAATACATAAATAAATCTAGTAAAAGTGATTCAACCTTTAGATAAACCAAACACACTTTCCCGTTATTGTTTATCAAAGTATCAACAACCAAAACGGGAAGCAATTTAAATTAATTTCTGAGTTAGGATCTAGTTGGTAAAACCTGTTGAGTGACAGAGAAAGAGAGGGAGAGAGTGAGAGAGAGAGCAACGTAGGAGAAGAATACAAAAATTATGCAATACGCGACATCGTCAACATCAACAAATGTAACATGCGTGTGTTAATTAAAATGTCTTTATAAAAATAATATGAAATGTATAAGCGCGATGGTGAAGCGCGATTCTGGGAGAGAGAGTGAGAGAAAGAGAAAGCCTTTCAAACAATATAAAAGTAAGTGACACAGGGAGAGAGACAGAGAGAAACAGATTGAGAGAATAAATCGCAAACTTTTTACTCATTGACTGGCGCAGAGATTGACAAGCATGACAGAGGCAACTGCCACATCCCCAAGACTATTCGCCACATCCCTGAGCCTCCCGAGTGCCGCTGCACTCCTAATATTCACACACACAAACATACAAACCCGACATCAGGGGAAGGCCCCCAAACGTATTAAAAACTTTACAATTTTGCAGAGTAGTCAAGTTTAATTTTTTGGTTGAGTTCATGCGAAAATTGCAAAAATCATATTCCAACTGTTTGGCAAGCCATCAAAGGTATGGACAGCATAAGGGCGCAATCAATCGGGGTGCTGGAGCTGAAGCTGGCATACAGGGGTGCTAGGATGTAGCATTGCTGCGATGCTTGGATGGCAGTTGAGTTACGGTTTTAGTCTGTAGCGAAATGTAAAGCGAAGTGACCGAAAACGAACACAAGCTGAAACTGAAACTGAACTGCAGTTGGCCAGAGGTATTTGGTACTGTGGAAGGGTAAATCGCTGACGGGGGGAACAACATACATACATACATATGTGCATCATCTGAAAAGCTTTCCTTTCCATCTATTTGCATAGCAAATTGAAAATGTTCTATAAACATTTCTTGAGGCAAAGACATTGCTAGCTGAGAGTCTTTCGCTCAATGTAAACGCTTCCTTTTCCCTTTTCCCAGTGCCTACGCTAACCACTTGTTCAAGCAACAAACCTTAAGTACTCTCGCTTTGCTTGTCTGCGGTATCTGTTTGTTTTTAATGTCTAATCTACGTGGGTTGCCTTTTCAAATTAAGCAACAAATTTAACACGAAGCACACGCGCAGTGCATAAAAACTAAGCAGCGTTCTGCGGAAAAGAAAAAGTAACATACCCAAATCGCAACCCCACACAAAACTTACCTGTTGTTCCCTGTCGGGACGCGAAAAACATTTTTTGTAATTATCTCTCTAAAACCGAAATTCACAATGGGAAGCACTCACATAAAATTGTGAGCAGTAGAAACAGACAGGACCCTACGTATACGTTTGAAAATTATTTCTTTTTTCCATCTTTAAGTAAAATATACACATACATACATACTCAAGCTAAAGAGTACAAAGCAGAGAGGACAGCAAACTGGTTTAAACCCAAATATTAATTGTTGAAACCATCGGACTCAAAATTTGTTTATTCTTTTTCAAAAATATTCCATAGACAATATAGAATCCTGTTCCTTCCCCTCCAACAATCTGAATACAATTTTAAATTTTTATTAGATAGACTTATTTTTGAATGTATAAAAAATTTCACAATGCTTTTATTTGTTATCTTAAAGAAGAAGAAATATTAAGGGTTAACATTTTTGTTCTATCAAGTCAATTTAAATGTTTCACAATTTAAGAAAAATAAAATATTGGAATTCCTCATCTAAAAAAGTCGAAATAATTTAAACTTGTTACTCACTTTTGCACATTCGTATCTGTATTAATAAATAGACAAACAATTATCAAAAGTCGAAAAGCACATTGACAAGTGAAGTAAAGCGTCTGAGAATATTCCAGTCTTTTACAGACAGACAGCGTTTTCAATTCGACATTCTGGTTTATGTGGCTACGGCGGTGTCAATCTGCCTTTGGGGGAAGTTGGCAACATTGTCACTTTATGGTCAACTTCTTGGGTGCACTTATTGCTGTTATTGTTATGGTTAGTGTTCGCGTTAGAGTTAGGGTTATGGGTTGGGGAATGAGCGATAATAAAGCAAACATATGACAGTAGCGTAGTTCTGGATTTCCACCCATCACTACTCCTTTTCAGCTTTTGAGCAACTGAACAGAATAGAACTGAACAGAAGAGAAGAGAAAAGAAGAGGACGAGAACAGTGCAACATCGACACTAACAACAAGACGAAATAACCAAAAGTTTTTTTTGGCGTCAGTCGAGGAAAAGGAAGACGAGCAACCAATAAAGTCAAGAACAAAGTCATGAAAAACGTTGCCAAAAATAAAGCTCGCTTAGATATGGCAGCCAACGAGGCAGTCGTATGTAACTACTCGTATACTATATACAAATGTGTGTGTACGTATGTATGTATGTATGTATACATATCTATATCAGCATGTGTATGGGAGTGTGTGGTGTGTGTTATTATTATTTTTACTGCAAGGCATTCGCATAAAGGACATAATCATATTTTTCATCAAAGTCAGCAACAACGATAAAAACTACTACAAAAGCAAACGCCGAGCGCAATAATACACGTCACTGTATGTGTGGGTGCCTGTTTGTGTGTGTGTGTGTGTGTGTGTGTGTGTGGGTGAATGTTTGTAACATCGACTGTCTCTTTCTGATGCTCAGCATTTTCCACCCAGCAGTTGTTGTCAACATTTTTCATATCATAAACACTTTTAGTGTTGATATTACCAACCATAACTTTTACCCACCAACACGACGGCACACACCAAAACATATCCACGACTCTCTCACTCCCACTTTCTCTTTTCCTCTCGCTCTTGTCTGCGTAGTGACGGTTCGTCGTTCATTGCGCCATTGAAGCGCTTCACTTTTGCCCAATATCGCAAAGTGACGGCCTTGCCACTACCCTCAATGCGTGAGTAAAAGGTGCGTGTGTGTCGGCGACGGGTGTCTTAGTATTAGTATGCTAGTATTGATACTAGGGTTAAATTATTGTAGTGAAATGTGTATTTTAATCCTTTCTTCGTTTATTATTTAATAACAATATATACACATATAATATGTTTGATTATGTTGCAGGAATGCTTGAAGCAATCAGATCACCATTAACAACTATGGATCGACAGCTCTATAGGATGTTGTCATTGCTTCTTCTATTATTCACCTCACTGATGGGAATTCGATTAAATTACTGCGATGCAGTGCAGTCTTGTGCAGAGCTCTTTTGCTTGTTATACTCGATCCCGTGGAGACGATATAGCCACGTTCGTCTTTCTGATCTAACAGCACTTCCCAATTGTGTTTTGTGTCATGCCAAGACCGAGACTGCAAGACTTTTCTGTAGATCGTTAGATGACTCGTCTTGTAGAATGCTTCTTGCATTGAGTCTGGTGTACGCGCCCTCTTAGCGCAACGCGAAATTTCCCTAACGCCTACTTTTCTCGAACATGCGCAATTTTGTGTATCATTTGTCATTTGTTTTGTGAGTGTTGTACAAGAAAGTCGATTTTTTCCTACGCGTCTTTTATAAAACAATAAAAGGTAAGTTGTTAATATTTTTAAACTACTATTCTAATCTGATTAAAATTAAAAAATATATTTGTATTTATATTTACAGTTTAGAGGACCACGAAAAATCTATGTTGGATGATAAAAATAGAAACTACAAGGCATTGTCCAGGGCGAAGAATAAAGAAAGCGGCGAAATAAATTAATTTTTTCTTTTAGCTATTAGATTATTTAGTTATAAGTAAAACTGTTTAGATAATATATAATTTTAAGTACTCATTGTTTTAGTTTAAATACATTTAATTTGAAGTACAATAAACATTTTATTTACTGCATATATTTTTGAGCGTATTTTTATTTTGCATATTCCGAACTACGCACTAGAATCTAAGCACAGATTTTCGGCAAGAGCTGGACCGCATATTTTCTACAAGAAACGCCGAGTACAAATTCTGCCAGCGCAGCCGAGGGAAATTTAAATTTCCCTCTGCAAGAATTTATACTCGACGTTTCTTGTATAAAATCAGTTCCGCATATACGGCAAACTGAAATGATAAAGTCATTTCGCATCTTGGGTCTACACAAGACGGGACTGGAAGAAAACTTGTATATTGTCTACGAATAAAACACAATCGGGTTGTTATGTAGTTTTTTTATACCCGCTACCCATAGGGTAGAAGGGTATTATAACTTTGTGCCGGCAGGAAATGTATGTAACAGGTAGAAGGAGGCATCTCCGACCCTATAAAGTATATATATTCTTGATCAGCGTCAACAGCCGAGACGATCTAGCCATGTCCGTCTGTCCGTCTGTGTGTCTGTGTGTCTGTGTGTCTGTCCGTCTGTCCGTCTGTCCGTCCGTCCGTATGAACACCTAGATCTCAGAGACTATAAGAGATAGAGCTATAATTTTTTCGACAGCATTTGTTATGTTTGCACGCAGATCAAGTTTGTTTCAAAATTTTGCCACGCCCACTTCCGCCCCCGCAAATCAAAAAAATCGAATAACAAGCGTAATTGTAAAGCTAGAATTGCGAATTTTGGTATATACAATAATAACTATGGTATTTATGATTCCTCAAAATTTGGTTGCGATCAGATAAAAATTGTCGAAGTTATTGAAGAAATACTTTTGTATGGGCAAAAACGCCTACTTACTAGGGGTCTAATTTGCTTTGGCCGACAATCTGGTATATTGTGCCGTCTATGGTATATTTTGAAGGCGGTACTATATCGATATACCAAATATACCATTTGATATATTTTTTAATATTTTTAGTATATTTGGTATATTTTTTGTATAATACCCCAAAATATATTTTTAGTATTTTTGTAGTATAATTGGTATGTTTTGAGAATAATACCGCAAAATATATTGCTTTTATTCAAAATGGGTAGCGGGTATCTCACAGTCGAGCACACTCGATTGTAGCTTTCTTACTTGTTTTAAATTGTTGCCACTTCCACTTCCGCTCCCGCAAATCGAAAAAGAATAGTAGCACAACTTTGTAGCCAGAGTCGTGATTTTTACCTTACAATAATTCTTGTAACTACAGTAGTTATGATTCCTGTCGAAGTAGATTGTACAAGTTATTTAAGAAATAATGTTGTATGGCAAAAAGGACTTACAGTAATAGGTCCTCAGCTGCTTTAGCCGTCAATCTGGTATTCTATGAAATATTTTGAATGTAGCCTTTGGTATATTTATTGAATAATTAGGTTTAAGTTGCGCAATTCTATCACTTTATTATATCACTTGTTAATAAAATTATTACTCTTTGTGATACACAAACGTATTTTCAATTTATACTTATAATAAAAACAAGTCAGAAAGCAGTGAGATACCCGCTACCCATTTTGAATAAAATCAAAATATTGCGGTATTATTTTCAAAAATACCGAAAATACTACAAAAATATTAAAAGTATACCAAATATTATATTTGCTATATCGGTATAGTACCACATTCAAAATATACCAGATTGTCATCCAAAGGAACTAAGAACCCTAGTAAGTAGGCGTTTTTGCCCATACAAAAGTATTTCTCTTATAACTTCCACAATTTTTATCTGATGGCAACTAAATTGGAATCATAAATACTATTGTTATTATTGTATACACCAAAATTCTCAGCTGTAGCTTTAAAATTACGCTTTTTATTTGATTTTTATTGATTTGCGGGGCAGAAGTGAGTGTTGCAAAAATGTGAAACAAACATGATCTGCGTGCAAACATAACAAATGCTGTCGAAGAAAATTAAGCTCTATCTCTTATAGACTCTGAGATCCAGTGTTTCATACGGACAGACAAACATGGCTAGACTCTGATCAAGACGGCTGTTGACGCTGATCAAGAATATATATACTTTATAGGGTCGGACTTTACTTTATAGGCCTCCTTCTACATGTTTCCTTCCGGCACAAAGTTATAATACCCTATGGGTAGCGGGTATAATTGTAATTGTATAGTGCATCTTTTGATTTGTGCTTCAAAAATGAAATTATATTAAAAATCTTTGCGGAATGTCAAAATACATCATCAAATGTAGAAAATGTAAAATAAATATTCTGTGTTGATGAGGTAACAACAACTTTCCGACACGTAAACGATTTCTAAACAATGACAAAGACAAAGTCTTAAATTGAATTGAATTCACATTGAACATTATCAGGTTGCCGAGGCAATAACTATCAAAACCGCAAGAAAGGCAGACTGTCAGAGTAGCCAGGCAACGAAGTAAAGACAAGAATCAATATCAGCCACACATTCGAGCCATTCCATTTGTCTCTATGGTTCTTTATCTTGCCGTATTTGACTATTCGCCTTTCTGTCCCTGCCTTACTTAACTTTCTCAAAGATGACATTTGTGTTGAAACAGGCAAATTAGTATTTATTGTCTCTTGCTGTTGCTGCTGACATATTATTTTATTTGTTTAATTAATTTACAAAAAAGGACCACACGACAAAATCATCATCATCATCATCAACTGCTGCTATCTTCCTCGCCTCTTCTGCCATATGACATAAGGCATATGTTAGTAGTAGTTGCAATATATAAAACGTCTAGCAGCGGCAAAGCAAAAACAAACAATGCCCCATGAATGTGCGTATTTTGTGAACTTTGGGTTGATTTAATGGCCATTTCCACCCCACATAAGGAGCGAGGACTTCGAGCACATAATTAAATCAACTAAATATTTAACGGCACATTTATAAGGCACCCCCTACTGCCCCCTGCGTTCGCTTCGTCCTTCTGTTTGACCATTTACTTGGATTTTTATTACATTGCTGCGGCATTAAGTGGTCGAGAGTTCCATCCATTTTCCTCCCTTCCCACTCCTTATCAAGGCTCTTAGCCAATAGGCAGCCCCCATAAATTAGCAATGCCAACAGAAAATTGTATTAAGTAAATCTTGTGGCATTGTCAAGATTGCCTAAGCCTATGTTGTAGTCACTTATTCGTCTTGTAGTCATTGCCTGGCTCAATTCGCTTTGGGTTTTTATTATTTCGCTTTCAGCTGACTAATTATGTGTTGATTTGGTAAACGATTCAACTTCGAAAATTCCTTCTTGCGCTGAAAAATATTAATTTTAAATGCGGCCCTAAAGAGTTAGAGTAAGTTTTAACATTAAAAAGACTGTTTTAAATCATGTCGAAGACTAGGAAAAGAAAAACAATTAATGCGTGATCAGATCATAAGAGAACATACAGTGTTCCATCGAATTAAAGCACAGCACATTACTACAGATCTCACCCTTTACCGTTTACCCGTTACCCTTTAGATAAGTCATTAAAGTATAATTGCATGTCCAAAGATTATGAATATAGTTGTAGGGTACTTAAACTTGAGAGAAGGGCTGTCCAATTATTCTATGAAGTCGCGGTGCATAATGCTGAAACTTCACAATCATGAACTTGTAATTTTACTAATAATGTTCTTATCAGAATTGGAAATTTATAAATTCCAGTTTGTGTGCTCTAAGAAGTTATCTTGGTATTTTACTGTGTGTTGGCAAATTCCTTAAGAGTGATTCTTGATTGTCTGGCTCTATTAATTCTGAGACACACAATACTCAATGCACACTCTGCAGACATAACACTATGGATGTGGAAACTGGTTCACATTCGCTGAAGGCCATTTTGCAAAGCCTCCTCAGTTTTGAGTGTGGGTTCTTGTTGGATTTATTTCACGGCACATTTAATTCGAGCACGCGCTAGAAGGAGCACAGACAATAATATCCTCGACGACGAGCTTGACAGCTCTGTGGACAATTCGACGACAGTTTTTCCTCAACGAAAATGTTTCTGTTCTGGTGTAATTTGTTTAATTTTAAGTAGCTGTACGAGCACTACTATTTGGCATGTCAGGGGGTATGACGACCCAGACCCATGCCCATGCCCATGCCCATGCCCAGACCAAGACCCAGACCCTGAAGAGCAGGGGTTTTCCTATTTCTCAGCTCACTTATCAACTGCCCAGAGAGTTGTTATTCCCCTTGTTGTCATTGTTGGTGTTGCTGGCAGGGTCATAAAAATCAAAAGAGCATAAAAATACATTTGATAATACAGCGACTTCTGTTTGCTGTTCGCTTTTGCTTCTGCTTTTGCTTTTGCTGTTGTCGTTGGTTTTTGCCTTAGCCCCTTGGCGTATTTGCCTTAAGTGCTCATTTCAATGTCGCCAAGTGTCAGCCATGACGTGGGCCACAGCAACAGCAGCCGGAGCAGGACTTAGCCATTGCTAGAGTGCCAAGGAAATTGGCAATGTCAAAGGCAAGACAGAAAAAGAAAACAACAACGCGATATCCAAAAGTGAATTAAAATAAATTTGCTAGCGGGGATTTTGGGATTTGTTGTGTGGCGCATTTTTAGTATGCCACTAAAAACACCCTCCAATGATTGACTTTCATGCCAGGGCTGGCAAATAAAATTTAAGTTATATACCATAGTTATTGAAACACTTTAAATAATAGAAATTACAATGAAATATATAATCTAAATTTGACAAATAAACATTGAAGTAATTTTGTTTTCACATCTTTTTTTATATTCTATGAGAGTAGCCCTGATTCTCGTAAAAGTCCGCAGTCTCGTTGTGCTTATTTTACAAAATACTGTCAGTAATACTACATACAATAATTTGCGAGAGGGTCCAATGTTTGAGTTTCTTAGAACATTATTATTATTTGTAGATCCTAAGCCGCCGGCCTTGTTATCAGCTCTCTTCATCTTCTTGTTTGACAATTGAAATTAATAAGCATAAGGTATTTATATAATTGCTATATCAAATATCTGGTATTTGGTAAAAAAAAAAAAACACAACAACACTTTAAAAGCTCAAAATGCTATTAAATTGATGGCTTTAAAATTAAGGCAAAGTGTCCGCGGAACAAAGCTCCAGACGCTCCGTAGCAGACCAGCTGACGCTGAATGGGAAAAGCCAAAACTTCCGGAGGGAGGTGGGCGTGTGAGTGGGAGTTAAGAAAACGTGAAATGAAAGGGAAGGCAGGATAGCTATGGAGGAAAGTGCGGTTCCACTTAGCCAGCCTGGTGTGAGACATCAGGGTCGTATTGATGGCTTGGGGTTGGGTATAGGGTATGGAGTTTGTTCCAACGCATTGATAATGACGCCATGGTGGCTTGTATCTTGGGGTTTCTGCGCTTCTTTTTGGAACAGTTTACAAACTTTACAATTAGATTTGCGCGCTGCTGAGCTGTCGTCAGACCCCTTGGTCAGAGTTTCTCCTTATTTGTGCTCGTGAAGGGCGTGATTTATTGACACATTATTTGTTTCTTACTTTAAATGTAAGATATCAAATATGTTGCGACTTATTTAGGAAATTAAACAAAAGGCTTCAAGCATGGGGTTAATTTTGTAGTGCCTCGTTCTAACGACTAAGAATAATTCAAATTTCATTACGATTACATCAATTAAAATAAAAAAATGATAAATGAAATGTTAAAATAATAAGACCATTCTACGTTTACCCTTTTGCAGCATGTCAACTGACATTTTTTGTACAAAAAGCAAACAAAATTTCTTTTTTAATGGAGGCATACTCTTTGAACAGGGACACTCACCACAGTGAAGATTTTCGATGTTAACATCCGTAGTTGTTTAAATTTTGTATCTGGCATTCTCAACTAAAAATAAATAGAATGCCTAAATATTTAAAATTCAGAAATGTAATCATAGTTGTCATTAGAAAAGAGTAACTAAAATAATCTGTATATAGGCAATAGAGAAAGTCTAGCTGCGACCGTTTCCCTACATTTTTAAACATTTGCATAATATTCTCAAGATTAAACTACAATTTATCATATTTTTTCTGACATGTTGTGCTTTTTTCCCAACCACGGCCCAGTGCTCAAAGTGATTTTTAATAGCGGCAGAACGCTTTCCAGCTGAAGCTTAAGCTTGCCTGTCCTTCTTCAAAGAAATCATTTGTTTATAGCTAAGCGAAAGAATGAGGATTTGTGAAAGGTCTGATAGAAGGATGAGGGTTAAACGAAAGTTGCAGTCGCTGTGTTTTTATAAGTCGAGGAGAACCGGGAACCGATAACCGAAATCCAAAAACGAAAACAAAAATGAAAATGAAAGCAAGAACAACTTGGAAATGCAGTGTCAGCAAAAAGGGATAAGCATACATCAAAGGCAGCCATAAATCTATGGACTCACCACCTAACGAGTCCTCGAGGACTGCCTGGAAAACTGCGAAAATACGAAAATCACTTTGCGATATTAAGCTTGTGGCGGGATAAGAGCACATGAAACGCCACGCACGATAACTTGACCAAACAATGAGCAAAACACAGATATAAATCCAACTTGACAGCAGACGCAAAGAGAACTTTTGAGTGAAGTCAACACATTTTCACACACAATAAATTTTTGTCAGCGCTTGCAGAGAACCCCACATACCAAACATAAAGTAAGACTGTATATCGAATACATGGACCGTGAGAGACCCTCTACATTTTGTGAGTCATCGTCTTATTAAAAGAGTCTTTAAACTGTTACAAACATGGCAAAACTCGAAATTACGATATATACTATCCATATATGTATATATGTACTTCTACCGACAATCAACCTCAAGTTTCAGCTATAGAAAAACAATTTCTTAACAATACTGTAATTCGTTTCCACTCACTTGAATGGCAATTGCCCAAACATATTCTAACAGTCGAAAGCAGTTAAATGTAGCATTCCAACTCTGGCTATTTTTTCTTAACCTTGAGACCCAAATTTACCCCAATTAAAGATTTACCCCAAGGCGTTAATCCCAGTCAATTAGTTTCTTTTGTTCATTTTGAACAGCTCCAGGAACCAAAAATTTGTTCGCTACTTAACTTTATGCCAAAGTTTTCTCGTGTCTGACGAAAACTTTGAAGACGCCAATACCAATTTTTGCGACCTTTACACCTCAGCGTCTCACCAGGCTTAAAAGCAATATAACTTAACGAACATAAAGGTCAAATGTGACAGCACTTACATATCTAGATCAACACAAAGGTTTAATTTAGTCGTCATTAAATTGTCTTAGTATATTTCACGCTTGTGACCTTTGTACTCTATGTGACCAGACTGAATATTTGGTATTTTCGTAAAGAAGTTAGGATTAGTTTGTCCTGAATAGAGATTCGTGGCATGTTAATTCACAATAACTTATACTAGTACATGAATTATTGTTTAAACCTATGAAATGATATAAAAACTAGTATACATTTTAATAAAGTAACACAAAATGATTAAATATTTTTTATTAATCTCAATTATGTAATAATATGTATATTAGAGTAGACTGTAAAGTAAGTACCTAACTAAGATATGAATGAATAAATAATAATGAAAAAGTATTTTGGTAGATGTTTGTACTTACTTAATAAACAAGTTAGCTTCATCCGAGTATGCTCGACTGTGAGATACCCATTGCAAAACTTTGTAATCAAAACTTTGATCACAACATTTTCAGGCATTTTAAATACTGTATTTATAATTATGTGTACCAAATATAATATTATGCTTGTTTTTCTATTTTCATCTATTTGCGGGCCAGAATTGGGCTTGGTAATAAACTAGATCTACATGCAAACATAACAAGTGCTGTCGAAGAAAAAATATATGTCAATCACTTATATCTCTGAGATCTAGGTGTTCATGTCCATCTGGGAATATTGTCTCGGCTGTTGGCCCTGATCAATATTATAAATACTTTATGGGGTCAGAGATGACTTTTTTTGCCTTCTGCTTTTGGCTTTCGTTGGATAATCATAAACCACATTGTAAATTTAATAAAATAAATTTGTCCTTTACATAAAATATTATATGAAATATATATTCACAACAATATATTATTCTATTGTAAAATAATTATTCTTAAAATAAATAAATTAATTTTAGCATTTATATTTATAGAAAAACAAAAAACAAAGAAAACGCTAAAACCTGCTGCAAAATTTGGTCTACATCGTTTCCGAACGTTATACACACTTCAAAGAGAAACTTATTCGGTATATACAAAAAATAATTGCTCTGATGACTTTATTCTTACTGAGTTCACTATTGGCTTCTAATTCTTGATGTCTTATTTCAAACGTACGAAATACTTTATACGCTTTTAATATCCCAGATTCAATCCTTTGAACAGGGCTCTGGCCTACGCCTGATTTGCCACCATTGAATTGAATGATTTGGTTTTTCAATTTATTGGGATTGGTTGGACAGGCAAATCTACTAAGAAGGATGGGCCAAACATTTTTATTATAAAAGGACGCTCTGTCAATGGGTACACGCACAAGATGATATTATCGAAGCTGATTTATTTGCTTCTTGGATATTCGTAATAGGAAAGGGCAGGCTGCCTTATGCGAGTAGTCCATATTAAAGACTTGGATTCTTCGCTCAGTTGCTGACCAAAATTTTTCTTTATTCCCTTACTTATTCCAACGAATTTATTTATTATTCATGATTCATGATGCTTAATAAAATATAACAATTTTGTGTAAGACTCATTGTTAACTTTATATATATATAATGATAATAATAATAATAATATAATAATAATAATAATAATAATAATAATAATAATAATAATAATAATAATAATAATAATAATAATAATAATAATAATAATAATAATAATAATAATAATAATAATAATAATAATAATAATAATAATAATAAATAATAATAATAATAATAATAATTTTTTTTTTTTTTTTTTTTTTTTTGAGGTAGGGAAGAAAATGTCTACACACCACCATAGCGACGTCTCAAACTATGGCTGTGCGGGGATCGCATATGCATGCTGACCCGCTAAAAACTCCCCTTTCGCTGTTTCAGGGCGGAATTTCCCAGCCCGGAACCGCATTGAATGCGCATAACTTCAGGCTGGGCGCTCTGGTGTTTTTAGCTCATGTTTCACCTGCGTCCAGGCGCCTCTTTTTGCGTCGGAGGATTCTCTCGACGTGTCTCGTTATTAATTTCCAGTTTTGCTCGTTACTTACGAGCAGATTGGCAACGTTTTGAGGTCTCCAGATTCCATCGATCTGCGATTCAAGTAGCTCTCTTTCTGTTTGCCACTGAGTGCATGAGAAAAAAGTATGCTCTGCGTCATCTATATCGGCATCGCCATACACGCAGCTTGGCTGTTGGCGTAGTCCTCTTTGGTGCAGGTACTTTCCGAAGTATCCGTGCCCAGAAAGCAGCTGTGTCAAATAGTAGTTTACTTCACCGAAATCTCGGTTGCTCCATATTTTTACGTCAGGTATTTGTTTGGCAGTCCACCTACCGGTTTCGTCGTTTGTCCAGCGATCTTGCCACTGTTGCATAGTTTCCTCTCTGGGGTCGGTGTCAGATTCTTGGTTATTTTGGCGCTTTAGCCAGGTGCGCCGTCGCTCTCTGGCCTTCAGGTCTATGGGGATTTCGCTGCTAATCACCAAGACTGCTGCTGTCGACACTGTCCGGTATGCGGACGTTAATAATAATAATTAATAATAATAATAATAATAATAATAATAATAATAATAATAATAATAATAATAATAATAATAATAATAATAATAATAATAATAATAATAATAATAATAAATAATAATAATAATAATAATAATAATAATAATAATAATAATAATAATAATAATAATAATAATAATAATAATAATAATAATAATAAATATAATTATAATAAAATATAAAAATAAAAATACCTTTTTAAAGGCTGTCACTGTTTCTTAATGTCGTTTATTTAAAAAGGATACTTTTAATACAAAGAATCCTCTTTTCTTGTGGCCTTGTGTCATATTTCCATTACAATTGTTGAAATTATTTAATGCATCCATCGCCATTTATTTATATGTATTTTTTAAAAATATGTTAACCGCAGAGATGACGACCACAATCGGCTGGTGGTTGACTCCCTTTGCTATCTACTATCTGACTAAAAACAAAAAAGCATAAAGAAATAAAAAAGGAAGCAAAAGTTTAGTTAGAAGCCGACATCGCCAAAGCCAGAGTCGCGAAGTGTGTGGAAGGGGAATCGCCCTGGATGTGGATTCACAGCGTCTATAAATCCCGCCAGCATTTCACATGTGTATAGGTTTTTTATTGCCGCGTGTATGTTTTTGGTAGGGGCTAGAAGGCAAAACGCTTGGCGCTGCTGTTTTTGCAATTGCCATGAGTTGACCCCTTAGGACGCGCGGGTGATCGGGTGGAGATACTCGTACACTGAAGATAGAGGGAGAGGGCGCGGGAGACATCATATACACATAGAAGCTGGCGGCGAGCTTTGCGCTTAAGTCTAATGCGAAAAGTTGTGAATAGGCTCAGTAGGAAATCCTATTTTATGGTGCAAAGTTACTGCAGTCATAAAAACGTTGGCCAACGCTGACGTACGAAAGACAACAACGAGGAATGGCTAACGAGTGTGTGACTAAGATGGTAGAATTGTGCTTTGTTGCTTTGTCTTATGTAAATATTTGGCTCGTGAGCGTAATGTGAGTAACACTAGAGGCGAATGCAGCAACAAACGAGGATCTAAGCAGTCACTGGAAATCATTTATTTCATCAAAACCTATATTATTGCTTATGAATAATAACTTTTCATAAGTATTGTGGCAATTCGTTAATAGAAAATAACCCGAAAATAACTAACTAAAATCTGAGGCGAGTCTCATAACATATGCTTATTTGAAAAGAATAGCTACTTACATCAATTTACAATCCTTTAGTCATCTTTATACATAAATGCTGTAGAGGTATCAGTGCCCAAAATTTAGAATTTCATGACATTGAAGAAGAAGAATATATGTACATTTGACAGCTTTAAATAATCTACAATAAGTTAAAATAAAGTGCAATATTTTATGTTATATATTTTTTTTTTTTTTATATATATATGTATATACATACATACATACTATACGAGTACGCTGAGTCGACTAGGAATTTATATAGAAAAAGATAATGAGGCAATTCAAAACAAATGTATGGTGATTTTATGGAAAATAGTAAAATCTGACACTATGTCAGTTACATTTAGTAGATACATTTAAATGCAGTTATAGAAATTGATTATAAATTGGCCATACATAGAGCAATCGTAATTGGCATAATATGCAAATAATTTTGTTAAAATGTTATAGCATTTGAATGCACATATTTTAATTTGCATAAACATGAGCGTCACTAAGCCCTTCTCTGGTCGCTACCCTTTTCTCGTCTCTTCCCTCTTCTGTCCCACCATTTTTTCGCTTAAAAATCCCTCCTATCCCATATATTTGCCTATCTAACGCCAGCATGCCCAATGCATGGAAGCTGCGTGACACGCAAATCTGACACGTAAAATAATAAGCGGAAATGTTGAAAAATTCAAAGCAGATTCAGCCCGCCATATGTCGCATATTCTATATTACTGAAGCAACTGGGAAGGGTGCGCGATACGACACGGCGTCTCCATCTTCGACCTTCAGGTGAATTCGCTGCTTCCATTATCGCATTGACGTTAACTGAAAGTCAAGATTTGTGCACATTAATGGCAGCGATTCAATTTTCAATATCTGCGGCACGTGACTGTCGTCCTCGCCAAGGCACTTACCACCCCTTACCCCCAGCACGATTATCATTGAAACTTGACGTGCTCAACATGTTTAATTGAAGCGTCGCAAAAGAAGTCTTAAAGCCAGATCAAAGTCGTGACTTTTGCTTGAATAAATCATCAATTGACCAAACGAAAAAGTAACATAGATGAGGGTTAAAGAAAAAAGCATCTACCTGGTAATGATAAATAATAGATTTCTGTTTTCGTTTGGTTGCTATTGTAAGAGTAGACTCATTTGAATTCAAAATATTTAAATATTTGACTCACAAAAGAATTATTTAAAGCCAGCATATGTTTCATGTTATTCATATAACATTTCACTTACGGACGGCTTATCTTTCAATAATATTAAATAAGATATGTGTGTGTTTATTATAATCTGTTCAATTCTTGATTCCATCCATCCAAATAGCGCTGAAATTACCCCAACGTTTCATAGTCGCAGATCACTACTGATTCATTGTTCACTGTCCCAGTTTGTCCATGATTAATCACGGTCATAACTGATGGTATGATTGGAAGCACTTACCGTGATTCTGTGATTTGTGCAACGATTGTGACTCATATTAAAATCATATTGAAGGTCTTCACAATGATGGATGCGCTACACAGCAGACTAGACCAGGTCCATACAGCAAACACAACACTCATTTGAAGTTCATCGTTCCACTCACTAATTAAAGTGACACCAAAGTGTCAACAGAGAGAAGTGAACGAGCTCCGACTGTCGTCACATACTCGTATTGCCGTTGCTCTTAGTGCTTAGGGCTGCATGGCAGTGGGCAACTTGAGTGATTGATTGCTTCATGATTGTTGCCCAAGGGACTCTCCGAGTGTTCCCTGTTCTCAATGGACGCCAACCAATATTAAGCAATTCAAAACTTGACTTGAATCTTTTTGCATCATCTTTATTGTTGTATACGAAAATACGGTAATCATTTATGAAAACTCCCAACAAATTTGTAGTTTCCTTCAAAAAATATTTTCAAACTTGAGTTAAGTTTACCTCAGCTAGAAACTTAATTGGTAGACAACAGAACTCTTTCATTATGAGGCTTATGCGATGGCTCATGATACTGAAGCTATGTAGATCCACCACAGTGTCTAAAAATCAAAACGGAGTGCAACAAATTATTGTATGTACCAAAATGACTCCAGCTTCAACGCTTGCTTTCCATTTTGGCACAATTTGCGATACTAGGTGCTCGTACGGGCGGACAAGACATTCTGACGACCAATACGCACATGGATATATAGTTTCGGCTGTTAATGCTGATCAAGAGATCGGAGATGCCTCCTTCTGACTGTTACATACATTTCCCGCAGGCTATAATGTCCCGCAGGTTATATATATTTATATATATATGTATTCACATACATATATTTATATTATGTATTTGTATGTATGTATTTATGTATTTGCCTAAAATAAGAAAATTGGTCTTGAGTGTGCTTTGTTCTACTATTGTAACACAGTCTGGCTGTGCCTCTCTTTCTACTGTCTCGATATTCCTTCTTTGGAAATGCGCTTTAAATTAATTGATTCGACATCATTTATGAGGCACGCGCAACTTTCAACGATTTTGTTAATGTCGTTCAAACACAAAGTTGCGCATTCGCCTCGTAAGCCACAAGGACAAAGAGGAAATACGATGAAAGAGAGACATAAGGGAGATTTGATATAACGACGAAATTCCATTGGAAACGTTATTCAAAATATACCTCAATATAAGTTACTTCATTTTACAATTTGCGGTGCTTCATTGGTTTTCCCTTTTCCTTCCCCATTTACCCTCCTTTTTCGCTTTTTTTCTTTTCATTTTCGACCCCAACCTGTCAATGTGCGCAAACATTTCAAATGACAAAAGCAAATTTTTCACACATTTTTATGGCCGCCTTCGTTTTTGAAAGCATTTGCCAATGCTTTTGAGTATTTCAAATCTAATTTATGACATTGAATCAATTTGAAGTGTGTGTATTTGAGTATGTGTGGCAGTATATGCTTTTTTTTGCTGTTTTTTCAATGCGGTCAGCGACGATTTTTCATATTTTCAGCAGTCTTTTTTCGCCTTGCCTTTTGAACAAACTGCGTCCGAGTCTGTCGACGAAGAAATCGCAGCCAAGTCACATAGCATGAACCTAAACGAGCTTCCGTTTTTGTGGCTGTTGTTTTTCTTATTTTTTTTTTTGTGTGTTCTTTTTTAGGTAGTTTGTACCGGGCTTGGCCTCCCCCATCCAAATGCCAAATTGAAAATTGATGAATGTCTTTGATTGAATTTGATAGGTGCCAAGCACTCAGTGCGGCTATTAATCTCCAACTAACTTATGATGGGCCAAAACCCGGAGTACTCTACTATTTATGTTTGTGCTGCAAATCGAACATCGCCTATATCGATGGCCATGTAATATAAAAAGAAGAAATTGCTATCGAATAACTGTTGAATTTCTGCGTTCGCTGCAAAAGTATTTAAATCATATTTGTTGAAGGTCGCATCTTTATTTCAAACACAAGTTTTCCAACCTGAAAGCTGTATCAAAACGTTTCCATAGTCGAAGGATTTTATGAGCAGTCAAACGATGTCACATACGGAAGCAGAATGCAAGGTTGCGATAAGTTCAAAGTTTTAATGAAACATCTATGTTTGCGTTTATTGATAATTTCTATCTTTTTAGACAAAAAAATCTATGTTAAAATGAAGAAATTTTAAAAATTATTTTTTATATAAGCATATTTGAAAATAAATCAAAATTATAAATAACTTAATTGTTTTAGCTACCAACAATGTTAGAAGTCCGAAACAATTTGGCCTGCCCTGCTGAAACCTCGTTCCAATACAGGTGAAGAAGCCAGAGCGTAGAAAAACTTAATCCGTATTTTTTTAAATAAAGATCGCTTCTCATCTAAAATTGTTTCAGTTTATGTTGTTTTCACTGCAGTGCACTGTAAATAGTCTCGCACGGGACAATTTTCGCCATGGAATTACCCATATATTTAGCAGTTTTATTAAATAAATTCATACCTTATTCTATTCAAAATTCTCCGCTTTTGTAAATGCAGCCGAGCTAATATAATGACATCTGCTTGCTTTGATTGAATCTCAGGTTTTGTCTAGTGTGGTTTATTCGTTGGACTTAAGATGCCTTGCTTTTGAAACGAGGATCCACCACGGTTACCAATCGCGGAATAAAAATTAAATTATCACTGAACCGAGATGTGATAAATAAGACGAAAGCACTATAAGCCCGTATGACTTTTCAACCTCTTGCGATTCCTTCAGTTTAACATATACGAATGTGTTTTTTTAACGATACTTTTTAAAGTCGGTAAATTTGGTAAATCCTGAACCACGTTTACCGTATGGACTACACATGGAAGGTGCTTATCATTCAAGATACTTCTTATAGTTTCCGCAAAATTGGAAGTGGAGTAATTGATTTGTGTCTGAACTGTCTTAATTGCCAAAAGTGCAAATTCCAGCTTGAAATTACCACAAACAAAGTGACAGTTGACTGTAATGATGCCATCATTGGCATCCACAGAGCTGTGGGTAATGTTAAATATTCGGTATTTTACAATAATAAGCTCAATTTTGATTTTAATCTACATATAATCTAATTATAAATTTTTTCAATTGGTCCCAGGCTTCCAAATTAAAGCCAAAATTTTATTTCCTAAAAAAATTTGAAATATAATAATGAACAAATTTTAGTTTTGTATATGAAATGTGCATTTTATGGAATGCGAGCGACCCGAAAATATAGGCGAAAATATGGCGCTCATTGAAAATATAGGCAGTTTATATACCCGCTACCCATAGGGTTGAAGGGTATTATAACTTTGTGCCGGCAGGAAATGTATGTAAAAGGTAGAAAGACCCTAAAAAGTATATATTCTTGATTGGCGTCTACAGCCGATCTAGAAATGTCCGTCTGTCTATCTGTCTGTCTGTCCATATGAAACACTGGATCTCAGAGATTATAAGAGTTAAAGCTTTCATTTTTCGAAAGCATTTGTTATGTTTGCACGCAGATCAAGTTTGTTTCTAATTTTTGCCACATCCACATACAATAACAACTATATATTTTATGATTCCTGAAAATCTGGTATATGTACTCTATGGTATACAAATAAAATGTGGCACTATATCGATATACCAATTATAGACTTTTTTAGATTTTTAATTGACCTTGTTTGATTTTTTAATTGACCCTGTTCAAGAACTTACCGGAAATCCCTCCATATGTCATACCTTACATACCTATACATACCTTTCCTGGAGGCACAAAATTATCTACCCGTTTTGGTAGCTGACAATCTGGTATATTTTATACTCGGTGGTATATTTTAAATGAATTACTAGATCGATATAACAAATTGAACTTCTATATATTTCGTATTTTTCGGTATATTAATTTGTTATATTTTTAAAACATAGTTTTAATGAACATGGGGTGATAGTAGCTCACAGTCGAACGCATTCCTTTATAGCTTTTATTGTGTTTGTTTTTTTTTTTAAGTTTTTTTTTGTATTTTATATTGTCTTTGACAGATTTTGACAGATAATTTTGGTGAATTAAAGTTTTAAATATAACATTAAAATATCTTTTACGTCTCTTTGCAAATCAAGTAGTAATAAATCTATAATATTATGGTTAATAAGATTTCTGTCTTAAACACACATTATTATTAACTGTTAACCCTCTTCCCCATACAAAGCCATATATGGCTTATCACTTTCAATCATTTTTTTTGTGCTAATATGGTACATACACTAAACCGTTTGTTATCAATTATTCTCTTTGCACTATTTGCTGTTCGAATTTTGTTTGCAGACAGTTTTTGTGTTGTCATATCTCAACTTTCAATTAATTTTGTGCAGGCGTCTCAAGCATATGAACGAAAATGAATACTGCTGAATTTGAAAATAAATTTGCTCTACTTAAAAGCCCGGTTATCGTTGAAAAGTATTTTTATTCTAAAATGTTATAAAATTTACTGTAATAAAAAATATAATTTAACTATAGGTAAGCATTTTTATTTTATTTTATGCAAAAACAAGTAAGAAAGTTACAGTCGAGTGTGCTCGACTGTGAGATACCCGCTACTCATTTTTAATAGGGGCAAAATATTGCGGTATTATTTTCAAAATATACCGAAAATACTAAAAATATACCAAATGGTATGTTTGGTATATTGATACAGCACACCATTCAAAATATACCATAGACGGCACAATGTACCAGATTGTCGGCCGAAGCAAATTAGACCCCTAGTAAGTAGGCGTTTTGCCCATACAAAAGTATTTCTTTAATAACTTCCACAATTTTTATCTGATCGCAACCAAAGGAATCATAACTACTATAGTAGTTATTATATATACCAAAATTCGCAATTCTAGCTTTACAATTACGCTTGTTATTCGATTTTTTTGATTTGCGGGGCGGAAGTGGGCGTGGCAAAAATTTGAAACAAACTTGATCTGCGTGCAAACATAACAAATGCTGTCGAAAAAATTATAGCTCTATCTCTTATAGTCTCTGAGATCTAGGTGTTCATACGGACAGACGGACTGACACACAGACGGACAGACGGACAGACGGACATGGCTAGATCGTCTCGGCTGTTGACGCTGATCAAGAATATATATACTTTATAGGGTCGGAGATGCCTCCTTCTACCTGTTACACACATTTCCTGCCGGCACAAAGTTATAATACCCTTCTACCCTATGGGTAGCGGGTATAAAAACTGCAGAATTACCCTTATGCAGTATCGCGTACTAAAAAAGTATTAAGAGATCGTCGTAAGACATATCAATATATGCCACTTTTTGAGTTCAAGCTTTTAAAAGCTGAGCATCTGTGCAAGGCAGGAAAAATTAAAAAAGCGTGGACGTGCTGCGATAACTCCAACTTCACCTCCCAGGACAAGCAGGGAAAATACTCCATCTACCCGCAAAAGAATAAAGCACCAAAAAACACCCTTGAATGGTGTTCGGATGGACAATATTGGGCATTTTCCCACTTGGAAAAAGCAACGGAAACTCGGCCAAAACTATTGTTCTTTCCGCTCATAAACCTGAAAAATGTAATGTATTTCTTATGCTATAATGGCAAAAGAAACTGTTTTACGAACTTTCAGATAAATGCATAGAAAGTCATATATGGCAAACTCAAAAAGACGCTAAATGCCATATATGGCTGCATTTTTTCCCCCCAAACTATACGCCCACAAAAATAAAAAGTCGGAATATATATTATTTTTACCCCAATAAACTCAGTAGAGGGTAAATTTTTTAATTTTGTCGTTTCTTAAATGATGATCGACCTTCCATGTAAAATTACTCGGAAGATGGCTTTAATTACCAATTTTTACAACTCAAATCAGTTGCGCAATAAATTGTAATAATCTGGTCATATTAAAAAAGATTGTTTTTCATAAGTATGTAAGTCGATTCCATTATGAATGATACGCAATAATATTTTTAATGAGTTCAATTAATCTGAATCGCTCAACTTGGACAGTAGCAACAACACACAACGTGACTTTTGTCCAACTGTCAACTTTTATTTTGCTGTTTCACTAAATATTTTAATTAAAGAAATAATTACATTTAATGTATGGGCGAGGTGTAAAAAACGTAATTCACCTTCCAAAATGCAATCGTGCAGTTTATACTCTAAATTGTGTGTAACTTAATTGTTAAGAAGATAACGTTGCTCGAACTATAGGATAAAAATATAAATTATTTTATCGCGTAATATTAAGTGTCCAAACAATATAACTATAGAAATCAGTCCACACTTTTGATTAAGCCGAACAAATAAATGTAGTTCTCCATCTTTGTTTTCCCAAAGACTAATGAGGGATTTGTTCAAGAGTATTTGCGATTCGATAAATGCAAATTATTTTATTTCTTTTGAAAACATTTTTCCACTTTTTTCTTTTTTGGTTTAAAACTTCATTAAGGGAATTTATTGCTACACAGGCGGGAAATTTTTAAAATTACAAACATGTGTGACACAAATGTCAATCTATATGTATGTACGTTTATACATACATGTGCACATGTCTGTTCCTTTTTATATTATGCATAAGTATGTGCGTATATATACAATGTATTACCCACATCTCAATTACATAACCATTGAATTGTGCAGCAGCGCAATTAATGCAAACAATTTTGAGCAAGTATTTGTGAGATAAATGGAATGCTAATTTTTTAAGTAAACTTGATTTTGTCGCTTTTTATCTCCCATATAGGCAGACAGTTATTATAAGTTTTGTTACTTGTTGCGAAAACCCGCTATTTAGATTAACGCCACGTTTCGGTTGCCGATGCCTTTATGGAATATAATGCCAGTTGTCAGCCATTTGATTTTATAATTCCACTGTTTTACATTTTGGTTTCCAATTTTGGAAGTTTCAACAAAAACATGCACAGCTTTTTGTGAAAATGGAATATTTTACAATTTAAGATATTTTAGCCTTCGGAGATTTTACCCTCTTATTTTGGCGGCGCTCTTGTAACATTGCTCTTAAATATTTAGTAAGAACTCATTAAGATGCGACCCATTTACTGTAAAATCAACAAATTGCCGACAGCTATTCTGCTTTTTGCGTATGCTTGCCACAATGTTTCCCCCTCGGCCACCCAATCACCATCTCACCTTTGGACGTGCGAGCCTGGCAACGTGAGCGCTTTAATCTTGTTTAAAAATGCGCAGCTGTAACAACAACAATAGCAACAACATCCGTAAGGAAGGAAGAGGGTGTGAGCTTTGAGTTCGTGTAAGCGTCGAAACCACACCATCTCAGCACACGCAGTACCTCTCGCCCACATGCACACGAACTGAACCTGAGAAAGAGGGGAAATACAACTTACATTTAGGCTGGCTGCTGTGTCAAATCTGCGTTGAGAATATTCTAATGAGAAGAGCTTTCTTCAACTTTTGCTTGCCACCTGACAAGGCCAGGAGGAACAACAATAATAACAAAGTGCTGCTATCACAGCCGCATAATCAAAGGACATTGCGTGTTGAGGAGTTGAGAACCTTGACTTGAAACTCATCTCGTTGTTGTTAGACCCTTTAATTTAAAAGAAAGATAATCGAAGTATACATAACATGCATTTAGGTGGGCAGTAGGAGAAATTTGGATTAGCAGCAATAGTTGAATCAGTTTAGCCATATGCATCTGACCGGTTGATCTCACCCACCATAAAAGAAATAGACTCAAACGCTTTGAATATAATATTGTACGTAACCCCCTGCAGAAGATATTAAGAAAGAATGTCAATAAAAAACAAAATAAGATAGCTGCATTCAAGTGTGCTCGACTGTGTGGTATTATTCATCAAATATACATACCAAATCAATACACTGAAAAATTAAAAAATAATATACATATAAATATTAATATTTTTGGTGTATCGATATACTATTACGTTTAAAATATCCCTTATACTCTATTTAGACCAAGTGCATCTGTTTTAATGATACAGTTCTAACATATGATGCAAGTTTATACACCATCGTGATGGAGTTTTATCACGCGGAAAACAGTTTAGGGGTGAAATAGTAATAGAAAAAGCAATAGAAAGAAAAAAACCAATAATTACCAATTTGATAAATTATTCGCCACTGACGGCATCCAAAAAACATAGGTATATATAAATTTTATTTATTACTCATAAAATACTTCAACTACTTTCCGTTTACATCATAATAAGCAAATTGCTCTGCAACTATCATATTTCTGGCCAAAGTGATCGTCTCTTTTGCCTCTGTCTATTTTGGGTTTATTTTTTTTAAAGAATTGCAATAGAATTTTAAATAATTTTAAGGCTCCAAAATTTGGAAGTAGAATAATCAGCTGATTTTCATCGATATCCCAATTTGTTGGATAATTATACCAAAATATTAGCCAAAATACGACCACATTTTCAGAATCATTTCCGCATGATCAATGATGCGACTCCATTAGCCGTCTCTCTCTTACACACAGCCGCTTATGGAATGATGCGGCGGAAAGTTCTACTTAACGGAAATTTCAAGGATGCAGTTCAGTTTAGACTGAACGTATGAGACCCGAATGTGCTGCTTTCAAAAAAATCGAATAACAAGCGTAATTTTAAAGCTAGAGTTACGATCCGATACAAATTATGGAAGTTATTAAAGATATACTTTTGTAAGAGTAAGAAAGTTACAGTCGAGTGTGCTCGACTGTGAGATACCCACTACCCATTTTTGGTAAAGGCAAAAAATTGCGGTATTATTTTCAAAATATACCGAAAATACTTAAAAATACTAAAAATATACCAAATGGTATGTTTGGTATATCGATATAGTACACCATTCAAAATATACCATAGACGGCACAATGGACCAGATTATTGGCCAAAGCAACTGAGAGCCCTAGTAAGTAGGCGTTTTTGCCCATACAAAAGTATTTCTTTAATAACTTCCACAATTTTTATCTGATCGCAACCAAATTTTCAGGAATCATAATTACTGCAGTAGTTATTTTATATACCAAAATATAGCTCTAGCTTTAAAATTACACTTGTTATTCGATTTTTTTGATTTGCGGAGGCGGAAGTGGGCGTGGCAAAAATTTGAAACAAACCTGATCTGCGTGCAAACATAATAAGTGCTGTCGAAAATTATAGCTCTATCTCTTATAGTCTCTGAGATCCAGTGTTTCATACGGACAGGCGGACATGGTTAGATCGTCTCGACTGTTGACACTGATCAAGAATATATATACTTTATAGGGTCGGAGATGCCTCCTTCTATCTGTTACATACATTTCCTGCCTACCCTATGGGTAGCGGGTATGAAAACCGATATAAACCGCGAGAGCTAGCCCCACACCGGCCAATTTCGGTACTAGACGTATTGACATGTAGGATGCACGAACCCAGCAGTAATTTTTTGTTTCATATACGAATCATACATTGTTGTCAGAGCAAAATGTCGGGAAACGACCAGCACCCTCAACGTCGGCGGGAGGAGCTGAGGACGACAACCCCTTATTATATTTCCGTCCAGAGGGAGAGTTGGTACAGCAGGTGTGGAAAGTACAAAGGAGATTTGATGCTTGCGTGTCGGATGAGGGGCAAGTATATAGAACTTCCGGGTCTGCAAATCGAGTCCAAACGCTCTTTTCGTATTTTTATTTGCTCTCTAGTGAGGCTCGACCTTCTCTTTGGTAGAGAACTTACCCCTTGTGTAAATGCGTCCAACTCCTTACGTCGCCAAAACTTGTTGACCAAAACTTGCTGTACACGATCTCACCTTATAGGTGTGTTTCACGCCACTCGTAAATTGAGTTCCACTTCGACTTGTGGTGTACAAGGTTCTGATGATAGTTCGCGAACGAGGTCGGCATGGGATATGTATTAGTGGTTGTGGTTGTGCCTGTTATCATACATAAACGACGGCCGTATGAGTTCCGTACGGTCGAGGTGGAAGAAGCGTGTCGTGGTGATTACAATAGCACAATTCTACCGAACACGTTAATTCAGACTCGATTGTATTACTACGTAGCCACACTACTACAATGATCGAGAGCAGTCTTGCGCAAGATTGCAGTCAAGACATTACAAATTCGCTGAACTCTTTATTCTAGGCTCGACTGTAGTATTTCGTAGTCACACTATAACAACGATAGGAAGTAGTCTTGCTACGGGCAATGGGGAACTAGGTGCACGCACGTAAGTTTGGCGCCATGTATGCAAAGCCTAACAGATTAGTTTGTCTCGTTACAATCCAGTCTGAAAGAACGTAGTAGGTCATGGCCTTGACTCTCAATCGCAGTTATCTTACTTGTTAACATTAAGTCGTTTGACTTTGCTATAGTTAAATATATGCTGTTAACTCGATTGGTTCAGCTAACTTGGTTGGCTCATAATCTACTACTAATGGGGAATATTTGAAAGTATGTTTTTTTTTTATTAATATTAATATTGGAGCCAGCCATTGGTGGTTTGTTATAATATTATATCCCTACGCGATGGAGGTCGCCGCAAGCACATTTTCCTGCTGAAGGCACACAAATGCAGTCATTTAAGTCACAATGAGACAATCAGGCCAATCAACAATTCACCTTTTATACTTAAAACTCGGGAGAAATTATTTGACCTGCACTTCAGAAGCAATGTAGTGATGGCCCCCAAACAGCATGCGCATATAAAAGGTAAGACTATTGATACTACTTTCCATGCTCTAGAGCCTCCATTGAAAAATAATGTTACTACAAAGATTCTATGGCAGCTTGCCTTCAAATTTCAGGCATCTTTAATATTGTGACTACTGGGGACTCAACGTGTTAGAAAGAAGACCACCGAAGACCTCTATTCGGTAAAAATAAAATGCGGAGTTTCAACTAGCGTCTTATGCGGTGCGTATATTTCAGTTATTCGTCAATCTTAACCTAACTTATGTTTATGTGGTGGGCAGTCCGGTTACTGTTCGTATCGACATACATATATGCTTTTCCCATAGCTGTTATATATAATGAATTAAAGTAACTCAAATAACACTAACACTAATACTATCTAACATTCCGTTATTACATTTACCATTACAATCTCACTTTATAAGTATTTGAATAAAAATCTGTCATTTGGGTGTAGACCGCAAAGAAAATTTAGATAGCCATTCCTGGTAATAGGACATGGACATGCGCATCTTGGTTTTGGTGTTCAACTTAACTTTTCTGGTGGAATTTATCATCTACGTTATTATCTCTGCCAACATGTTGCATCATACTCATATGTCGGTATATATATTTTGGGAACTTCACCTTAAAATTAGTTAAGTTAGAGCTATTGGAATACATTCAGAAAATTGAATATACTTTCTTGTAGGATATTATATTATATTAACTATCAAGATGTCTCCGTAAAATGTGTGTAGATCTTAATTACCTAAAACAATAATTTATTCCGCTTACCAGTAGCAAAATTATGATTTCTTACGATTCAAGCCCAGCTGCGCACTGTTAAGTACTTTCTAGTTGCATACCACTATACCTATAAGCAATTTGCATGCAAGTCATTAAGGGTCTTGGTCAGACTATCCGTTAACTATTGCACCAGCGACAATTATATGCCAGTTAAATATCAATTTTCTCAGTTTCGAAATCAGCGGGGACGTGGAAGTAGAAATATCCGCAATAACATAAAATTCGTTAACGAATCAATATAGTCTTATAGCCTTTGCAACTATTGATGAGCCGAAAATGATGTTCCTATCCAAATGATGAGCAGAATGAAAGGACTACAAAAAGGTAACTATTAAGGGCGCTGAGTGATTATCGTTAGCCGCCAGAATAGTTACCATTAAGCACGCACAACGAGCAACAGCAGAAACAAGGCCAACTAGCAGCTGCGACAATGTATGAGTAATTGTTTTGCTGCTGCTGATACATCGGCAACTGTGGCACTCTTAGAAGCAACTAAATTTGCATAAATTGAGCCATCCTCAATCCCCCAACTTGCCCCCTAAATTTGCTACAGTGTCAAATGAAACTACCGGTTGTCTGGATGCCTGCGAGTTGCACGTATCTGAATGGCGGCAACTGCTGCTGCAGTAATTGAAACAAACAATTAGCGTCACTTGGATTTATGTGAAAGAGCCACAATTGCCACGGCATTATCTAGACAGTGTGTGTTGGACGAAGGGAGCTTCTACAACATTGAAGATTTCTTGCCATTAGTCTATAGAAATATATTGTAGTATCCCTACCCCTACTCGTTTATTTCATTTCTAAAAAATTTATCAAAAACTCAAATGGTGTGCTTGAGGCTTTATTGATATATATTAATTTCATGAATTTAAATCTCTTCTTTACTGTTTTTTTTTTTTTTTCTTAATTTTACTCAATGATAATACCTTATTTACAGCAATTATTTACCGCGAAGACGCAACATGGTAATAGATTCAAATCAATCTAAAACAAGAAAGCTACAGTCGAGTGTGTTCGACTGTGTGATACCCGCTACCCATTTTGAATAAAAGCAAAATGTTGTGGTATTATTTTCAAAATATACAAAAATATTACAAAAATACTAAAAATATACCAAATGGTATATTTGGTATATCGATATAGTACCGCATTCAAAATATACAATAGACGGCACAATATACCAGATTGTCATCCAAAGCAACTAAGACCCCTAGTAAGTAGGCATTCTTGCCCATACAAAAGTATTTCTTTAATAACTTCCAAAATCTGATCGCAAATTGGGAATCAAAAATACTATTGTTAATATTGTATGCATCAAAATTCGCAGTTATAGTTTTAAAATACGCTTGTTATTCGATTTATTTTGATTTGCGGGGGCGGAAGAGAGTGTGGCAAAAATTTGAAACAAACTTTATCTGCGGGCAAACAAAACAAAACAATTATAGCTCTATCTCTTACAGTCTCTGAGATCTAGGTATTCATACGGGCATACGGACAGACATGGCTAGATCGTCTTGGCTGTTGACGCTGATCAAGAATACATATACTTTATAGGGTCGGAGATGCCTCCTTCTACCTGTTACATACATTTCCTGCCGGCACAAAGTTATAATACCCTTCTACCCTATGGATAGCGGGTATAAAAACGGCTGCTGTAGTCAAGTCTTAGAGGCTTTGATTGACAATCTGTCATATAATATTTTGTGGAGTATTTAGAATATAATAATATCTTAATATAATATACCAAATATAGTCTTCGGTATATTTGTTGGGCGACAGTGTATATAGTCACCATGTGAACTGAAAGATTGATTTGTGTATTCAGTACAGGAACATATATAGCTTAAACGGTCGCAGTCAAAGAATGTTTTACAATAATTGAATCTTTAGACAAATCAATAAATGAATAATTTGTGAACCATTGAACCTGAATGAAGTCAATTTTTACGTCCCTTACATATGTATGTAGATAGTGTGTACGACTTCGATTCGGGACGGCTATGTGTGATCAGTCGAACAATTATGCATCGGGTTGAGGAAAACGTTGTTTAATTATTTCAGCACGGAGTTTGAAAATATAAAATATGTAGTTAATATGGCTTCGCTGCACTATATGGTAGTCCCCATTGCAGTTCAAAGCGACACCAATTTCATAAAATCAACGCAAAAACCTCAGCAACATTTAGCATCGATGCATAAATTATGCGATACCTAAAAGCATATACACGCAGTCATGTCAGTCTACACATACACACAGAAAAACAAAAACCCAAACACAAACAACTACAGATACCCACACCACTGAGAGTATAGTTCCAGTTGGGAGGATGTCCTGCTGCGTTTCGGGTTCGCGGTTGTTTTGATTTCGTTTGAAACCTTTAATTAGAAATATTGCCACATTATAAATGACCCGTTGCCAGGGTTAGGGGAGGACGATCGATGGGACCATGTTAGAGCTGTATTAGAGGCGACAACAAATTAAATATTGAAAAACAGAATAATAATTATGCGGCTATACGAATTGGCAAGAGAAAGTGCTGCAACAACCGCAGTACGCACATTTATTTTTGAATTTTTGCACAAAAATTATCTAATTTAAGTGACATGAAATATTTTGGTTACCATTTGGTTAGCAGTGGACAAGTATTTCAAATTCGTGGCATTGGATTGAATTAGCCGCCAATTGAGATATAATTGAGTTTGTCTCTTTTTAAAATAGGGGCTTAGATAAATAATTAGTATCTACAATTACAATTGCCGACACTGAAAAAAGGTTCTAACATATAAATTTGTAACTTAATATATGTAGTTTAACATTAGAAATATGCCAATCAGCCAAATTATTATTCGATATTTATTGATTTACGGGGGAAAAGTGGGAATTGCGAAAGTTGAAACAATCTTGATCTGCGTGCAAACATTACAACATTATATCTCACATGCTCAGATAAAATTTGTAGAATTTATTAAACAACGCGTTGTTGCTGTAGTCGGGTCGTAGCTGCTTTGGTTGTCTAGTATATTTTGTACTCAATATACATACTAGTATGTCCATGTACCATTTTTTTTATCAACTGTAGCTGCCTTACTTGTTTATTATGGTATAATGTGGTACAATAATAATAAAAATATATAGAATTGCCGAAAAT
The DNA here is from genome assembly GCF_009650485.2 of Drosophila albomicans. Taxonomy (NCBI): domain Eukaryota; kingdom Metazoa; phylum Arthropoda; class Insecta; order Diptera; family Drosophilidae; genus Drosophila; species Drosophila albomicans. The sequence goes on from NC_047628.2 coordinate 1,793,992, forward strand.
TTGGTTGACATTAGACAATATCCATAGATATTAATAATCTGCCATAGTTTTTACTCTGTGGTATATTTTAATGTACTGAATATAACGCGGTATATTTAGTATATTAATTTTATAATATTAAATTATACCGCAATGGTTTGTTTTTATTGGCAATGGGTAGCGGGTCGAACATATTCGACTGTAGCTTTCTTACCAGTTTTTATACCCGCTACACATAGGGTATAACTTTGTGCCGGCAGGAAATGTATGTAACAGGTAGAAAGAGGCATCTCCTACCCTATAAAGTATATATATTTTTGACCAGCCTCAACAGCTTAGATGATCTAGCCAGGTCCGTCTGTCCGTCCATCCGTATGATCCAGTGTTTCAGAGACTATAAAAGATAGAGCAATAATTTTTTTTCGACAGCGATTGTTATGTTTGCACGCAGATCAAGCTTGTTTCAAATTTTTGCCACGCTCACTTCCACCCCCGCAAATAAAAAAAACAACAAGCGTAATTTTAAATCTAGAGTTTTTTGTATATACAATAATTACTATAGTAGTTATGATTCCTGAAAATTTGGTTGCGATCAGATAAAAATTGTCGAAGTTATTAAATAAATACTTTTGTATGGGCAAAAACGCCTACTTACTAGGGGTCTTAGTTGCTTTGGCTGACAATCTGGTATATTGTGCTGTCTATGGTATATTTTGAATGCGGTACTATATTGATATACCAAATATACCATTTGGTATATTTTGTAGTATTTTGAGGTATATTCGGTATGTTTTGAGAAAAATACCGCAAAATGGGTATTCAAAATGGGTAGCGGGAATTTCACTGTCGAGTACACTCGACTGTAGCTTTCTTTCTTGTTTCTATTCATACATCTAAATATACTTTCGCTATGCAATTTGAACTAAAGAATCCCTTTAGCTTTGTTAAATGTTATAGAATGCAGCTTGAAGCAATGGCAAATATGAGTAGCTCCTTCGAAAACTGTCGTCCGAGTCCTGTTTTGACTGGTTGCTTGCCATCCCGTAGCGAATGATTCTCGTCGGGGGAAAAAACGGGGATCTTAATTTGTCTGAAGCGTTCCAGAACAGGTACTTAAGCAAGTATGCGAGCAATTGGACAAATTGTAGCACAGTTTGTAGGGGTTCAAAAAGATGGAAGGGGTAGGGAAAAAGATAGTGAAGTGAGTAAAGTGCGCAGATAAAAGGCAACCACAGCACCGCTGATTTATCTGTGCAACATTTGGCAGCTGCTGCACAAATTGCCAACAGAAATTAATAAGAGAAATAAGTTTACCATTTCCTGTCGATGAAGGACAGTGAACAATAGGAATAGCAACTACAAAATAAATACTCTGAAATACTATAGGACGTTAGAACTTTCGAACTTACTGTATTTCACTGTTAAGTACCCTGTGCAAATTCCAAAGACAGAAAGAAAATCTAAACACCCTGAATTTAACCTGTTTAGATTTCAATTTCCAGAGTTTGGTTCTCAATTTGGATATATTAAAATACAAACACACCTATTTATAGGGATTTTGTGTATACCCTAGATTTGTTTCTTGAAGATTGTATGCCCTTTTATATACACATAGGGTATAATAATAGCTACTAATAGCCCATAGTTAGAAGGCACGATGGGGGAGTGAGCAGACATTCCAATAACTGTACAACATCCGTTCGAGCCACACAATGGTAAAAACGTTTCCAATTTCTATAGGAAATATTTCTATCTCAACATGAAAATATTTTTAGCAGCCATTTGTGAGTGAGCATATGTGTGTACAACGAACGTACTTCTGCACTCTCATATCCACTGCAATAGATGACTCTTAGTACCTGACAACGATGAGATAGCACAGAAAAAATGCCGAGTAGAATTCAATCTTAATCCACTCGCTCAGCAGGATAGAGCTTTTTATCCCTTGCCTTCTCCATATATTGAAAAGAGGATAAATAAAAAGTAAAAAGAGTGAAAGGAGTGAAAAGAAATGCCGTTCGACCTATGTATGTAGCCAGCTGAATGAGAAGCTGGTGACGTATGCACTTGACTTGACTTGAGTTGCACATTTGTGGCTAACGCTGCAAGTCAATTCAAGCCACAGCCCAATCCAACGAAAAATTGTTATTGTTTGGCAACGGCCCTGCCGAAGATCTAGTGGAAGATGTAAGTAGCTTTATTATAGGATTTTAAGTTATTTTACCACGGCCTCAGATGCAGATGGAAAATGCATTTCAAGTAGTCGCAAGTGCAACACATTCAACGTCAGTGTGAGGCTTACCATATACCAATGATGATGATGTAGATATGCTTTGTCGAATCTAGGCAAATTTAAAATCAATAAAAACGAACCAATTGTAATGTGAACTTCCATAACGATGGAAAATTCTTAAGCAACCGAACACGACATATTTCGTCCGAACATCATAGCTATGCAGAACGGCTTTTCGTCATTCACGCGGTAGTTTTAATAATTTGGTATTGGGAGCATCAAGATATGCGAAACTGCTATTAGGTGAAGACTTTATTATTCACTTTCTGATGGAGCAATCATTGCGTTTGCACCCAAAGTGACATCTCCATTTCAAAGTTTCTGATATTTTGCACTTTTGAAAAACTTGGCTTGCTCGTAATATGGTTGTAGTCTACTTAATAATAATAATAATAATAATAATAATAATAATAATAATAATGATTGCTGCTCTTCACTTGACACTAAAACTAATTCAATTCAAAACGGAAACTCGTTTTATAGCTTCGCTTCGCACGCAATGACTTGTCCTTGGCATGAAGGCACACAGACAAAAGGTATTCGCATGAGTCTTACTTTTAAACAATACATCTATTTATATAAAAAACAAAAAACCCTACTACACCTTTTCTAGAATAAGTCCCGCCTAAAATCAACAAGTAAGAAAGCTACAGTCGAGTGTGCTCGACTGTGAGATACCCGCTACCCATTTTGAATTAAGCAAAATATTCCGGTATTATTTTCAAAATATTCCTCAAATCCTATAAAAATACTAAAAATATACCAAACGGTATATTTATTATATCGATACAGTGTCACATTCAAAATATACCATAGACATCAGATTGTCTTCCAAAGCAACTAAGACCCCCAGTAAGTAGGCGTTTTCCCATACAAAAGTATTTCTTTAATAACTCCCACAATTTTTATTTGATCGCAGCCAAATTTTCAGTAATCATAAATACTATAATTATTATTGTATGCACCAAAATTCGAAACACTAGCGAGTGTGGCAATACCCGACCAAAAGTCGCAGAAAGAGAAAAGATTTGTCAAGAAAGTCCCAATACGACGCCCACAAATAAAAACTGAATGAAGATCGTGCATGAAATAAGCGGTCTTAAGATGTTGAAGTATTTGAAAAGAGATTAAGTAATTTAAAGATCTGATATATGTGCTATAGACTTTACTCTAAAAGACCCTTGTGATCCTTGATGCATCCAGTCAACTCCTCGTAGTTCTCATCCTCGCTTCTTTTATCATCGCATCTTAATAGTTCAATGCGTTTGATTAACAGATTAATGTGCAGACGAATAGTCAATCCATAGATTACAGGGTAGATATCAGCCGCATTGTTAACAGACAGGAAAATATACTAAAATAAATTCAATAAGAGAAGAAAGCAACGACTCCCAAGTTCCATCATGCCAATTTAAGATGGGATTATAAACAGTCGATAAAGTTGATACACTGTATCATTTTCATCCAATATTTGGCCTTTTCAAATCTCCACAAGTTGAAATAAAGAAAATCAGCTTTAGCATAGCAACTAGGTAAATTGAACATCAACTGAGCCGACGTAATGAGTTCTCCTGGTGTAAAGTTTTCGATTTCTCTCATATAACTTATTATCAAGGCAATTGGCAGATATATATTATGTTAAATGAGATGATGATGCAAGAAAACACTTGATACATCGTATTGTATAATCTCTTCTTTGTTGGCGATCTCCAGCCAATCAATGTGTGTCCATAACTCACTAATTTGAATACTTCTCGAGAGACCAGCAGCTCTTTTGAATCAGAAGATTCTCTCAAGTATTTTCGAAACATGTTGCTATAGTCAAGCAGGATAAGGCTTTTCAACTGATGTTGCATGCCCATTGTTGTCCTTTTATAAGTGCGTAACATGAGCGGGTCAGAATATTTAATTGCATTCTCATTTGAGCTAAAGTCAGCCTTGACCCAAGAGTTTAGAAATCGATTGAGAATTCAATAAACTAGTAAGAAAGGATTTGTCACTTTTGGAATTTATAACAACTGCAAGTTGGCACACATAAAATATTCACAGATTTATTACCAATGCTCACTGTTAGGCCTACAACCATAATTTCGTATTTACGCACCTGTCGCTTGGCAATTGAAAAGCAACTGTAAAGTGACACTTGTCAAATATTTTCTGTCCAAATGACAAATTCCAAAGGTGAAGGCCTTTATTTACATTAGACATTGAATTATTAAGAATTCTGCGATTTCACAGAAAGCAACAATTCAATTCAATTCTTAGTTTGCTCAATTAAAACCATATCACTGTTTCGAATGCTTTGATAATTTATTTCAATTTAATGCAGAATTCAGTTCTACAAACCTTCATAGTTTTCCTGAACTAATTTATGGAACAAATGCGTTCCGTAGTATAAATTTACTGTGATAATACTCGAATTTTCAGCAACCATTTCGGCAATATTACTTCTGTGGGCAAAAAGAAAACAATAATATGTCACAGTCATTTTTTCACATACACCATACATCATATTAAATGTATACTTGAAAATTAATATATCATATTTTTTAAAGAATTTCGAAATATATTTTTTAAATCTACATAATTTTTATGATACAACTTGAAAATTGTGTTATTTATATAAGTTAAAATGTTGATGTTTATGAACATTTCTCCAAACTTATTTTCGTTCCATTTTTGCAGCCAAATTAAATTTTTGAACCAGTGTTACGACCGAAAAGGCCAACTTCGCGAGTTGCAATTAGTTCAATCATTGAAAATTGTTTCATATTAGAGAACTAAATCTTAAAATACTTACGCTTATATTAGTACGCAAAGAGATTTCAAAAATTCTGCCAGCTGTAAATGTAAGTGGTTGTTGAGCTTTGTGCAAGAAGTAAACTAGAGATAATTTATAACTTCGTGATGCACTCAACCAATTCGACTGAAAAATGGATAAAGTAAGTCGATCAACATCTTCCTCCAGGAGATTGCAGATGTAACAAAAGGGGAATGTCTGGCAACAGCAGCCAAAATATAGGCTAGATTTGCAATACCCGACAACAAGTCGCTAAAATAAATGAGATTGGTGAAGCTAAGACCCAATACCATGCCCACAACTAAAAACTGAAAAAAATCGTGCTTGAAATGAGCGGCCTCAAGATGGCGCAATATCTGAAAGTATAGAAAGTATTTGAAGGATATTAAGTTATAAAGTCTAAATAAACTTTACTCTAGTATCCGTTTGTGATCCTTGATGCAGCCAGTCAGTTCCTCGTAGTTCTTATCCTCGCTTTTATCACCATCACATCTTAATCTGTGAATGCGTTTTATTAATAGATCGAAGTGCAAGCGGATAGTTTGTCCATAAATCACAGGATAGATGTCAGTTGCATTATTATAGTAGACTGGAAATATTACAATGAAGTATTCAATAATAGTTGCCAGGTTACATTCACGCCAGTTTAAGAATGGGTTATAAAGGTTCCAAGGCGTGACTCCATTGATTATACTAGTAGCAAACGTTGACAGAGAATAGAAATTATAAACGGACATGAAGGCGAGGTAAATTGTGTTGCAGCGTATAACAGATCGATATACTTGCAACTTCTCTTCTTGTCCAGTGCAACTCTTGTCCATCTCATCCAACATTTCTTTAGCCTTTTCCAACCTCCACAGATTAAGGTAGAGAATCGCAGCCTTAATATAGCAGTTGGGTAAATTGAACATTAACTGAACCGATGTGATAAGTTCTCCTGGTGTCATGTTTTTGAATTCCCTTACGTAGCTTATCATCATTGAAATTGGTAAATAAGTATTTAAAGCAATTACGACGGGTGAAAATATTTTATATAGCACACCCTGGAAACCCTTCTTTGTGGGTAACCTCCAGCCAATTATTGTGTGTCTATAACTTACAAACTTGAATGCATCACGTGAGTTTAGCAGCTCTCTTGGAGTAGAAGATTCTTGCACGTATTTTCGAAACATATTGCAGCCTTGAATTTAAGTCAAATTAAACAGTCTAGTGTCATCCACTATAAGACTTTCTCATGTAACAATCTGTTAACACTTTTCGCTTACCACTGACTTTGGATGCATATTGTTGCCCTTTTATAGAGACGTTCAAGAAGCACCTCAGAATATTCTATTTCTTACTGAATAGCCAGTATTCTAGATGGCGAGATACCGTGTGATGAGATTCTTATATTCTTTTCTTAGCTTAAGATTTATATTTAATTTTCTTCCTAAGCCTTTTAATTGTCATGATTTAGTTAACATCTTTTTCTTCCAAAGTTAACTTAATATAGGGTATCAATCACTAAACATATCCATGAATTACACAAATTTCTGTTCAAACTGAATACTGTCACTTATAAAATATTTACTTACCGATTGCAAAATTTCAATATACTTTTGCATTACAATAGGACATCAAAATTGTTAAATAACTAAAAACCATACCCAATAATTATAAAAGAATTGATTGAACTTGATATTGACTACATTTTACATTTGGGTAGGCGATTTTGGGTGTGAGATACCCGCTACCCATTTTAAATAAAAGCAAAATATTCCGGTATTATTTTTAAAATATACCGAAAATACTACAAAAATACTAAAATATACCAAACGGTATATTTGTTATATCGATACAGTGTCACATTCAAAACATACCATAGACGGCACATTATACCAGATTGTCTTCCAAAGCAACTAAGACCCCCAGTAAGTAGGCGTTTTTCCCATACAAAAGTATTTATTTAATAACTTCCACAATTTTTATCTGATCGCAGCCAAATTTTCAGTAATCATAAATACTAGAGTTATTTTTAAGATTACGCTTGTTATTCAATTTTTTTTTAATTTGCGGGGGGCGGAAGTAGGCGTGGCAAAGATTTGAAACAAACTTGATCTGCGTGCAAACATAACAAATGCTGTCGAAAAAAAAATCTAACTCTATCTCTTATAGTCTCTGAGATCCAGTGTTTCATACGGACACACAGACAGACAGACGGACAGACGGACATGGCTAGATGGTCTCGGCTGTTGATGCCGATCAAGAATATATATACTTTAGAAGGAGATGCCTTCTTCTACCTGTTACATACATTTCCTGCCGGCACAAAGTTATAATACCCTTCTACCCTATGGGTAGCGGGTATAAAACTAAGCTGAGCATGCGTGTCTTTCTATTGAGTTCTTCGCACAATAAATCACAGCACTTACATATGTACATTCATATATGTACATATATGTATAAATATATATATTTGTATGCACGCACTGTGAGAAGAGAAAAATTGAACTAATAAATCTAAAGCCAATTAATTGACTTAACTGCTGCCGGCTGAGGCGGCAATGCCAAAGGCCTTTGCACCCTTTACAATGGGCCGCAATTTATGGGTTCGGCAAAGTCTTGAACCCGTTAATAATAAATCATAACATTCTCCTGATAATAGAAAACAAAAATCCCTTTTGCATACGGACAGTAAATGTTAGCTTGAATCCTAAGTCCCTTTGTGATATTCTGTTATTCACGTCATGTGTGTTGAACTTAGCCTGCGGCTTCATATCTAACCAACTTCAACACAACTCTGTGCTTGTTATGAAAAGAAAAATAGTAAGAAAGCTACAGTCTAGTGCACTTGTCTAAAAACGGAATAGTATTTTGGTATAGTATATAATAGTATAAATAACTTGACTCTAAAAAAGAATATCTTTTATTGTGTTTCATCTAAAAGAAATATAATTTTACTACTGATTTCGAATCTTTACAATTCTTGCAATTCGAATCGTTCCCATAGAAAAGCTTTTCTATTTGGAACGTTAAAATCGAATTTCACAACCCAGTTTTTGCAGTACACAAATAAATGATTTGTCGATATTATTCACTTTAGGCTATGGAGATAGTTAAAGAGGTTAATATTTGACTTACATTTCCTATTAAGTTTTCATCAAATTTGAAAATAATTAGTCACATCAAATCACAACATCCACTTGAAGCTGTGGATGAGATAATGGTGTACTTGGTCAGCTTCATAATCAAAGAGACAACATCTCCTCAATTTCAAGTAAATTGACTTGAAATGTTTCTTTGTAAATGCACAATTATTAAACATTGTCGTGTACGCATTGTGTATAAATTGTTGCTTTTTGTCAGTCAATTAATAATGTCATTTATATCCTGGGACACTGTACTCATAATATACATTAGGTTTATATGTTAACGAAATTAATTAAATTACTCGTTCTTGTTGGAAAATTGCAACTATCTCTATTTAGTAATTGAAAGACGTTTTCACTTAGGCAATGACCTGCAGCCAGTTGTTCTTATTTACTAAGAGACTAAATATTGACATTCCTTTTCAATTCGAAAACAAAAATAATATTATTATTGAAATTATCAAAATTTGTGACAGTCTTTAAGCAATATTATCTTCTATCAGTTTCTCATAGAGTGCATTTTATTGTTGAATTTAGCATTTAGCATTGACAACGCTCACTTAATTCAATAAAATGAGAAGCTGGCTTGTTTGTTATTCATAGTATTTTGGTCATCATCATATATTCATTTTAAACATTTGACACAAAATGAGTTGGTTTAAAAAATCTCTTTGCTATTTGTTTTGAATTCTCATACTTATTATTTAATATTTCAGGAGCGGTAAATAATGTATGCTAGTTTAAGAGCCTCCTCTATTACGAGTACTGCAAGAAAGCATTTATGTGATACTCTTCTCTTTTGCGATACTACAATAACAACAGTATTTATGATTCCTGAAAATTTGGATGCGATCAGAAAAAAATTGTAGAACTTATTAAAGAATGGCAAAATGTGCCTACTGCAATCAGGCCTTAGTTGCGTTGACTGACAATCTGATATATTTGGTACTTTATGGTATATTTTGAATTTAATACTATTAATCCGTCGGCATATTTTAGTATTTTTTTGGTATATAAATTTGGGTAGCACACTCGATTGTAGTTATATTACTTGTTTAATATTGATCACTCATTCATGGATTACATTTTTTGCTAATTTTTTTGACTGTTTGATTTGTATAATTTCCTCTAACAATTTACTCTCCATGCCGACATCTCATTAAATGCTAATTTTGCTTAGATTAAAATCAAATTGTTAATCAAATAATCAGTTAACTTGAGGGATTCTCGCTAAGTATGAAGCTGGTAGCCAGTTTTTCTAGGACCTGTGGCGCAGTTGCTGTTAATGTTTCGACTCAGTGCACGCACAGTGGTAAATTTGATGGGTATCACATACAATGTGGTTCAAAATTCAACTATGTTAACCTATGAATAACCTGCAGCTGAACCTTTGAATTGTACCTTGAAGCATGAAATTGACTATTCGAGACAAGCACCGAGATTGCGCCTGTCGTGCTGAGTGGGAGAAGTGGTAGAGAAAGTCGAAGCCGAAGCCGAAGCCGGAGCTGAAACGGAAACGGAAACTGTAGCAAAGGCAATGCTAAAGTTTGACATCAAATCAAACCAATAAACCAACAAAACTGAGCAACTTCAGCCACTTGCACAAGCCAAAAACACTTTCGCTGCAGAACAACTATCAAACTGCAGGCATTTATGACAGCCGAATCGGACAACGGGAGGAGGGGCTAGCAGTGAGGGGCATGGCGGGTACTTTGAGTACATGGGCTCGATTGAGTCATGGGAGGAGTGTGGTTATAGCTGGCAAATCGCATAACGAAATTGTTGCTGAAAAGTTCTGCAAATATTGGGGTCAGCAAAATTCTGTGAGACGGTCCTGTAGGCGCCTTTTGTTGTTGGTATGTAAACTGTTTTGTAGCCTTTGGCCCAAACTTCTGACGCTCAGGATACTGGAAAAACCCACACACAAACACACAGAGAAGCATACATATACTCACTCACATTTGCGTATTACGGCTCTACTTGCAATACGGCCAAAAATATTCAATGAAAATCGTCAGTCGACAGTTCTTCTCTTTGTCAATAAAAAGTTGTTGTTGTCCCTGAGCTCAAGCCAGGACCGACAGGTCGAAGGGGAACATATGGTGGAGGAAGGAGTACTAAAGCCAGTCTGGCGCATTGCAGGCGTCCACTTTGACCCCCTCTCCCCACTGCACTCTTCCTCGGGCCTGACCGTCTCGATGGCCACCATCCGCTTCAGAGCCTTATTGAGAAATTGACGCAAATGCCTTTCGATTTTTCGTTCTGCTTCTGAATTCCGAGTCTGTGGACACGACTTGGCTTTTCGCATTGCATAATTGATTGTCTCTGTATGTATGTGACTGTGTGTGTGTGTGTCCGTGTGTGAGCTATAGTTGTCCGCTTTCATTTATGCACATTGTCAATGTGCATTTCCAATTGTTTGCACTCATTCGTGGCAGTTTAAGAAATGCTGCGTGGAAGATTTTTATTTACACCATTCTCTTGTTAATGAAATCTATCAATTGCATTTTAAAGACTGCTTTTAATCCATATTTGTTTTTAGCTTTTATATCGCAATAATTTTAGTTCGAATTCTTAATCGATTTCACTAAAACTAAAAAGCTCACTCACAAAATCTTACTGATTATTAAGGCTAATGGAAACTGTTTGCTTAATTTATTTTTTAGTGGTTCTTATAGAATATTCACAGTATAAAGCGATTTGTGAAAAGAGAAAATATGTATTGTGTATTCAAATTGCATTAATTTGCACATTTAGCTAACAAATTTGTGCAGCAAATGCAATAACATCAGGATAAACATGTACGCAAATAAATATGCTTATACATATGTATGTATGTGTGTGTGCACGCGTATGTTTAAATGTGAGTGTGGGCAGATGGGTATGTATGTAGTGGGCCTATCAAATGCGACACTTCGGTTGATTTCCATGAACATATGCATATGTTATCGTGCATATAAGTACAGCGAGCTGGAAATTTGAAATTCATGTGCAATAAAATGTTGATATACTCAAACTCACTTTACGACTCCCGACTACCAGTGCACTGGCCTCATTATGCCACACTACAAACAGAGCCACCAAACACGCCCACACTTAAGAGGAGATATAGACAAACATTCTTGAATCTAGATGCAATGCTCTTGTGTATTTATGTTTTTATTTGATAAATATATTTATACAAAAACTGTCACAGCACACGCTCAAGGAAAGATTGCAAATTGCAAGCGAGAAGTCCCCGGAGTCTAATAATACAGTAAAAACAAGAGCTTTAAAGGAGCACTGAGAGACATCGAATATACAATACACTACAATACAAGATACGTAAGCATTATTTTAAATTTAGTTCTAGTATAATATGAATAATATGTGTACAATATATAATACATATATATTTTCAGATTTGTGGCAATATTTAACATATTATTTCTTGTTGAATGTTGTTAAATTTAAACTAAATAAAAAAAATAATGTTTTCTTCCAAATACACAACACATTGGTTTCCTTTTACATGACTAACAGAATATCGAATATCAATTATTAAAAACTAAATGGAAATACATATAGTTAATTTACATGACGATTCCAATGCTGCAATAAAGATGGCAAACTTTTTTACTCAGATAGTGAAAAGAAATGTCGACTTTTAGCTGACATAATGACAAAGTTGCTACACCCTCAGAACCAGTAGTCGAGACGAATCTGAAGTTGTGTTGTCATACAGCCCCACGCATAGTAACAAGCTACGGACTCTATAATGATGTGCAGCGATATCGTCGTGTCTTAGCATGAGAAATTTAATTTTTACCACCCACAGTGCTCACAGTAACACACACACACAAATACACATATACACATGAACCACGTAATTGTGTATTCAAGTAAGAGATATGAGAGCTGAAAGAAGGTAACATATACATGTACATACATATGTATTGGAGAGACGCCCCACAGTTGGTGTGATGGCGTGGTTCTCGGCTGCCTTAAATTAAGATAATGACACGTGAGAGACACGAAGCTGGCGAAGTGGAGTAGGAAATTGTTACCTTGCTTGCAATAACGTAGCTTAAAGTAACCCTCAACGCAACTCGACGTCTAGAGCAATAGTCGTACTTAGTTGGTTTAAAGAAGTGCTTGGTAAATGGCGATAAGGTGAAATGGCGGCTATGACGTTGCCCGTGTGAGAGAGGGGGGAGAGAGAGGAAGTTCTCTCACTCACATTTTGCTCGGTTAACCCTTGACTTGGCTCTACGACACGCACTTAAAGGCCTCCAATCCGCCAATTTTGATGGCAAACTGCCAGCTAACTGACAATGATAATGATGATGACGTTTGCGACCTGCATGTCAATGCGCCGGGTCCTTGCAAATTGAATTTTGTACCGAGCTTGTGGGCGGCATGCCAAGGCACCATTTGCCGTACATATCTACTCGTGGCTCGGTCCTTGCTCCTATGTCCTGTGCATGGTAACTGGCACAGATTACAAATCATTATTGGCTGCCATTGTAAGTCCTAGTCCAATGAAATTACGGATTATGCGATGAGTAGTTCACCTAGTAGCACAATTTAATGAACCAGCATGTATATTAAGCAATTTAAGATTTACACTAGAAGTATCATTTATATGTGTAAGACCATTTAATGATCCGTCTCTTATTCCCCTTCTATATGCACTATGGGTAGTGCTGGATGTTATTTTGACCGAATATCGATATTATCGATGATACAGCATACAGCATTATCGAAAATATCAAAAAAGCATTATGATAATAGATACAAGTGTCCTTCAAAATATTTACACTATTATCAAAAAACAAAACGATATGAACTAAGCCTAAACATTTAATGAGCAATACATTTGCTGATACAAATCGGAATTCATTTGGTTAGAAAACGAGCCAGCTAAGCTCACAACTTCGTCAGTGTTATAAAATTATAATCTTGTTTTAGGAATGGAAAAATCTTAAACCAAATCTTAAAATATTAAGTCAAGATCAAACAATCTTAAATTTAGATTGATTAAAAAAAAAAAAAAAAAACATTTGTTGCTTCCTGTTTGTAATACATTTACAATTAGAATTATAACACTAAACCCTTTTTTATATACGAACCGATTAGAGTTTGAACCCGAGACCAACGTTCACATGGCACAGTGATTTACGGCATCTCTACTTACTTAGCATTTAGCATAAAATTCCTAACTTAAGATTGTTTCACCCTAAAAAATCTTATTTCAAAATTTCTCTTTTAAAGATCCAAAAAATCTTAAATCTTTATTTTTGTCTCTCTGAGTACATTTAGTATAATTCTTAAAATGAAAATTAAAACAAATAAGAAAGCTACAGTCGAGTGTGCTCGTCTGTGAGAAAGTAGTTCTTTAATAACTTCCACAATTTTTATCTGATCTCAACCGAATCAGGAATCACAATTACAATTATTATTATAGATGTTATTATATATGCAAAAATTCGCGACTTTAAAATAGCTTTAAAAGTACGTTTGTTTTTATTATTTTTGTTGATTTTCGGGGGCGGAAGTGGGCGTGGCAAAACAAATCCTGTCGAAAAAAGTCTGAGATCCAGTGTTTCATACAGACGGACGGACAGACAGACAGACAGACGGATATACGGACATGGCTAAATCGGCTGCTAATGCTGATCAGAATATATATACTTTATAGGGTCGGAGAAGTCTCCTTCTACCTTTTGCATGCATTTCCTGCCAGTACAAAATTATATCCTTCTTCTCTATGGGTAGCACGCGCTACCCATTTTCAATAAAATCAAAACAGTGTGATATTTTTATAAAAATATACCTGAATATACATATATCGATATACTACATATGCGTCAAAGAAGTGACTTCATGATACCTACATACTCATTTAAAAATATAGCAGAATATCACCCAAAGCATCTAAGACTCGGCAGCAGCCCATAAAATGATTTCTTTAATAACTTACTCTGATCACAGCCAAATGATAATGTAGACGCACAGACTGACAAACCGACCCTATGGGTAGCGGAAAAAAGGAGCGCAAAAATCAAATAAGAATAATTATGCTAATTGACAAATGGGTTTTAGTCTGTTTTTACATACATGCAGAATAATTGAAAACGTGAGTGCGCATCTACATTTCAAGATAGCAATAAGAAAACAGAGATCGAAACAAGACTGAAACAATTACAAAAGCTTGAAAGCGGAAAGCTCACAAGTTAAACCGAGCGACCCGCTGAGTTAGCGCTGGCTGATCGCGTCTGCTAGTGAGAGAGAGAGATTGCCAGAGCTCTGTCTTGTACCCACACCACTCCACCTTGCCTGTGTATTATATGTTTGAAGATTGCTTTTGATGTTGATATTATATTTTGATATTTATCGAATCTTTAAACTTAGATCAATTTGTAAGCACATAATTGACTTTTATGTCGACCTTAGTCCAATAAATCTAATTGACAGAACTTGGCTATTGTTTGATTGCCAAGCCTTAAACAAGAAAACGTTTTGCTGGAAATACATGCCAAGCTCAATTCCTATCCGAGCTCAATATAATTCCGAGCACCTCAAGGAAACCCCCACATCGGGCCACATGAAAGCAAATTTCCTTTGATTGATGCGCAAATCAGCAAATCAATTGGAATGCCACAGAAATAAACTACGAGTAACACACAAAAATGGTGCAGAAGCAGAAACAGGAGTACATTGTAGCTGGAGCAGGAGCAATCGAAAGTCGGATGAATGAATGGAAGATAGATAGAGAACGAATCGAGTTGGCGCTGCAAACCTTTTACTCTAAATTTGCATTTCCAAAGCCCACAGGTGAGGAGTGGGCATCCTCATGGCCGTGGTCGTTACACGTGATTTTGATAGAACTGCGGATTTGTGCAATGGCAAAAAATACAGGCAACGAAATGTATGCAAAAATTTTAGACAGGACAGCAGCCTAGGTAAGCCATCGCCATAGTCATCGTCATAGCAATCGAAAGCGGGGGTGGGGCAAATGGATATAGTCCGAGTAAATCGCAACTACGAAGTGAATAAACAACACTACAGAAAAAAGAAAAAAAAAAATAAAACGAGGAAAGGCAAACTCTATTTCAGGCAATCCCTGGAAATGACATGTCAACGGAATACCCTGAAACCAAAGCCTCTTGATAACCAAGTGTGTCGAAATATTGCCTAACTTATAATGAAATGGAATATAATTGTTGCATGTCAAACAAATTATATACAATATGAGTTTAGAAATTACAAATTTTTTTTTAATTAGTTTTCAATAAATGAGAAAATATGATTCGAATTCAGTTACTCTACTTCGAAAATAATTCTTTTTGAATGCGAAAATACCAAACTCTTCTTTAAGCACTGTTCCCAGATGAGCGAAATTGTGTTTTTTTTCGCGCAACTCCATATAGATAAACGGTCTTGCAAAATTTTTGCAAACTTTTCAGCAGATACACATGCGAAAAAATATACAACCTATTATTCCGCACACATATCGGCAGAGTGATGAGCAGCATCAAGATTGATAATTAAAAATAATTAAATAGAAAGTGTCTGAGACATAGCAACAATTAATATTGTGGAGTCGTAAGACTCCATATATGAAATATTAAAATCAAAAAATAATTCAACCAAGTTGCAATAATAAGTGCTTGAGATATTTTCATATTGCCATAGAAATAGGCAATGAATTTGATTTTATCTGTTTTTTTATTTTTTGATTAATCCATTTTTTTAATAGGCAAATTTTTGAGTAGTGTGGCTAAATTTACCATTTCCGTGTAAAATTTAAGGTCATAAAGGTTTTTAAAATGGTCACTCTAAAATTTGGCTAGCTGCAAGCTCAAAATGTTGCTGATCTAGGAACAACGCTTTAGTGGAGGAGCAAGGAACAGGTAATTTCTTAGCAACATTCAGGCCACTGTGCGTGAGCTTGAGCTTTGTTTTTATACGTAATGGCATTTTAATTGCGCGCTACAACTCATCCAAGTGTCTCTCAATTAAAAGTGTCTGCTTGGCTCAAGAGGACGATGTCGTCGCTGTGGGATCAGCGTCTCGGTCATGTTGAGGAGGAATGGCAAAAGGGAAATTATGTCATGCACATGTCGTAATTTTCCGCACAGTGTATCAAGACTGGGACCGCAATAAGGCTCTGGCTCTGGCTCGTGCTCAGGCAGAGGACCAAGTGGAGGAGCCTGAGTGAGCACAGACACATGTAGCTGGTAATTATGCAACTCGGTTAAAAAGACTGAAAACAAAAAGCAGAACAAGGGGGGATGGGAATCTCACTTAAGTTTAAGCGTTTTAAATAACATTTCTACTTTGATATAACCTTCACATTAAAAATATTTCAAATAAACTTTTTCTACAAAACATTCTCCATTTTAATGAACGCAACACTGTAAGGAAACAGTTACTAAGCGGAGAAGATGGCACAATTAACTGAACAGCGTCAGGCACCTTTGACTTTTAGAGATGAATTTAAATTAGTGCATCTTCGACTTCATCATCATGCACCAGAAGATTTCTTCAGATCTCAATGGCAATCGGAACTGAAGTCGTGCGCTTTTTTAATATACCGATGGATATTGGCTATATTCTTTGGAACTGGATTGTGCTCTTATCTCATCATATTTTTCTCGCGGGGAACTGTCTTTATTTACTTAACAAATTGGGGCTTTATATTATGCAGTGTTACCAGCATTAGTGGTGCCATTATCGTTTCAATCTATCATGCAAGTACTGAAAGTATTGGTAAGCTTAAAGTTAACGAGTTTTTACTCCTTATAGATTTTTTAAACAATAACTATAATAAATAACAAATAAGAAGGCTACAGTCGAGTGTGTTCGACTATGAGATTCGCGCTACCCATTTTGAATAATATATTGCTGTAGTAATTTTATAATTTACCTAATTAATATACCTCAAAAATACTAAAAATATACCAAAGGATATTTAGAAGTATTGATACAGTACTACATTCAAAATATACCATAGAGTGCAAAATATACAAGGTTGTCAGCCAAAGCAACTAAGGCCCGTAGTAAGTAGGCTTTATCCCCATAATCTCGATATTTTTAGTCTGATAGCAAGCAAGCTTTTACGATTGATAAAGACCAGAATTATATCTCTATCTCTTAAACTTTCTGATATCTATGTGGTCATACAGACGGACAGACAGACATTCACTGATATATCGTTTCGGCTGATGAAACTGATCAAGAACATATACATATATGGGCAAATCCCACGTGTCGCACGCTACATTCGCACGATTTTAGCTAATGAAAATCAATTTTTTGGGGGGTTTTTTTAAAGATTTACCGTAAACTTTTGTTATGTGTTTAGAGTGAATTGAGAGTACTTTCGGAGGGAATAAGATTCAATTTCACTGGAGTCACTGTTTTGAAAATAATTAATAAAATTGTGACGTGTCGCACGCTACACAAAGCGGAAGTTAGTTTTTAAATTTTTATTTCAAACTCAATTTTTAGCGAATTCTGCAAAATAAACCCTATGAAAGTTAATATCCTAAAGAAAGTAAGAATATTAGAAGACAAAAACCGATCGTTTGATCTTAATAATGCTTATAGATTTTTAGCAAAGTAAACCCATTGTGTCGCACGCTACGTGTCGCATGTTACACGATTCGTTTGATGTCTTAATGAGCCAAGCAGGGCAAAAAATATACATTATATTCATAGGCAAAAAATTGTGAAAAATACAATAGGTGTGCGCAGAGCACGAATGTAAGTAAAATTATGAAAATTATAATAAAAATTGGGTTTGATAAAAATTTGTGCATTTATAATGATCGAAATTTCTTTTTTGCTTTAAATTCTTAAAATTCGATATCTACTATAATGTTCCATATAAAGAAACATTACAAAATGTGAAATTTAAGAATTGGTCGCTGGTGGACTGTTTCTGGGATTTGCCCATATGTATATGTATATACTTTATATACTTTCTGCCTGACATATTGATTTTCTGCTGTCACAAAATTATAATACCCTTCTATACAAACTAATTCGAATAAAACTAATTTAACGATATAGGCGTTCAGAATCGAAAAAATTCCAAAACTCGGCGAATTTACCAAACATTCCAAATGATAGAAGTTACTCTTGGCGTTAATGTAATTATGAAATATGTAAGAAAGCTACAGTCGAATATGCTCGAAATTTGTTACCTGATCCCAACCCAACTTTCAGGAATCTTAAAGCCTATAGATTGTATTTACCAGAATTCGCGACTCTAGCTTGAAAATTACGCTTGTTATTCGATTTATGTCGATTTGTGGGGGCAGAATCTCGTATAGCCTCTGAGACAGATGGACAGACTGGCATGGCTATATCGTCTCGCCTTTTGACGCTGATCAAGAATATATATACTTTAAAAGGGTCGGAGTTGCATCCTTTTACATTTCCTGCCGGCACAAAGTTGTAATACCCTTCTACCCTATGGGTGGCGGGTATAATAATGAATAATATTTTGTTGCGTTTGTGGTCACGTTCAGAGTTTTTTTTATTACAAATATCTGTATAATAATCCGCTTTTTGTGCCCTTTTTTTAGATTTATTAAATTGAAAATATAAAGTGTTAATTTGTAACTTTGAACAAACATATTTTCGTTACAATATTTTATACGCTGAATGGTATATGTGTTCGAAAATCTATTCGCGCTATTTTGCAGCCTTCTTCATTTTATATGAAGTTTCTACCATAAATACATAGATTTTAAAATCATATAGTTCATCTTTTTCAAAACATAGAATTTTAAAATATTGACAAAACACTTATTTCTAAATACTTTAGCGCGACTCAAATTTATAGACAAAAATACACGCCTGCGAAGTGAAAGACAGAGAAGTAGACGTTAAACTTTTTTTCAATAATCTGACTGTCTGGGCTTATGAATCAGTAGATCTTAGAGAGCATAGCTAGTCTTTTTTATTACATCACTTTTAAATTTATGCAGAGTCACCCCTACCCACAGTGGGCGATTTGGTCCCGCTAGCGGCATTTAATTAATAACTTCTAAACTAAAATAGATATCTTCAGTCGGTTTTTTTTCGCTGATCAGAAAAAAATCATAGAATTTTTGAAGTTAAAAAAATTTTTTTTAAATTTTTTTTTAAAATTTTTTTTTTTTAATTTAAAAATTTTTTTTTTTTTTAAATTTAAAATTTTTTTGTACTTTTATTTTATTTGAATTCCAATTAACATATTTCATATATAAACTTTATCTAAAATATGATGGGATGATGGAAAAAAATGGGATGACTTATGAGTGCAATACTAAAAAAAGATCCCTTTTTGGTACTAACACTGTGTCTAAAAAGTACCATAGTTTGAAGGCTAGCAGATAATAGCAGTTGATATTACACATTTTGGACGCCACTGATTCACACTTTCGGCTAATAAAGGAGTTAGACTGAACTTAGTTAAATAAATTTAGTTCTACTCCACGAAAGACAGGTGTACGCTAATCCGGGCTAGTTGTTAATACACTGAATTACCACTACGTTTTATGAGCTACACATTTATAGACCGGTCACAAGCATTGATTTTTTTGAAAATACATACTTTGAATATAATAAAAAACCAAACTTCTAACAAATTCACCAAAAATTGTAAATTTCCGAGGAACTCAAATTCCATGCGCGCAAAGAGAAAAAATTGTGTAAAGCTCTTTGCGAAATCATATGATGTGTTTGACCGATCACAGCTGATGATCAGCTGATCGTAGAGCTTTCAAAAAGCCTTTAAAAATCTAATCAAAGCATCTGCTATCGATATGTGAATAAATATTAACGGATTTTTAAATTTAAAAATTTGAATTAAATGCCGCTAGCGGGACCAAATCGCCCACTGTGCTACCCCACGAAAATAAAAAAGATAAACAAATAGTAAAAGAGTCACGAAATTAAAACTATAGTTTAATCCTTAAGAAACACTATTGCTTTTATTAATGAATGTAGCGAGTATCACACAGAGAGCTAGAAATGGCAAAGCATTTTTGTATGTGTCTCTTCACTAAATTGGTTAAGTCAACTAAATATGCAAATTAAATAATTTATGAACTTTCAATAATAATGAAAGAATCATTGGTTTGTTATTTTTTCGTTACTGCATTTACTATAGATAAAATGCATGTCTATTGCCAGCTCAAATAATGTAACAAATATTATATTTTATACAAGATATATTATAAAGTATTTGATTCCCGCAGTTAATCGGCGTTGCATGTTAAAGTGCTACTGGGCATGTTATTGGATAAACTTAATTTTTACGCACATAATTTCTATTATTTACTGGACCTGCATTTTTCCTAAGAAGCAACCGCAAAATCTTATTAGTGGAATTTACAACGTGTGGACCCATGGCTTGCCTCCGGTTTTCTTCACTCTGGATCACTTACTGGTAGCGCATCCTGCACGACTGCTGCACTTTATATATCCATTTGGCTTGGCTTTGCTCTATGTGATATTCACTTATGTTTATTATGTGCTAGGTGGATTAGATCGGTAAGGAAAATGTGAAAATAATTATCGCAATTGATGTCGACTCTTCCGTTTGCTAGATTGGGAAGAAGTTACATTTACGAAATGTTAAACCACGGAAATCCTTTGCAGACATTGAAAACTATTGTAATGGTTGCAGTTCTTCTAGTGTGCTGTTCAACGCTACAGTATGGAGTGTATCGATTGAGAGTGTGTATAGCAAGCAAGCTTGGAAAATTACTGTAGTTCAACCATATTTGTCTTTTTCGTATACTCATAATTATTTCGTCCTAATAAAAATAGGTGTTCACAAAAAATACTACACAAAAATTCAAAAATAAACTTGATCTGTGTGCAAACCTAATAAATGCTGTCGATAAAAAATTAAAGCTCTTCTACCCTATGGGTAGCCGGTATAAAAATCAACATATCGATAACAATGATTTGATATATAACGTCGTTAACTTGTTGCTATTGCAGAAGAAACCTTAAAGGACTTTGATAGGTAATACCATTGCATTTAGGATCGTCCACAACTGATCTTGTCATTTTGTTTAAATTGCACAAATTTTCAATACCCACAACATACTTTTTACGAAATAATTTTAGAGTTAAGAGTTAATATATGACAGATGTACGACATACAGAGCCAATGCGAATACTAAATGAAATAATTATATTAATTCTTTGACTACAAATTCATGGTAAGGTGTTATTTCGATTATGTAGTATAGTTTCAATGAAATGTATTTCTAGATTAAGCCCATATATTATATATGAAGGTGGACAAAGTTTTGAAGTCGATTAGAATCGAATTGTATTAGATTTATTCTGTCATTGAAATTAACTACTCCTTGGAGTTAAGTCAAATATAAGTTTGGAAATATATTGTATGTGGCATTTTTCGAAAAGAGTGATAAAAGCAAAAGAAGAAAGGGAGATGGCAGATGACAGAGAGAGAGAGAGAGAGAGAGAGAGAGAGAGAGAGAGAGAGAGAGAGCGAATGGCGTCAAGTTACTTAAGTGATTTCAATTTATACAAAATTTTACTGCCTCAGATGGTAGAGCAAGTTGATGGATACACATATGAGCTGCATAAAGTGGCATATCAAAAAGGGGTAAAGTGGTACGAAGGGAAGGGGCATGGGGGCATGGCGTATGCCACATGGCGCATAGAGTAAGGGGCATGGCTTGTGGCAACTTTGTGAGTGCAGCCACTTAGCCTGGTTAGTTGTTGCATCTGGCGTTTCAAATACCGAAACATATCGAACGTTAACGTATTTATGGCTGCACTTTGCTTGACAACCACCAAATGGGTCTCACAAAAAGGGGCGTGGCATTTGGCACAGTTTGAGTTAAGGGAGAGAACTTTTAAAGCAATATCTTAAATTGTCGCCAGAGGGTGCTAACAAGTGGAGCGTTCGTTCGCAGCAAACAGGGCGAGTAGCATTTTAACATTTATTAACATTTCCGCCTTTTTGCATTCAATTTAATTTAACATAAACATTTATATGTTTATTATTACACGCTGAAAAGACTTGAAGTCAGCGGCGATGTCGACATCCTGGCATCGGCATCGACATCAAGGGTGTTGTTTCTGCTGCTGCTGTTGCTGTTATTGCTGTTCATTGTGCATGAGAGTTTCATGCTTGGAATGCACATGCATGGCGTATACGTAATATGCATTTTGTAGCAATACGAAGGGAACTTTAGAGCTGTAGCTGTAGCTTTAGCTGCAACTGCTGCTAAAGTGAGGTGAGTTGTGGTGGCAAAAGTACCCACTATAAATTTGTGCGCACTTGCAACGCTCGTGCTGCAACAACAACTCTGAGTATATTCAACTCCAACTTAAATCTTAAGTAGCTCAACTTGTTTATTTATCGAAGCAGAAGGTAATGCGTTTCGGCGGGGTTGACGTATGGTCAGGACACGGTCATGAAACTGAGCTAAAATACTAAGCCATGTTCGCCACAATATTAACACAGTGGCAGGTACAAGGGTAATGTCTCTGCCCGTTCAAAAATGAAATAATCTGTATTAAAACTTAATTATTAACAAGCTCATATTTGTTCGTAGTTATTATTACACCCAAAAAGGTTATAGAAATATAACGCTACTTTCACATTAATTCTTTGTGATTACATTCCTTAATTCAATCATTCATAATTGCTTCAATGATTGAAGTTATTATGTTATAAGCTATTCCATTCATTATTTACAGATTTACAGATTGTTTATAGCCATTCACGTGCCTCTTTTCATCCTTATACATTTCATCTGTAATAAATATTATAGTAATAGATAATAATATATATGTATACTCGTATATTCATAAACGTTTAACAGATGTAACTTAAAAGTGAATAAAAAACAAAACAAATTTCAAATGAACTATGCTTTAATAATTAAGTTGTAGTTTACTTTTTTACCAGAGACTGAATTGAATTTTGCTGAGAATTGGGCAAAAACTATTTAACATGAAAATTATTGTTATAGTGATTTTGTATGTGATATAATTTGGAGTTTTCGGGCTATTAAAGCGGAATGGAATTTTATTCTTTAGTTGCGCACTCAAGTGTTAAAATGTGTATTTGAAATTGATTGGCTGATTACACCCAAATACACACACACACACACACACACACACACACAGAAAGAATCTCATGAGTGGAAAAAAGATATTCACACGCTTTACATAAACATACACGTCAATAAGTATGCGAATATGAATTCCATTACAAATATATGTATGTAATATTTAGATATAACAAAGAATATACTTTCGGCTGCCTTTTGATGCCTTCGCTGTGTACGAATGGTGTCCTAGGCATTTTGGAATTTTTGAGTTGATTTGCTGCGGAAATGACGCAAATAACGCAGCAAATTTAAGCAAGTCACACACAATTTACACATTCACCTGAATCAACACTCTTTCAATCTTTCTGGGATATACATATGTATGTACATATGTGTGTAGGTACATGTGTGTGTTTATTACAACAACAATAACTACATACATAAATATACAGTTGCCAGCCGGCTGTCAACCGACAACAGGATGTTTTATATTATGCCAGCAAAATAAAGGCAGTCCGCATAAACAGACACACACACGCACATACTATCACATATAACAGACTCACGCACAATGAAGGGATTTGCTGTTTTAATATGGAATTTTGCATGAACTTATTTTGTATTTATATACTCGTATGTACAACTTTTTAAACCCGTTTGTGTCACTTTGAAAATGAAATTTAATTGTGGCTCTCATTAATAGCACATTAATGGGACCCGGCTCCGAAAAGCCAAACGGAAATATGTGATTTCCGGTAATAAATATCTATACCAAAGACATATCTGCACATTATACGTATACGATTGTATGTACTTGGGAATATATTACCAAAATATGTATATATGTAAATGGCCGAAAGGCAGTTGCTTGGAAATGTCTGCTCATATAGAAAAATGACAAAATAGACCAAAGGAAGCCAGCGGAAAATATTTGTATCAACACTTTCGCAAATATTCGCTTACGGTCCCACGCTCAATTTATGAGTTTCAATTTAAATTTATAACTTGATTATCACTTTTGATATTGGGTTACATTTTTTTATGGGCATTGTTTTTCCTTCTGTCGGGCATGAGCAAAACGAAATAATCATTTAAGCATAAAACAATAAATCTATTTGCCAATAGAAGGGATTTCCAAACGAGTAAAACAATATACAAGCTACCAAAAATAAGAGCAAGGCAAAAAAGTAGATGGATGAATGCTGAACAGGGAGGAAAAGGACCGATAAGCCAGTAAAATTGGAAAGACTTATTTGCAGTCTCCAAAAAAATAGCATAAAGCTGAAAGATACCGAAATGCTATAATCTTATAAATATTAAATTACTAAATATTTAAAGAGTAAAGAATCTAAACATCCACCAGTAAATATTCGTGTAAAGAATATTACTCGATAAAAAGGAATCGGTATCAATTTCAAAAAATATTACGATAGTCGGCGTGTTTTTTGACTGGAGTTGAAATTGTAGGTCGTGACATTAATGAAAACTAACGAAGTTGTGCTTCACTTATATGGTTAGAGTATATCCTCACACAAGACATTTGTCGACTCCCAGTTTGTAAGAATATTCACACCGATGATTAGGCACACATGAATACACTCTCGACCGCAAGCTTTGATGAGTCACTCTTAAAAACTAAATAGACTTGAATTAAGTATTTTGTTATTGATCCGGGTGAAAATCACCTCAATTTAACGGTAACTTTAGTTCGTCATCCAAAATGCACTTCTCAGGCCAAAACTCACTTAAACTCGAGAATAGCTGAAGTTGTATTTCCGAAAAGAAACAAAAATAATACAAAACAAAATGCAATGCAAATAAAATTTTTATACCCGCTACCCATAGGGTAGAAGGGTATTATAACTTTGTGCCGGCAGGAAATGTATGCAACAGGTAGAAGGAGGCATAAAGTATATATATTCTTGATCAGCGTCAACAGCCGAGACGATTTAGCCATGTCCGTCTGTCCGTCCGTATGAACACCTAGATCTGAGAGACTATAAGAAATAGGGCTATAATTTTTTTCGACAGCATTTGTTATGTTTGCAGGCAGATCAAGTTTGTTTCAATTTTTTGCCTCGCCCACTTCCGCCCCCGAAAATCAAAAATAATCAAAATAACAAGCGTAATTTTAAGGCTAGAGCTGCGAATTTTGGTGTATACAATAATCACAATAGTTATGATTTCGGAAAATTTGATTGCGATCAGATAAAAATTGTGGAAGTTATTGAAGAAATACTTTTGTATGGGCTAAAACGCCTACTTACTAATATACTTTTAGTATATTTGTATTTTTGGTATATTTTGAAAATACCGCAATATTTTGCTCTTATTGAAAATGGGTAGCGGGTATCTCACATTCGTGCACCCTCGACTGTAACTTTCTTACTTTTTTTTTATTTTTATTTAGATTTTATTTTTAATTTTCAATTTGCTTTAATATTATTTATTTTCTTTAAGTTTATCCACTCGCACACAAATTTTGTTTTTTGCTTTTTAGAATGAAATCCCAATGCGGACAAATTATTTATAATAAATTATTTTTGACATTATGTTTTATTTATAAAAAAATAAAAATTGCTCAAAGAAGCCAGATTTTAAATTAAAATTGTATTGTATTTATTAGATAAAATTTTTCCGTAAAAAAAACGCCATTGACTAACTGACCTGGTATAGTCAATTTATATAAAGTACATATATTATATAATGTATTTAAACATTTGCCACATTAACCATTTGACAGTTAATAAACAAAAAACAAAAAAAGAGTACTTTTATATTTATTTATGCATTTTTATATGCATAAGTACATATATTTCCTGCCGACACAAAGTTATAATACCCTTCTACCCTATGGGACTTAGTTAAAGGATTCCAAGTGAGTTATGGTATGCCAGAGTCGAGCACATTCAAATGTATCTTTCGTACTATCAATCTATAAAATCTGTTCCTTGGACCTTCACGTGAAGTTTAGTCTTTTACAATATTTTATATCACTATTAGACCTTCATTACAATTGTCGTGGCATGTGGGAGATAAATACATGAAATGTTATTCACTTCACTGTTAATGGCTACTTAAAGCCATCATTTTAAATTATTATCACTTGGCCCAACAAATTCACAAATCCGCCGCTCACTTGGCCACGCATCAAATGGCTTTCAATGGACATTAAGTGAATAGTGAGATGGGTGAACGAAGTGATAGAGAGAGAGAGAGAGAGAGAGAGCGACAGAAAAAGATGAGGCGCATTAAAAGGCCACCACAGAAAAGTGCTGACATCATTGGCTGACTGGCGGTGGTCCGGTGGTGATGTTGGTGGCGTGAATTAAAAAGTTGCCTTGATAATCCTTTTGCAAAATAGACAGGATTAAGTAAAAGGCTGTGCAGGAAATTTATGCAGCCAACTGAAGCCAGGTGGACGATGACCAACAGCAGTGCTCAACTCTGAATGCTCAACGCTCACCACTCAACTTTGGACGCACTCAACTCTGGGGTAACTCTGGGAATAGTCCTAGAGAGAGGTGTAACACTTAAAATGTGCTACAGTGTTGCAATAATTACCGTTAAATGGTCGCTGTTTAAAACACTTAAGAGCTCTGCCTGAGACTGTGGAGGCGACCGCAAAAAAGGTTCAAGCTGCCACAGCAGGCCGTCTGTTATTAACCTTGCTGCAGTACACCAAGCAGCCACGACTCGACACGACACGGTAGGACAGAACTTAAGAGGACAGGAAAGCATCGTCATGGAGTTGTTTCCATTCCATTCCACTGCCATTGCCATTGCCACTGTCATTTCCATTGCCCTGGGTCCAGCAATGCTTCTGACCGACAGTACTGACTGCGTTTTTGGCATCGTCCTTTTGGCGCTGATGTCCTGCTGATTGCGGTGATTTGTAATTTTAAGCAGCGTATGATTAACTTTTGCGCGAGACAACTCAGAGAACTGAGAAGTAATTCGCTTGTGTCTTTATTTGTATGTGTGCGTGCACCAGTGCACTATGGGCCAAAAGCCCAAATATGCGGCATAAATGATTTATTTTTTTTTTTGAAATAGTGTTGTTTAATTATTTTTTTGGTATCTTGAATACTTATATGATATAAAAAAATGTTGATAAAATTTTTTGGGAATACCCCTAATTTTTTGCGCGCTTTTAAAGTCAGCTGTTTAGTGTCGTTTTGTTTTAGACAAAAAACCCGCGAAAATTTTGACGACTTGCAGCTCGTAAATCAATTGAACCAAACATTAAAAGTTAAAAGTGTGTAAATGGAAAATAAAGGTCAAGGTATGTAAATTAATCGTTACTAAACGTTTTTCTATATTTCTAAATGTTTGTGTTGTTTTGACTAATGTGTTGCAAATGTGTTGTTCTAGCTTATTCTAACAAAAGTACATGTGTTCTGTGAAGCTTTTCTTTTAAGTGCCTCAAAGTGCCTTAAAGGTAAAAATTTAATATTTTTAACAAATCTCTATAGAATCCATTTTTAGTAATGGTTTTTGCCCGTTTTTGCCCGTTTTTGAAATAACAATACATGTTGCAGGTGTTTATGAGTTCTCTCATGCAGCGCTGCTCAAAGTGTTTCTTTAATAACTTCGACAATTTTTATCTGATCGCAACCAAATTTTTTAGGAATCATAACTACTATGGTAATTATTGTATATACCAAAATTCGTAACTCTAGCTTTAAAATTAGGCTTGTTATTCGATTTTTTTGATTTGCGGGGGCGGAAGTGGGCGTGGCAAAAATTTGAAACAAACTCGATCTGCGTGCAAACATAACAAATGCTGTCGAAAAAAAATGATAGCTCTATCTCTTATAGTCTCTGAGATCCATTGTTTCATACGGACGGTTATATGGGGCGGGAGGAAGGCGTGGTCAAATTGACACAAAATTTTTTCCGAAATTCTATCTTTCTCTCCCAGATATTTGTGCAAATTTTCAGAATGTTAGGTCCATTTTTAGAGTTTATGCCGCAAATTTGGGCTTTTGACCCATAGTGCAGTGTTGAGTAATGCTTGCCCAGACTATAGAAAATTGCGGTTCTTAATGCGCTTACCTATTATTATATAGCTTAACAACATAGCTGGAGAGCTACTTACTCTCTTTCGTTCTCTATCTACCTCTTCCATTTGTATGTATAATTAGCTTACGAACACACATAAGCACGCTGCTTTTATTTGCTGTTCCACTATTACTTCAACTTATGGATTTCCTCTTATTTAATAAGACGAGTTAGTCAAACTTGTATAATTTTCTTCATTAAATGTTTTACAAATATTGACATAACTTTTCACCACAAAGTCAAACACATTTTTAACATAAAGGTAAGAAAAATAACTAAAAAAAAAAACAATTTCATTCTTTTTATACCCGCTACCCATAGGCTAGAAGGGTATTATAACTTTGTGCCGGCAGGAAATGTATGTAACAGGCAGAAGGAGTCATCTCCGACCCTATAAAGTATATATATTCTTGATCAGCGTCAACAGCCGAGACGATATAGCCATGTCCGTCTGTCCGTCTGTCCGTCTGTGTGTCTGTGTGTCTGTCCGTCTGTCCGTATGAAACACTGGATCTCAGAGACTATAAGAGATAGAGCTATAATTTTTTTTTGACAGCATTTGTTATGTTTGCACGCAGATCAAGTTTGTTTCAAATTTTTGCCACGCCCACTTCCGCCCCCGCAAATCAAAAAAATCGAATAACAAGCCTAATTTTAAAGCTAGAGTTGCGAATTTTGGTGTATACAATAATTACTATAGTAGTTATGATTCCTGAAAATTTGGTTACGATCAGATAAAAATTGTGGAAGTTATTAAAGAAATACTTTTGTATGGGCAAAAGCGCCTACTTACTAGGGGTCTTAGTTGCTTTGGCTGACAATCTGGTATATTGTGCTGTCTATGGTATATTTTGAATGGTGTGCTGTATCGATATACCAAACATACCATTTGGTATATTTTTAGTATTTTTGCAATATATTCGGTATATTTTGAAAATGATACCGCAATATTTTGCCTTTATTAAAAATGGGTAGCGGGTATCTCACAGTCGAGCACACTCGACTGTAGCTTACTTACTTGTTTATTCTTTTTTTACCCGCTACCCATATGGTAGAACTGTTTTAAAACTTTGTGTCGCCAGAAAATGTATGTAACAGGAAAGAAAAAGGCAAAGGAGACGATGTAGCCATGTCCGTATAAACACCGAGATCATTTTGTTTCAAATTTTTGCCACGCCCACTTCCGGCCCGGCAATCAGCCTCATAGGACCGATGTATTATATCAGAAGAAGAAGGGTTCTTCGATAGCCCAGACGATATAGTTATGTCTGATCGCCTATCAGTTTGTCATATGAAACAATGAATCTGTACTATACTATAATAACATAAATATAACAATTTTCGATAACATTTGTTATTTTTCAAAACTGATCAAGTTTGTTTTCGGATTTTTACCACAATTTGTAAATGTGCTTTATGGTATATTTTGAACGTAATATTATATTGATATACCAAATATAGCTTTTGGACTTTATTCGAATTTTGAATAGTCTTAAAAAAACATTTCAAATTCAAGGTGCATGAGGGAAAGCATGAATTTGATTCAAGATTAATTCTATGCCAACACACATTCAATTGAATTAAAATCATACGTTAGTAAGCCAGCGTCTTAGCCTCGAATTTGTTTCTGTGAGTTTCAAAGCAAACTCAATTACTCGGAGCCATCTAAGTAGGAAATAATCTTAGCATACTCGTAATAGCAACTCTCACTACGCTTTCCAAACTCGTTCGTGGCATTTATAACTTAATTCCTTTGCTTGTTCATGAACAAGCAAGTACAAGAAATACATACAACAATACTTAAATACAGTTGGAGCGACACACTCACTCACACTTGCCCACAAACGTACGAGTAATCATATGAATATTTACTTATGAATATTTGATTCGACTATGTTGGTGGGTGCAACCTTACCTCAGATTGCCTTGGCCACAAGTCATAAAAGTATTAATGCCATTTTAAGTACTTCCGTACCGAAAACTAAACACTCACACAGATGCACATACATTTCAGTAGTTCATACATATGTATGTATGCATGGCAGACACACCTCCACACACTCATACACTTAGACACAGACAACGAAAGAGAGCAACGTGAATGAGGAGGAATGAGCGAATGGCGAAAAATGCAAAGCGGACTAATTCCGACTGTAGCAGCATAAATTAAGGCTCTCATGAATAATAATTCAATACACTCACCAAGTCAGCCTCTAAAGGCAGCAACAAAAATAGCTGCACTACCAGCAAAGCACAACAACAACAATAAACGGTGAAGAAGCAGCATCAAAAACCACAAACTCGTAAGCAAATGCAATTGCATTTGTGAAAATTCTGCAAGCTGCAAATTCGCCTGCAGTGATGTGAAGTGAAAGTCGAATTTGAATTATCAAAATGGTCCAACGGCGTTAACATTTTATTGAAACATACTTGTCATAGTTAGTCTTCGTATCCTGTTTGTCGCTAGAAAAAGCCAACTAAATTTTACAGTGGTTTCATGAGCAGACCCTCCACTTCACATACTAACATTCTCACAAATGTATACGTTTCCTGGTGGCATCCCTCATCAGTGCTGTCACTACCCACAACACTCCCTTAACCCACAGCACGATTGTTGATCATACGCAGCGTAGTACTTACAATTTCAAACAGCGACAGCGACAATTCGTGTTCATTCAGACAACAATCCCACGAGTGTGTGGCAACAACAGCAACCACACTGACGATGACGATATTTGGACATGTTTTTACAAGATTACATCGCGTTTTTCAACGAAAGAAGGTATAAAAATAGTGTTAGCATAATACATATAAGCAAGTAAAAATATATTTTATATCTGCTAAAAAAACAAAATAGCTAATTCATTGAGCTGTAATAATCAAGTAATAGAGAGTATCTCCAAGTCAGGCACTCCATACATTAGAAGTCCTACTTATTTTCATATTTATTTATATGTTTTACGCTGGCTAAGCTGCAAGTACAAGTGCACACTTGTCTGCAGCACAGCAATAGAGGGGATTTTGAAGAGTGGCTAGAAGGGTCGGTGCTGCAACGAGGTCGAGCTCGGTGTTGGCTTTTAATGCTTCGTTTACCAACGTCAACGGCACACCGAATCCCAAACCCATTTGGTCCCTCCTAACTCCTGCCTGATCACTTGTGCATTAATTTGAGTTTCGTTTGTTTTTGTCTTCTTTCCACTTTCTGTTGGGTTTTGCTAATGTTCTGGGGCAAGCCGATTTAATGGCGACACATTAGTCTAGTCGGCAGCTAGAAACAGCTATAGGGATGCCGAAGCTGGGCAAGTCAACGAAAATTTAAATGCAAATAATGTGTCTGGCGGCAAAATTCTCTCGAACTCTTCTGCAATAATACTTAATTAAATATCAGTTATTATTAGGCTTTTTAAATGCGAAGCTACAAGTTATTTTAAGTGTGATTATTTCCGAGCAAATCAACTAAAATTCCATTACATTACGATAACCATAATGTGTCTTATTGGGATTTCAAGATTACTGTGACGTAAATTAATTACTTTCGATTGAATTAATACATCAGCAAAAAGTCCAAAAAAATCACTCTCGACTGTTCGACTGTCTGTAAATATACGGAATATATACTTTATGGGGTCGAAGATGCCTCCTTCTGACTTGAACATACATTTCCTGTTGGCACAAATTTATTTATTTAATGATGGTGGCCAACAATAAACTAATAATACTATTATAAAATAAAATAAATAAATAAAAGTAACTAAACAGATAAAGTTAGTAAGAAAACAAAGATTTTGTAATAACACTCTACTACGGTAAGGTCGTATTCTACTAATAGGGATCCAATTTGAGGTACGAAGAGCAAAAATCAAAAATTGTTTCAACACCGACACAATCCTGTCTGTATTGAATCCTTTTTTTTGAATCAAGCAGAATCAGTACTCTTTTTTCCTATAGGTAGGGGGTGTAAACGAAGCACACACTGTTCACTGAATTTCAATGTTTGTATCCATTCAATAGCTCAAACTAATTAGTTCATAATGAGATTCATTGTATCCAGATACCATTTGCTTTTTAGTTTTATTAAAAATTATAAACGATTTTTTCTATTTGTATTTCTTCTGAAGGATTGATCTCAAAGGGGTGATTGATGAAACTTCAAGCTTTATAGTCGAGGATTGACATATCAACTGACAAGTTTATGAGAGAAATATGGTAAAATTTGATTAGCTCAAAGCCAGTTGTGAAGGAACACTTTTTAAGCTTCTTATGTCCATTTCCATTTCCATTTTCGTTTTGGCCAATTTCCATTTTAGTTTCCAACGTTCTCTAGGTTGAGTGGCAATCAGTGCTGAGATTTTGTGATGGCTTTTTCATGCTTATTTTTATTTTCGCTTTTATTTGTTTGTTTTGAAGACGCACTGCAATAAATGAGAACAATTTTCTATTTAGCCATGAAGTAAATTGTATTCATGTTTATACAAGTTTATGTGCAGCTTTTACAAAATCATAGATTTGCATACCCGACCCACTTGTTATAGAAACGTCAACCGCACTTACATCACAGCAACTTTGGTTCATTCGCAATTTTTCCTTTTTGCCATAATTGATAAGACCCATGCGTCATTCTTGTTATTGTTCCTCTCGGTGTTGTCGGTGTTATTGTTGTTGCTTGTCTGAAAACTAATTAAAAGTTTAAATGTTTGTAATTAGCGTCGAAATAAATGTCTGCCTGCCACATTATAAAATTAGTAAATTTCATGCCAAACTTTTACTGCAGTCCAAATATTGTAGAACCCAACTCAAACTCGGATTTGTCTATAAGCAGCAGAGAATTCAGGGCTTAGAGTTTGGAAGTTGGGTCTAATTATGCTCCATTTAAGACAAAATTTTGTTTGAGAAAAATTAAAATATGATTGCATTACATTAGATACTTCATTTATGCAATTTTCACATTGAGGAGCTCCACACTTAGCTGTCATAATGAATTAACTAAGGCCCCATTCCATCATAATGAGATCAGAAATCTCATTACAATGTTCATATTGAATGTCCCACAGCATTGATAAAATGCTTGACTTTAGTGTTAGCTATTTTTACACCAGAGGTGAAACTCTGTCTGCAACGTTGAAAAAGTCAAATTGGGTCCAATTTTCGCACAGCCATTTGATCAACAATAAAAACGCACACGCTTAATTAATTTAACCCCAAAAGTCAATCACGCGAACTGCTGACGAGCGACAACAACGCCTCTTCAACTTTCTCTTTTCACCTCCCGTCCTCACTCTGTGCTCACTGCTCAGAATCCCTTTTTGCGTTTCATCCTATTCTGGCTGATTGGACGAAAATATGGCACAATGACAACATCGATAACAAGTCGTTTTTGATTTCGTTTGTTGCATTAAAATAAAAAGTCAAATTGACAAGGAGAAAGGCCACAATCAAAGTTTCTGTTGTTTTCGTTGTTGCTGTTACTTGAAGCTCATAAAAATGGCAGGCAGGGTAAATAACGACAATGCACAATAACAACATCACTCGCTGAAAAAAAGAGAGAAACGGTTAGCAAAAAGTTGTAGGATTCGTTTTTTAGCTTCGTGAAGCTTTGTTAATGTTGCACTAAAAGTTCATTGAAACGTAAAAAATACAATTTTTAACATTGACATGCGGACAAAAGGGACACAAACATTGATTTGCCTTAAAATATCCTGTAAAATGATTAGGACTAATATTAAGATTTCTTTGTTTATTTCAAATTATACCAACTAAGATTACAAATCGTAGATTTTCTTAAAATATTAATCATTAATACTGAAACAGAATTTGTCAAATTTATCGGACAAAATAGATCTAACACAAACATGTAATAACTTTTGCAGGGTATCTTGTTGGCGAGCACTGTGAAATGGAGAGTTTTAACGTGTTTATTCACTTTTGTGCTTTGTATATGTATGTTTCGTTAAATAATACCGACATTATCGCATCTCTTATTGCTATAACATTTTATCGATCGAGTTTTGTGCATTTATTGTGAACTTTTTCTCGAATTTTTGTGATTATTTTAGCTACCAGATTACGCACTCAGGCGATTCATGTTTGCAGTAAAATAAAGGAAAACGAAATAAACTTTTAGCACGTTTACATCATCTATTTTTAAAAAGTAATTTAGATGGTCTGCTAAATACTCTCCCATCTCAACTTCGCCTGACTGTAAGAGGATGAAGGGTCAATCGATAATAGTTTGTTGACATTTATTTTGTTTTTTGTTTTAACAGAAACAAGGCAACGTTACTTTGTAGCCTCCTGATTTACAATAAACAAATTTGACAGTTCTAAAAAATTAAACTTTCCAAAAACTGTAATATTTGGAGTATCCCTTTAAACCACATGTATTTGTAGTGGAACAATCAGAAGGAACAAGTGGAGCAACAGATGATAAAAGTTAGTCATTGAAGCTAATTTCGGTTTGCTAAAAAAAGAAAGTTTATTCCTTCTCTAAAAATTTGTGAACTAATTTAATATATGCATCACACAAACCATGTCCGTCTTACCATATGTACACCTAGATCTCAAAGAGATAGAGACGTAATTTATGCACAGAACTTGTAATGATTGCACGCAGATTCAGTTTGTTTAAAATTTTTGCAAAGTGCACATCCGCCTCCTGCAAATCGAAAAGATTAAATAGCAATCGTAATTTTGAAATGACAACAGTAATAACAGTATTTATGATTCCTGAAAATTTGGTTGCGATTAGATAACATTTTTAGAAATTAGTTTTGTATGGCAAAAAACTCTTACTGTAATCAGATCTTAGTTGCTTTGCCTGATAATCTGGTATATTTTGTGCTCTTTGGTATATTTTGAATGTAGTACTATATCGATATACCAAATATATCCTATATTTTTGTATGTTTCGGTACTTTAATATAGTAGGGGGTATCACACAGCCGAGCACAATCTTCTAACTTGTTCAATTTAATTTTCATGTAAAAATCATAAATAAACATTATGTATGTCTGTGTGTACATAAAAATTATTTGTCCTGACAAGCAGCACCAAAAAGCTCATTACTTCGCTATAAATTAAAGTAAAATGCATAAATGGACACTAAGAAGCAGTATTACATCCTTCTATATGAAAGAGTATTTAATTATCGTTTTAAGTTTCAATCGATTGCATCGCGCATCATAGTCACAAGAAAACATTAAACGGTTTTATACAATATGCAAGTTTGTGATCGTACGAATCCAAAACAGACCAATTGATTTTCGTGTCACGACACGACTGTGACAGCCGTACAGTCCAGTAGACATGTCAAGCCATGACAATGTCCGCCAACACGACGCCCGTACACCAAATTTTCTAAAAAAAACTCTGCCAAATTTACTTACACATGACCTGTTCCGGCTAGAAGTCAGTTATCGTCTTAAATTCTAGAATTTTGCAGATTTTATTTAAGCCGCGTCTATCCGACTAACATTTTTTCTTGAACGTGTGAAATTTGAGCATTTGTTTTTGGGATTTTTATGAAAACTATAAACTTACAAAGATAAGTTTGTAAATATAAAATACTGTTACAAACTTTCTCGTCTGATGTAAAATAATATAGCATATATACAGAATATATATAAAAAATATTTTATGTACTTTGAACATTTTTGAAGGTTGACCTTGGCACCAGACTGTCAAGCTGACACGATACATGAATAGTTGATATCAAGTACAAAATCCCCCAGCGCAGCCTTAGGAAATAAAATTTCCCTCTGACTTACTTTGTGAATGACCTATATAGTTAACTTTTAGTATCAGAAAAGCACGGAACTTTGTGAGAGCACACATGATAAGACTGTGTTGTCTACCACAGCTCTGCAGATGATGATGATATAATATGTGAGTACGTTTGTGTTAGACACGGTCAGTGAACGCCCTCGCTTGCACTAGCAAATCTCTTTAAAATATCAATGTCGATAGCGAAAAATGCGTATTTCGTGAGGCTTTTGCTGTGGTCATTTTTTTTTAATTAGATTATCTCGTTCATATTAAAATGGGATACTACTCTTGTTTGTTTTATATACAGAGGAAATGCAGCGGCAGAAATTTTCTCCCAAGAATAAAGGCTTTTGAATATAAACAAACTACTTATATTTATTTAATGTTAATTTGAGTAATTTGTAGATATGCAACCAAATAGATTTTTAATTTGTATATTGTATATTGTTACATTTCAACTGGATGTCCAAAAAAAAAATTTTAGAGATAGGAATAATACTCTTAGATAATTGGTCTCAATGTTTCATCTCTTAAAAGTTCATTTCTATAACAGAATTAAGAAAGCTTCAGTTATTTTCATTGCATACCATTTACTGTTTATTATTGAAACCATCAACTTCCAAAAACAAATATTCTAGCCTCTTGCAACAACCTAATCAATGCTAGGCACGAAGAGCGAATCTTATTCGCAAAGACATACTGGCCCGGTTTTTTGTACGTATCGAGGATGACGTGCTGACAATGAAGCAAAGGCAGAAAAGGGACGCCTATTTCACTCCCCGTGAACTATTCGGCGGACAGACTATGCAATTTTGTATAACCTTCTCTATGCATTTATCTGTATCATCTTTGGCGCAGCAGTGTTGGCTAACTATGAACAGACATTTCTGTGTCTGCTGCTGCCTACTGGGTGGCGGTGGAGCTCTCCAAGTTTGTTTCTGCGAGAAGCCCGAATTTATAACCAAGTGCGAGGATACGGCTCTGCATCTGTTCAATTACAATGCGGATGGAATTGTTGGTGCCTGGGCTGGCAGCATTTTGGCACCGTTGGACTGGGGACGCCACTGGCAGGTATATCCCATACCAGATGTGATTGGAGCTCTGCTGAAAGTGCACTGGGTAGCCTACTCGCATGTCTTGCATATGTGTGGACGTGTGTATATGAGCAAGATGAGTTCTTAAGTGGACAATGCGATCGATCTCGTCTACAGGATTTTCACATAGAAGAATTAGCTAACATATGTACATATCTCATTCCAATTTCACCTTCATTAGATCCATGCAAATTTGTATTGTTATTGTATTTATATTATTATTATATGTACATGGATTAACAGTCAATTTATTAGCTTATGAAGACTGTTTAATCACATGCCAAAAGACACAATATATGAGTTTATTCTCTTTTTTTTTAACCGTTCATGAAGTTTACAAATACACAAGTAGATACAAATTAATTTTTAAAAAAATGAGAAGATCCCCCAATATGCACTTAGGAGCCTCTATCTAGCCATCTGTCCCACCCGGAAATAGATGCCCGCAGAATCCTATCTTTTTCATTATAGCTTTAAAGAAGGTGGTCTCCTTGAGCTAGGTCAGTCAATTCCTCTGGTGTGGGTTCGGGATGTGCTGGATTGCTCGACTGGAGCCTCCTCTATCAACTCCTTACTGCTGCCGATGGACGTATCGCAACTCACATCCGTTTAACATTGCCTTTCGACGGCCAATGCAGTGATCTGCGATTATGCTCTCAGTTCCTTTCCTATTCACAGAGTCTCGTCTCGAAGAAATCTCAGTTAAAGGTATTGGAATTACAACTTGATCTTTGAGCAGGACAGTATATTATTACAGGTTTTATTATTCATCCAAGTCCGAGTTGAAGACTGGGCCTTGACACTCTCCTATCTAACGAAGGAGTCTGGGGACGTGTACTCCGGTCTGCTAGAAGACTACTCTCTGTCTGGAGAGCGCTTGTATATACATATACATATGGTGTTGTTATTTATGTATCTATTAAGTTTATCTTTTAATTAAAAGTAATGAAATATAGTATATAATATAGTAATTATAAATATAAATATAGTATAAATTTTTAATTGACGTACATCAAACATCTTTTAGTGGCAAAGACGGCTATTCGACTCTACTTCGTCTTTTCGTAGAAGCGTCATCGTCTTCGAGTCTTAGATAACGAGTCACTCTCTCGTCCTCTCTACACTCGCTGATCTTTACTCGTTCCGTTCAAATGAACGAGAAGCACTCTTGGCCTGTTCATTTTAACTGCTTAATCATTGTACTCCCACATTTAGCACATTGGATTGTGAAAAATATAAATAATAACATTCCTAGTCGTAAAAGAAAAATTCAAATAATATAATTTTATTGCTACAATTAAGATTTGCAATTCATCAGCTAGATATTTGACCTAACACAAAATGAAGTCAGCTTGTTTTGTGGGAAAATAAAACAACTCGTTGATGGTTGCATCATTAAGTTGCATCAATGCTTCTCAGATAAATCAGCAATAAACTGCGAGTGAGTAGAACACATTACGAAGAGCGTGGTTGATAAATTGATAAAAGGCGAATAACGAATTTAAAAAGCAATTCAAGTTACAATTTCCTTATACTTTCGACTACGCTCATGAATTTCAAAATTGACCTATAATTTGGGGCTCTGCTGTTAATTACGAGTATGTTGGCGTAAGTATGACCAAAATTGCAGTTGTTGCAGTTGGCAAATCGATAATAATGATGGGCTTATTGATATGCAGGCACGCTAAAATTCACGTTCCTCGTCCGCAATCTTCTCTCAGGTTCTCAATACTCTGTCTATTGTGCGATATCAAATGAGTTTGTACCATGCCTAAAGCACTTAGCACATAATTACATTGAGTTCTGTCTCTTCCCTCTTATTTCGCTCAACCGCTCTATCTCTCTACCTCCCTTAATCTCCACCTCTTTGCTTTCTCCCTATGACTAAATGTGTGTATTTGGGAAGGATTGCCATGTGGGCGTAGCATAGAGAAACTAACTGTCTGACTCCTAAGCGTTAATTAGGCCTTGTTGTCCAATGCCTCGTTTATCTGATGCATTCGCTCATTCAGTCCAGTTCCGACCGGCTATGTTTGGCATATTGAATATTTGGTACCTCGTCGCCCCGAAAATCATTGTGAACTAATGAGTTTATGTTTGAGGCGAATAATTTGCTAATTGCCGAAAGCAAAAATTTAACTCTTACTCACTTGCTAACGAAATGGTTAATTTGATCAATAGAAGGCAGATTATTTAATTTTTCATTAATTTATTATACCAAAATAAAATGCATATGTACATATAGTATATGCAAATCATGTTCGATATTGCTCAAACTACCCGATTTTCACATCTTTAATGTGAGTGGAAAAACGCGATTATTAAGGATAATGTAATTTATTGATGCATTGTAAAACTTGAGCTCTTGCCGGCACTACACTTCCTGCAACAGCAGCTGACTTTTATAAATTGCCATTTCCCAGACAACTGGCGACAATGCTCGACTGAGATAGTGATTGAAAAAGAGAGAAAGAGAACGCAAGCAAAAACAAGTTTGATGATGATATACACTCGGATTTTGTAAAGTCATATGCTTCAAGCACAAGATATATATCTTGAAATATGTACAAATCATATTAACGATTTCTTGAATTATTCGAAATAATACTTTAATTAGTCTTTAAAAGATGGAAAATTTAATTTAAAATAAAATGTAATAGCACGCAAATCTCGCCAACTGGCCTCTCAATTAAGCCTTTTCTCCATTTTGGTATCTCCCTTGACTTGACTTTTTGCACTTGAAACAGAGCCAAAACCTTTTAGTTAGCAACTACATTTTTGTCGTTCTAACCAAGCAATCAACACTGACACTACCAATATCAGTAGGAATCGTAAAAGACATACACTGGAACACACAGATATGTTTGGAGCAACATTTTTGGCCAACTGCCTTTGACTTTAATTTCGAAATATTCGAGGCGTTAGCTTCTATTTTGTCTATTTATAAGAGGAGCCGCACCGTAAATGCCTTCAAGTGTAAGTGTTCACATTCCAAGCATGTGGAAACTGCAAACTCTATCCCCATCTCCTTCTTCTTTCCTCTCTCTCTTTCTCTCTCTCTTTGAATGTATATATCTTTCTGT
Organism: Drosophila albomicans; assembly: GCF_009650485.2. Classification (NCBI taxonomy): domain Eukaryota; kingdom Metazoa; phylum Arthropoda; class Insecta; order Diptera; family Drosophilidae; genus Drosophila; species Drosophila albomicans. The sequence continues at coordinate 1,834,277 of NC_047628.2, forward strand.
CTTTATTGCTCTCTTAGTTGCAACTGCAACCATTCGCACATCCGCATGGCAGATTGGCTGAGTTCACATGCCAGGACATAACTAACAAGTCGGCTGCTGGCCCCTTTCCCTCCCTTCCCAACAGATCGTATTTTGGTGGAATCACGCATAGATACACATAAACACATACACTTTTACTCACATTCAGTCTCCCATACACATGCACATAGATATTCAGACATACTTAGTTGCTGGCTAGCTTAGCAGCAAGATTTATGTGGAAATTCCTAAAAGAAATCCAAGTCAATTACTTGCTTAATTATTTCCTTTGAAATTTATTGATTTTTTTTGCTCAAGGAATTTGCGCAACGTTTCGTTTGGTATTTGTTTTGTCTCAAGCTCAACTCTCCTTTTTCTCTTTTTCTCTCTCTTCTCTCATGAGTGCTATGTGAAATTAAATCAAATGAAATACGAAAGGAAAAGCTGCAAGTTCCAGAGAAATAACATTAAATGATGGCATTTGATGTTTGAGTTTTGCTTATTGTTTTAAGCTTTAATGTTGCTCAGCTTAACTTTAATTCTAGCTTAAAAACATAAATTATTTTAAGTAAAATTCCAAGTTCATACTAAATAATTATGCTTAAGCGACTGTAGCAAATCCAACTTAAATAAAATTTGCAGTTATTCCAAATGAAGTAAGATTTCAGGATGAGTAATTTCTTGAAATAACAATATTAACATGATAAGCTGTTATTTAAATATTTTCGCAATAGTGCGGCATTAAAACGTGATCTTATTTTTATATTATAACTTTGTGCGTGCACAAAATGTATATAAAGGCAGTTGGAGGCATATCCGACCCTATAAAGTATGTATTTATATTCTTGTTCAACATCCGAGTAGATATAGTTCTGTCCGTCTGTCCGTATCAACAACTATATCTCAGAGACTATAAGAGATAGGCATATTGTTTTTATTCGATAGAACGCAAATCAAGTCTCTTACAAATTTTTGCCACGCCCTTTTCAACAAGGATAAACAAGCTAAAGACATAATTTTTGGTATATACAATAAGAACTTTAATGATAAGAAATACTTTTGTTTGGCAAAAAAAAGTCCACTGCAATCGGGTCTTAGTTGCTTTGGCTGACAATCAAGAATATTTTGTACTATGTGGTATATTTTGATTGTAGTGATAAGTATACATAGGTATATTTTAGTACTGTTTAGTGAAAGTGATATCTGATCTATCTAATATATCGAAAACAGAATAGCACTTTAAATATAACTTGCGATAAGTGCTGAATTTCCTTTTGTTAATTAAATATTTTATTTAGCTTCTTTATGTGTTATAATTATTCACTTTGGTGACCTCTTACGATTTAATTGTGAACACTGCTTATTCCAAATTCACAGAATGTATATTCATGACTCTGGAATCTTGAGTCTGGATTAATGTTTGTTCAACCATGCGTATACGTAATATGCATACGCAATCACGTTTCAATGATTTTTAGTTGTTGAAAACAATTTGTATGTCGATTGTAGTTGTTCTTGTTATTATGAATTATTATTCGGAAATTGCACTCACGGCTTGTTCAAGTAGTTGATGAGGCGTCAAGTGGCTTTTACATCCACTCGAGAGGCCTTTTTGTGGCAAAATCGAAATGTGAAGTAAAAAAACGATTGAGCCTCCTCATAACAAATAAACTCACTGGGTTGTGACTTGGTCTTGTCTTTATATTGTGTTGCTTGTTTAAATTTCTCTCTATAGTTTAAATTGATCAAAATTCTATAATTTCATATTTACTGCAGTTTTTATATTCGATTCATTTGATTCAAACAGTGTAACAATTTGCCGTGTTGTAATTTAATTTCTAGAGAAAAATGTAGCTTACTTAATTATACATATATACATGCATACATATGTGTATATTTTTGTACATATACATGCATACATACTCGAGAGTTCGAGTATCTGCACATCGCGATATCGTCGACGAAGGTCGCAACAATTGTTTACAGATTTTGTTGGTGGCAACTTTTATAAACCGTTGTTGTTGTTTCTTTAGTTGGCTCGTTGTCCCAGTGAAATTTTTAGCAATGCCTTGCCAACGGCAACACCGAGGACGACAACAGCCACAGCGAAAATCTCTTTATTGGATTATCCTGCAAAATTTACGCGGCATTAAAAGCGGCAACGTTAATGCCAACGCCATTCATTGGACGCCAAGGGGTTAAGCGCAAGGTGCGCTACGACCGGAGACCAAACAAGTAAAAAAAAAACCAAAAAAAATGTATTTACATTTTAAAGGTCGACGCTTCCATTAGCCCAAAATCCATTAGCATGCCGCATATTTTCGGCGCATTGCCTACTTAAAGGACATTTAAAGTTTAAACCCAAAGACCGGTGAGCCAACCCAATGCAAAGCAGTTGAAAAATCTGTTGAGGCCACAAAAAGCGCATAGCAAGAAAGGTAAAACAGCTAAAAGAATATCCCCCGTTTTTAAATACATAGATACTTGGTCGAAATAAAGTGAATTGAATTCGTAAATAGAATACAAGAAATGAATTATGTACACACAACATAATAGTACTTTTTTTGCTTTCAATGTTGAATTACTATAAGTTTTAGTTCATTAGATAATTGTTTGCTTAAGAAAGTAAAATCTATTGTATGTATGTGGATTGGAAAGATCTAAAAGTGTAGTTAGATCTGAATAGACGAAAGGCAACAAAATAACAATGGAATAATTTAAAGGGGGTTAACAAATGAAGTCGCAATATAAAATTCCGATTTACCTCAATTATAAATTGTAGTGAAGATTACTGTTGTTATCAAATTAAGAGAGTTCAAGACTATTCCTAAATGGAAATCTAAATTTCAATTCGATGGGTACATTAGCATCACTATATTTAAGTAGGATAGAAAGAGATACAGAAACTGAGATATGTATTTCTGAAAGACTTCAAATGAAACAGCTGCACATGGAAAATCAAACTTCAGAAAATGGGAAAACTGTGGTAAGCTCACATACGTATCTATAAATGCTTACCATTTATGATTTTTCTATAACATAAAAATGCAAATGCATGTTTCGCATATTTAATACGTCGTGTGCTCACATCAATATTAGTGTATTTCATACATGCACATATATATATATATACATATATAAATAAATACATTCTACATATTTAAATATCTATATACATATTGCTATAGATGGAGTGTATATAAAATTCTTTTTATTACCCGCAGCTGCATCAACACAATGGACTCGATACCACCCCGATACACAAGCGGTCGGAAAAGCTCTAAGAAAAAGCACGCATGACAAAATGCCAAACGGAAAAGGGGAAATATTTCGAGTTGAGTTCTCCATGTTGATTGTACCCTGTGAACCTCCAAGAAATAAAGAAAAACAGACTATTACAAAATTGTTTAATCTTTACTTAATGCATGAAATTAATCCCCAAAGAGAATCGCATTTGGATGTGAATGGGATCTCGAATAATTGTTTTCAATACTTTTATTTGAGTATTACAGGGCATCGGAAATTTTGATAAGTTCGACTGGAGAACTTTTTCTAGGTTTCTTTTATCTTGATTTTTTTCTTGTGTGGGACATTTTACTCTTTCGACCAGCAATGACTTTTTACAATTTTCATATGAAATGAACCATTAAATTGAATTGGCATTAAAATTATGTGAATGTGTATTTGTGTGCTGTATGTTGGGGCGAAGGCGATGGTGGAGACTGGGGCGTGGACGGGGTGTTGAGGAAAACTGCTCTCTCGCTTTTGGCACTTTGCATACGCCTCTCGACAGCGCAAACCATCCAGCATATTTGCATTTTTATTACAACAACAAAGCAGCGGTTGGAGCAGCTTTGCCACATGCACGAGAATACAAAAAAAATAAGAAAATTCAAATAAATGTTTGTTAAGTATTTTTGAATTGAGTTTTATGCACACTGAATGTGCGCGCGTATGTGTGTGTGTGTTTGTGTTTGTGTGTGTCTCGCATTAGGTAACTGAAAAGCGAAACGGTTTGGCATCAACTCTTACTCACACACACACACACACACATACTCAAACTCGAATTCGAACTTGTATTCATATATGGATTGGCACACCTGCTGCTTCTCACAGCCAGCGATAACAGTAAATCGCAATGGCGGCCACAGCTGCTAAGTTGGAAAACTTCAAGAAGTGTCTTGTGCCCCATTTTTGTTTGCATTAACAGAAATGTTTTAAAATTACTCCGTACTTACCTCCTCAAATTATACTAATCTAAAAAAAGGCTCACAATGAAATAATCATTTCAAAAATATTAGCTTGATTGTATATTAAACTTATCGCCAGCTTTGTCATACTCTTATTTCACTCGTTAACAGAGACTGATCGATACTTCTTCTAGCATCGTTTTACATATATCTTAACAGTACCTCATTCAACTTATGTTAAAGTAATGTTAATGTTGCCATACTGTTATGTGTCTGACACTGTCAAACTGTTACAATATTCCTATCAGCAAATTCACAATTGTATAGAAGTGATCCGATCGGTAATTGCCCACTAATCTATAGAGAAGACTTATAATTAAATAATGATTTAAAAAATATAAGCTTGATTGTATATTTAACTTATTGCCAGCCTTGTTTCAGGTTATTCTGAGGGTCTTTCTTTAAGTTAATGTTAAGCTTATAATTATTACATGAATGGATTCAATATTACATTTTACGCGTTTCTCTCTTCATGTCATCGTATCCCATGTCCTATCGATCTATCGTGATATTAGTAACCATATTCCCATCAGAAAATTGTCAATGGAATCAAAGTGCTTCGATCGGTAATTGTCCACTAATTTTTAACTTATTGCCAGCCTCGTGTCAGGTTGAATTCTGAGTGTCTTTAATCGCTTCAATTGTACATTTAACGCGTCCCTCTCTTCATGCCATCGTATCCCGTGTGCTATCGTGATATCAGTATATCAATGTTTCCTCGATGCCCAGCACGTAACCATATTCCCATCACCAGATTCTCAATGGAATCAAAGTGTTCCGATCGGTCGTTGTCCGTGTTTGATATACCTCCTCTTAAAGTGGTACGCTTTTCGAGCTGTTTGGCGCTTAAGTTCATTTAACCCGAGAGCGGCGGGAAACTTAAAACTTGAAAACTTGTGAATTGCACGCACCGCAGCCACACTAAAAATGAGAAGGACAACAACAACGGGAGCCACGAAAAGGATGAGAATACAACTAGAAGTATTGCATTGCTCTTTGGGACTAACAACAGCCATAACAACTAGCACTACATTAGCGGTGCTTTGAGTCGTGCCTGTCGGAGCAGCTGCAGTTTTGCAGCTTGGGTGCTAAGGAGCTGCTAGACGCGACTGAATAGTGTAGTATCGTTGCCATGGTCACGTGCCGCGGCTTTCGGTGACTGCTGCAGCTGCTCGCACGATTGGACTAAATGGGGGCCATGTTTTCCATGTTTCAGCCACACCGCAACAATTGTGAAACAAGCCAGAAAAATAGTGGCTTAGAATTGGTTAGCTTGCGTTGCAGCTGCTGTGGTCCTCCTGTGATAATTTCTTGTTGCTGTTATGGTCGTTAAGCCCCAACTGATAAGAGTACTCCTTAGGGAGTTTCAACTGTGAAATGCTAGGAAGCCAAACCATTGTGACACAAAACAGACTCGATCACATTGTCAAACAACTTTTCAGGAATCATCAAGGTTTCTTAATAATTTCAAATTAATATTTTTATATTTCGTGACGTAATCGTGGAATAGAAAGAAGTTTCACAAAATTTCGACCGGATGCAAATTGTTTAAATTTAGCAAGAAGTAGATATCAAAATATGGCAGTAAATATGTTTAAATATAGTTTTCAACTTAAATCCACTGTTGGGAAATGATCCACTGATATAAAAAAGTAAGTTCTCATAGTCAATCATACTTAATTAAAATTAGAAACGAACTTTGGACAAGTACTTTTTATGCGACGTTTTGTCTGATACATACATATTAGAGGTGGAGAACTATCGATGGCACTATCGGGACTAACGATGGTTAGCCACTATCGACACGCTCTCGATAGCGGCGCGCACTCTCGATAGTGGACAATCGCTATCGTCGATAGTGGTCGATAATTTTTCAAATTTCTTTGTATTCCCGCATCCTTTGTAGAGTCGGAGAGGGTCTTCAGCAAAGCAGGACAAATCATTTCAAATAGGTGTACAAAATTATTGGGAAAAATAAATATATAAATAGCAGTTAAGGTAAACCTAAAAAATAAAAATTCATATTGTTTGAATAATAATTGTATTTATTATTTTTAGAGAACCAATTTCATACACAAATACTCACTTTACGGTCACTCTCTTGATGTTAGTTATACTGTCATATACTCTATCATCTCTCCTGATACTTTGTACTTCCGAATACATAATTTACAACGACGCGATCTTTCTTGATTGAAAAGTTAAATAGAACGGACGCTCGAAAATTAAAAGACAACGCGTGCTATTTATTTATTTTATTTTATTTCTCTCTCACAACATTTGTATCATTATTATGCTTACTAGAATTCAAGTATTCATAAACGATTTCTCTTTAAGTTACGAACTTAAGAGGTCACGCCTTGAAAATAACATTTCTTCACCATTAAAACTGAAGCATGTTCTTTACTGTTTGCCAATTGCTTTGAGTAATTTCATACTCAGTATTTAATTTATATTTTTTGAAGTAAGGATTCTGGCAATATCAATATACAATCGGACCAATTTCATTTTTAAAACGTTCTGAATTGAGTCAACAACTTTCACGACAACTGCAATTCACAATTTAAAGCAATAATAAATTTTTATGTATGCATATCGATATTTGCTTACTCCGATTAATATAGTTGTTTTTGTTTAGTTCTAAGTTCCTTAAAACTGACTTTTAGATTTAATATTGTAAGTTATAAAAATAGCTTCCCTATAAAGTTTAGCTTGAACTCAATGCATAGAGGATTTATAGAATAGTGAGTACAAACACTTAGCCAAGCACCTCAATTTGCTTTATTAATTAGGCAAATGCACATTTTATAACCCAATGTCTTTTTCAATTAGTTCTTATTTGGCTCTGTCTTTCTCTTACTCTCATTCTCTATGTCTTTTATGAGACATCTACACTCGCCAACATCTACAATATTATTTTGGCAAAACTTTGTTTTATGACTTGTGGCTTCGCCTCTGTTTCGACCGCAAAATAAACATTTACGTAATGCTCACAGTTTGTCTTTCTCGCATGTTCTGTAAAAGTTCTAAATGCCCAGTTTTGGCCCAAAATCCTATTTTATGTCTCTGCCCAAAAAGTTGCCGCAGTAATAAAAGAGATTACCTACACATAACATTAGAGTCGCCTTCAGTCTCCTCTAAACTAAAATTATTTTTTTCTCCCCCTTCCAGAATACCACAAAAGCTGAAATCACTGAATGTAGTTACATTTGAAACGAAGCTAAATTCTGCAGCTGCCTACAAGAAAGTACAATTGCGACAGGGCACCTGTGGAAGGGTGGGAGAGTTCCTTAATCTAAGTTAAAGCGCAATTTTTTGGAAAGCATGAGAATTCATTCTTAATTAAAAAAGAATTTATTTATTTATTAATATTATATTTTAAATTATAACAGTTGATCGAAAGGATTCTCCGAAAACAATTTGAATTGCAATTTGAAAGATGCAAAGACCACAAGACATGTTTCGCTATAAGTTGGTTTCCCCAGTCTAACTGTTCAAGTGATTATGATAATGACGAAGTCAAACTGCCGGGAATTAGAAAGGAAAAATCGTATGGGATGAATTGAAATGCGAAAGTAAATAGAGGGCTCCCCAGAATAATCCACAAAATCGTCACGCAACAAATTTCATACTTGGTAGAAAGCACAGTAAGACGAAGTCATGTCTTCGGTTTTTAAGTTTTTATTTTTCTTACTCTGTCTTGTGCAGGAATTCTTTGAGTGCTATACAGTATCTAGTATTCAAGCTGCAGACTTAATGATTTTTGGCTTAAAGTTTACCAGTTAGCAGTATTTTTGCAAGTAGTTAAAATTTTATGAGGCAGTGCCTCCCTGAAGGCATTGTTTTTGCATTCAGCTGCCCAGTTTCTTGGCTAGAACTTTTCGTTTTTCATCCCCTCGCTTACACTTCTGTCGTGAGCCGTTCTATTTTATCTTGTATGGAAAGTCAGCGACGCATAGACTACGACACGTCACCGGACGATGCACCAAAACTCAAAATAAAACGAAACCCTACAACGAAAACTTGATAAAAACTTTTATCATAACAATTTGTGTTGCTCTGCGGTCCTCGAACAATGAACCAAGACCATCACATAGTCGACGTAGGCGATGCTCCTTGGAATTTCATTTGTGTATGAGCGTCTGCTGTGGACTGTGCCTAATGAGAAAAGTGTAAGTGCAACTTTCACAGAAACTGAAAACACACACTCACAATACTCAATCTAAGTTAGGTAAACTTAATGAAAGTATACTTAATGAATGAGATATTTTAAGGGTACGGGAGTCCAAAATTGCATTTCAACAAGGACATACGAAGAAAATAATCAGGAAATGATCACGATTCGTTTTTTTTTTATCATTTATAAGTCATGCACGTATTGCAATAATTTTTTTTAACTCTGGCCGCTAAAAGCTGTATGCTTTGTATAAGATCACTTAGCAGAGACTCAAACCACTTTACAGTTCGTGTGAAGCTTTAGTCAAGATTTCTGACTGCCTTATTCCGCCACTTAGCCGAAAGCAATAGCAATGTTTTGTACGATGGGATGACTCGCATACTTAGTGTAATTTTAAATAATAATAATTTAATTAATAATTTAATAATTTTACAAAGTAACTAATTTTAATGAATTTTTCTTTTCTATAATGGATTATAAAAATACAAATTGTGAAATTAGAAATCCCCTTAAATGTTTACTTTTAAAATAACTTTATAGCAATATACAATTTTTGAACAACATGAATGTGTAATTTATTTTTATGTTTAAAGCATGTGATATTGCTCACAATTTTGTGAAATACAATCCACTGTACTACACTGAAGTCAAGTTCGACACGAAACCCTCTGAGCTTTGCCTCAACTGATTCAGTTGACTGCTAGCGCTTTGCCCAAGCGATCATCGCGACGGTTAATTTGACGGCATTAGCCAACATAACGGGATTTCTTGCAGTCGATTTTCATTTAACTTGGTACGAATTATCATGCGGAAGTGTCACTATTTAAAAAATACAATAAGTTTGAAAATTTGCGAATGGAATTAAAATAGTTTAACTTCGTTACCAGTACAATTGCATATGTAAATGCAAATGTACAGGGAGCTACACTTGTGGGAGGCCTTGAAAGTATAAACAAACAGTTAAAGTTCAAGTTTTAGGCAGTTCAAAGTGGTTAAGACTGGCTTCCAGTTACAACATAAGCAACAATTACATCTATACCTACAACAACAGCAGCAACTTTAACCAAATTCAACCTATAGCTAATTGTTGCCCATCAAGTTAGCCAAGCAGAGAGTCAAAGCACAACATAAGCTTTTGTGTCTGCACACTCAACGACGCAACGGCATACCGTAAAAGCACAAGTAAGACTCAGCAAGTTCTCTTCTCTTAAGCAAGTAAAGCTGCAGCTGATCAGCTGCAGGCTGCAGCTTCTGCAGCGTTCGCGTATACATCTGATGTACACTCGTGGCGTGTTTGTATTTCTTCGCTCTCTTTTGTGGACTCAGGCAGAATCAGAGTGATATCTGCAGAGTCGGTTATTTAACAACTTCGTGTGTTAAAGGTCAACGAAAGCTTTTGCTTAAAGACGTTTCGCTTGAAATTGGTTTTCTTTTTTATAAGCGTGCACCATTATTTAAAGATATTGGCAACATGTGCTCTGCAATATTGATTCGGATTGATCAAACAACATATTTTATTGTGCGTGGACGATAACAAATAATAATCAACTCAACGATTATACTAGCATTATAAAGCAATCAACATAAATGACAGCACAGAGTTAAGCACAAGTAAATATACAAGAATACCTTGCCTGAACCATTTACAAAAGGCCTTTCATTTAGTTTATGTATAAACATGTAATAGTTTGGTGACATATTTTAAATTGCAGTAAGGTTGTGACCTGGGTCATTGCGATGTATTAATAAACAAGACAAAATAAGCAAATCAGATTGAAAAAATTGTTGGATTACTTTCAATTAAAATTATAGTTTTAACGTCTGAGTGTAACAATTTTTCAGTTATCTTTCTTGCATGTCAATAACTACATTCATAATGAAAATTATTAAAAAAAAATATATAATGCGAGATCAGTTGATTTGCTTTACATCCAGTTTTATTTTAAATGGTAATAAAATAGGTACGACATAGTTCACTGCTGAGCTTACTCAACTGAATCTTTCTTAGATTTGTCTGTAATTTGCTTTAACCATAACTCTTTGCATGATGATGTATACGCCATTGATGCTCGCATTTATTTCTGTTGAGGTATTTTTCTGTCAATCTGTTTGCTGACAAGCACGCCGCAGAACACGTTTTTGCATACAAATCGTATCAGGGTATTATGACACTACAACTATTAAATTAACTGGTTTACCGACTCCGAAAATGGGCTAAGAAAAATTTTCAGCCTATGGCCTACATCAAGAATTCGAAATATTGCGGATGTGCCAGCTGACGGGTCTTAATTATTATACCCGTTACCCATGGGGTAGAAGGGTATTAGAAATTTGTGCCGGCAGGAAATGTATGTAACAGGTAGAACGAGGCATCTCAGACCCTATAAAGTATAAATATTCTTCATCAGCATCAATAGTCGAGACTATCTAGCCATTTCCGTCTGTCCGTCTGTGTGTCTGTCCGTCTGTCCGTATGAAACACTGGAGCTCAGAGACTATAAGAGATAGAGCTATAATTTTCAACAGCATTTTTTATGTTTGCACTCAGATACCATTTGGTATATTCTTTAGTATTTGTGCAGTATTTTCGGTATATTTTGAAAAAATTACCGCAAAATTTTGCTTTTATTCAAAATGGATATCGGATATCTTACAGTCGAGGACACACGGCTGTAGCTTTCTGACTTGTTTTTTTGTTCTCTTTGGTCGTTATGCCGTGTTTCTTCCGATATATTAATTTTATATATGTATGTATGTATTTGAATGGGGAGAAAGGGTATCTCATAGTCGAGCACTTCCGACTGTAGCTTCCTTAATTTTCGTTTGTGTAATGTCTAAAGTATATACTATTTACTTGGTGTATAATGCACATTATATATGATAACTATGTATATACATTATATACTATGTATATACATTAACTAATTAAGACAGATATTTTTAAAAGTATGGATGTTAATCCAAAGTATTGCAGAGGTTTTTCAGAATAAATTCGATGATCGACATTACAAAAAATCACATTATTTATGAAGTTTCAAACTGGTTTAAACTGCTTTTAACTCACTTGCGTTAGTAAGGTTGACGTATGTTTTGTTTCTTCTAGAGTCCACCACATCCATAGCATATGACTCATCAAATGTTATTCTTTTGTCTCTCTAGTCATTATTTTGTGTTTTGCACAACACACTTCAAACCTGTTTTGGCATTACCGAAAATGATGTGGTATGTTTGAATAATAAATAGACCCGCTTGAATTTAGAAACTCTCCTTCTTCCACCCTAATTAACTCAATTTTAAAGATGATTTGAAGAATATCGTTATAATCGCTAAACATGGGTATTTACGTATCTAGCAGTGAAGGATACTCCACTATGAGTATTCCACCAGCTTTACGACGTAAATGTATTTTGTACAAATTGAAAAAATTAATTATATCAATGTTAAAGTATTAGGAATAGACGAAACAGTAATATTGCACATGCATGTAAAAACCAATATATTTATGTGAATGAAAACTAGCTTAAACATATGTACAAGTATAACATGCTAAAACAAGTAAGAAAGCTACAGTCGAGTGTACTCGACTGTGAGATACCCGCTACCCATTTTGAAAATATACTGCAAAAATATAAAAAAAATATACCAAACGGTATATTTGGTATATCGATATAATACCGCATTCAAAATATTCTATAGACGGCACAATATAACAATATACCAATATGCCAAAGCAACTAAGACCCCTAGTAAGTAGGCGTTTTTGCCCATGCAAAAGTATTTCTTTAATAACTTTGACAATTTTTATCCGATCGCAACCGAATCATAACTACTATAGTAATTATTGTATATACCAAAATTCGCAACTCTAGCTTTAAAATTATACTTGTTATTCGATTTTTTTGATTTGCGGGGGCGGAAGTGGGCGTGGTAAAAATTTGAAACAAATTTGATCTGCGTGCAAACATAACAAATGCTGTCGAAAAAAATATAGCTCTATCTCTTTTAGTCTCTGAGATCCAGTGTTTCATACGGACGGACGGACAGACACACAGACGGACAGACACACAGACACACAGACGGACATGGCTAGATCGTCTCGGCTGTTGACGCTGATCAAGAATATATATACTTTATAGGGTCGGAGATGCCTCCTTCTACCTGTTACATACATTTCCTGCCGGCACAAAGTTATAATACCCTTCTACCCTATGGGTAGCGGGTATAAATACTTAATATGTACAAAATAAAATTGCGTTTATTCTTCAGGGCTCCACATCTGCACTATCTTAAAAATACTAATAATTTAAACAAATCATATTTATATCTGAGAGATAATTATTCATTGTTATATGCCACGACATAAACTTACAAAACAAGATCAAATTGCATACTATAATTATTTTACATTTTGTTTTACTCTGTCCGAAAGTACTTAAGGGGAAATAACAAATATGAAACCTATATTTGATTGTGCGATTGTGAGATAACCTACGCATTTTTAATAAAAGTAGAATAAAATATAAAATTATTATACCAGAAAAGTACTTAAATATACCAAAGACTATATTTGTATAAAATATACCAAATTGTCGGCTAAGGCAACTAAGACCCGATTGTAGTATGTTTTTTACTAAAGTATTTCCTTCAAGAATTTGTATTTCATCGCAACAACATTTTTAGCGATCATTGTTATTATTGTGTGTACAAACTTTAGCTTTATACATGGGCGGAACTGGGCGTGGTAATTTGAAACCAAATTGATCTGCCTACAAACAAAATAAATTGTCGAAAAAAATCATATCTCTACCCCCATAGTCTCTGGTCAAGAATATAGATATATACTTTATGGAGATGACATCTTCTGTCAGTTACATACATTTGCTGGAGGCACGAATTTATAATACTCTTCTACCCTATGGATAAAGGGGTATAAAAATAAGTATTGTCATCTATAAGTTTTAATTATTAAGTAAATATCCATTTTCAGTCCTCTTACATATTGAACAAATAGAAGGGCTTCTACAAATTAATAGGAATGCAAATCTCCAATCAACAAAATTCTTTATTATATATATATACATCTTTAAAAGAGGTCTGAGGTATCTGAATTTATATCAAGCAAAGTTTGTTTGCTAGTGCAAGCGAGAACGCGATAGTTGATTGCCAAAGCAAGAGTTGTCTGATTGTGTCTACCACATAAAGACACATATGTGTATTTATGTGCATATATTACATATTAACATTAGTGATTATTGGCAGCTTTCGGATGTTACTGCTTTTGTACTGATTTATTGCTTGATTTAGGTAATGAAATTATTAACGTTTTTATTAGTCCTACAATAAGCAAGAGCCAGAAATTAAACGACGAGTGAATTGTTTAAACAATGATTGTTAACAATTGTTATCGTTATAAACGAGAGCAATAATAGTGCATTTACTTCATGATGGCTAGACACAGATTTTTATCTTTATAAAAGCAATCACATCCACGAACAAAGAACAGTTTGCGTGTCTACCATTCAGAAATAGATATCTATTATTGGGACGATAAGAATTTGCTGCATTTCATTGCGCAATACGAAATAACTAGATTGCATTTTATATTTATGACCCATTTTTAAAATTGTCGCTCATAAGATGTAGTTCCCGAAGGAAAAAAATAATCAATTAGTGGGATAGAAGTGGTTGGCCTTTGAAAGTCGCACACTTACTAACTTAATAATATTCGATTAATCTAAAGATATAAAATTCAGTAATATCAGATCATCATTATCAGATCATGAGGCATCGTACACATATGTAAATGCGTTGAGAAAGCTCATGTAAGTTTATATTTTGCGTTAAATGAAAATGTATGAATCGAATTGTCTTATGCTTCTATCCAAAGAATATTCTGTGATCTCACATTTTATTAAAATTCCGAGAATAATTTAGATTTTGAAATGTCTCTTCGGTTACTTTACAATGGCAAAAAGTCTTTGCAATAACCCTATGCATGTCATAACCTCAATTGTAATTTTGATTATCATGATATCTATCTGCTCATCGCTAACATCATAAAAATTGCAACTCTTGAAACTTGCAAACACAGAATTCTATCTAGGGCCGTCTGCACTTGCTTTTATATCGCTAATCATCAGCCGAATTTATTCGTTATCTATATCACGACAGTGAAATCAGTTGTATACCATGTAGTCATATACTGTTTTTTTCATCGTAACTATGAGGAAGTTTGGAATGTAGACAGATTATAGTGAATGAACACACTGTTTTTGTGTTAATAAGAATTAAGATTGAAGTTAGGGTGTCTTGGCATCGTCTAAACTTTAGAACACAACAATGTGAGTCAACTTAATTTAAGCGTTATTACTGGCTTTTATCTGTAAGTTGTTTCATTTTATCTGATTGTCAGTTTTACAACACTTTCACAACTCAGCGGAAAATCCGCAGCGACAGCAGTCGCAGTGATTATTGTTAGGTCGCAGCTCATAGAAGACACCAACCAAAAATTCAAAAATATTGCAGAGATAAACAACATGAAATCATTGCAACAGAATCCGGCCTTTGTGGGAGACGATGGACACAGCACAACCAGCACATTGGCCATGTCGGTAAGTGGCCAAAATCTACACATATGTCCCAGTATCTTTGACCTCAGCTAATCGTTGCAAACACACTCACACACACACACACACACACACGCGGGTATACATAGTCATTGCCAGGACAACCAGCAGAGACAAGAGATGATGCTGAGCACGCTGCGGGCAAAACGCCAACGGGACAAAATGAACGCGACACCTGGGGTAAGGGTGTGGAGTTCCTAATGTCCTGCATAGCGATGTCTGTCGGCCTGGGCAATGTTTGGCGCTTTCCGTTCACAGCCCTCGACAATGGAGGAGGCGCTTTCCTCATACCATATCTCATTGTGCTCTTTCTAATTGGCAAACCCATTTACTACCTGGAAATGGTAATTGGACAGTTTTCAAGCCGCGGATCCGTTAAGGTCTTCGATTTGTGCCCTGCAATGAAAGGTAAGAGCCGCATTCTGGTATTAGCATTGTCTGGTCGATATTGTAATGCCCTGACATTTCATCGGTGACATTTGCTTTAAAAAAAACGGACTTCATAGATAGTTAATACCTTCCATGAGTACCATTTCGTCCGCTTATATCAGTCGAATACTTATCCTTACCTGAGAATTATTAAGTTTTACCAGTAAGGTATCTTATCTTATATGTAAGTAATTCCCAATGAATAGATCTTTGGTAATAGGAATTCAATTAGCTAACATATTAATATGGTATTTTTTATTTATTATTGTTACTTGTACTATTTTGCAAATCATCTTGTTCATCGCTATCGCATCAAATTCACATCTCTAGGCGTCGGGATTGGTCAGGTGATATCGATATCATTTGTCACGACCTACTACGTAGGAATAATGGGTATAACACTCTGTTATTTCTACGACTCGTTTCGTACCCCGCTGCCCTGGTCCGAGTGTCGTCCGGATTGGGGGACTCACTGTGTGGCCTCCAGTCAGAGCAACACCAGCATCAGTTCCAGCTTGGATTTTAGTCCAGCGTGGTCGACCCCGTCGTCATCGTCGTCGTCGCCGCAGGAGCAACAACAGCTCGTCGCCTCCGCGGAGTTGTACTTTCTGTAAGTGGTATTTGCTCCCAATATCCATAGATCCCAAACACCTTTTCCGGTCTCCTGTTTTGTAGTGTGTAAAGTATTAACTCTGTTGGTGTGGCGCATGACTTATTTTTTGGTGGTGTTTTTGTTCCGTAATCTTATCGTGGCACTATCTCCTAGAACTGGACTCGATTCAGTGCCAGATAGAGATTCAAGTTTATGGCCGTTCAATGCTCGCTTTATTGGCTTGGAACGTTAATTGAACGAGTGAGTAAGTTTCCTCTTCTCTACTCATGATGCAACATTCCATATTGACGTCAATTGAGTGAACTGAGGATAGAATGCTGCAATAGCCCCTAAGCGATTGCAACAGCCACTTAGAGGTTACTTCAATTGGTTCTCACGAATCGAAAAACTTGAATCGGGGCGAGGGTGATCCGAATTCAAGTAGTGGGGACCAAAGTATCATAACTTTAAGTTAATTATATCGATTGGAACTGTATTATTATCAATTCCTAGTTTGGATTTGTGTACTCTATATCTCTTTTGAACTAACCCACACTAATCACCAATCGTTTCGCATCGCATCCTTAACACAAATCAAGGTGTTCAGCTTCATGATCGCAAATAATCAACTCAGTCATTTTATCCGTTGATCTTTTCTCAATCATCAAGGTGTTGGCGTTGGCCAGGCATTCCAGGTGTTCATGTTAAGCACATATTACGCCTCTCTGGTGGCCATATTCTGTCGATATTTTGTCGACTCATTTCACAACCCGTTGCCATGGGCGACGTGCCGCGTGGAATGGGGCGAGAACTGTATTGATTCAGCGCCAGGGGCCAGCAAAATCAATTGGAATCGTGGACTAAATTCTCAAGCTGATAATGACTCAGATCGCATAACATCCAGTTCGGAACTGTACTATGTGTAAGTGCTGTGAGGCTTGCCTGATGTAATCTTTAATGATCAGTTTGCTTCTATCTCCTAGTTGCTTAATTCCTTTCTAAGCGCACTCGGTGTTGGCTGTAGTTTCTTTTCTTTAAGCTTATCTTGATGTTTTCCTTTTTCTGATAAACATTTGATTTTATCTTCTCAGCAAAGAGGTCCTTCGCGAAAAGGATCAAATTGCTGATGGCATTGGGCTGCCCAACTGGGAACTTGTGATTGGTCTGTTCGTCTCTTGGACGTGTGTCTTCCTCATCATTCGCCGTGGCGTCAAGAGCTCCGGCAAGGCATCTTACTTCCTTGCCTTATTTCCTTATGTCATAATGGGCGTTCTTCTCGTTCGAGCTGTTACATTGCCTGGCTCCCTCGATGGGATTTACTATTTCATCAAGCCGAATTGGGAAAAGATTTTGGACCCCAAAGTATGGTATGCCGCTGTCACGCAATGCTTCTACTCTCTGTCCGTCTGTTTCGGCAACATCATCATGTACTCCTCGTTCAACAAATTTGGCCACAATGTTCATCGAGACGCAACAATTGTGACAGCTTTGGATACGGCCACTTCCCTCCTTGCGGGTTTCACCATCTTTGGAATCTTGGGTCATTTAGCCCATGAGATCGGTACCGAAGACATTGGCAAAGTGGTGAAGGGAGGGGCTGGACTGGCCTTCATATCGTATCCTGATGCCATCGCAAAATTCAAGCAGCTGCCGCAAATCTTCTCCGTCCTCTTCTTCCTTATGCTCTTCGTCCTGGGTATCGGCTCCAACATAGCTATGACCTCGTGTACGGTGACCGCTATTCGGGATCGTTTCCCCAACTTTAAGCAATGGCAATGCTCTTTGCTCATTGCCGTCGTTAGTTTTCTCATTGGTCTGATGTACATCACGCCGGTAAGCTGCAGCTTTATTTTCATTTAGTCGGCAATTAATCTGACTTATTTTTGTATAGGGTGGTCAATATATGCTTACGCTTGTCGACTTCTTTGGAGCCTCGATGATTGCCTTAGTTCTGGGGATTGCTGAGCTGTACACTATTGGCTGGATCTATGGCACAGATCGACTTTGCAAAGACATTGAGTTCATGCTGGGTCGCAAGGTGGGACTCTACTGGCGACTTTGCTGGGGCGTCTTCACCCCGCTCATCATGACCGTAATCCTGATATATTTCTACGCCACCTACGAGCCACTCACCTATAACAATCAATACTATCCCGCATGGGCTTATGGTAAGACTATAAAGAAGTCCAACTTTCTGTAAACCGCATTGTATTTTTTTCCGTTATTTTAGGTGTTGGTTGGTGTATAACAGCCTTTGGAATTGTGCAGTTGCCCATTTGGATGATTGTGGCCATCATTAGAGAGCCGGGCAGTACTCTGGGCGAAAAGGTGCGTGGTGCCTTCCGACCCAAAAAGAATTGGGGACCCATGGATCCACTGCTCAGAGAACAGTACAACAAGGAAATTCAGCACGAGCTAATACCCAAACGAGGAAGGGGATTTTGGGCCAGTATCAGGCAGAATATTTTTGGTTAGGTTAAATTTAGATCTCCGAGCTCCCAAGTGGCGAAAAGAATTTGATATGTGTGTGGAAACATGAATTTATTAATTGTGCCAATTAAATATTTTTGAAAAAAACAATTTTTATTATTTGTCTTGAAAAGAAATATAATTTTTATTTTTACAATTTATAGCCTGTCACATCACCGCAAGTTTGGGTATTCCCCACGTATTTCAATATATTTGGAATGTCACATTTGCCCCATGTAAAATCTCACACAAATAAGAAAAATAACCAACATACATACATACATTTTTTTACATTCATGAGAAATGTGTAAGTATTGGCTAACATTTTTCCGTATATTTTTAAGGTAAGCGGTGTTTATCAAGTTGAAATCCAATGCAAAATACAAAGTATGATAAAGATGCATTCAAAGTTGGCAAATTGCACGATTGATTTTGATATGTCTATCATTCTTATTACATTTTTTATGGGTCGCTTTTTTTTATAATTTAGTTATTGAAGTTTGGTTTCATTCTAAGCACCAATTTTCGTCTGGACGGCCACTCTCAAAATTTACGATCAATTATGAACATATTTAGTGGTTGTAAAAAAAAGGCTATTAGTTTTACTAATACTTTCACTTTTCAACGATTTATACTAATCCTTTTTGTTATTCATACGTAATCTTAGCATACCTGATATTATTGCTGACATTTGAAGAGTAGTCTTGGATCCTCTGACTTTGACCCAAGAAAATTTTAAACTCTGAATTAGATTTTACTGTGTTCCGAAATATAATTTTTCCTGTAACACAAGATTTCAACTAGACAAAGAGCCAAATGTGTAATCATTAATATTTTATCTCTCACCTCTAACAAATTTGCTTCAATGCGGACCTCAAGATGATCTAATCCCAAATTGACCATGCCGTGGCAAATTCGGCAAATCTCGCAAAAAAAAAATTCAAACAGAAATGTTGTGTACTTTATCTCACTAACGGCGGCATCAACTCAAACAAAGACCTAAAGTCCAAATGAAAGACGGGTCGCTGGCATCTTCGAGATAATTGCTTTGATAAGGACGCGACGGACCCAGGACCCCAGTTCGTTGGTTTTTTTTTTTTTTGTTCTCGGTATAAATGTCGCCAAATATTTACATGTCGCGGCAATGAAAAAAGACCCAACAGTTGGTTTTTTTTTATTTTTCTTTTTTGTGGCTCCCTCTATGCCCGCATTTGGCCTGCGGCTTGACTTTTTCCGGCTGTCCGGCTTCCTGACTTGGAACTGCGAACTGGGCCGAGTCCGGATGGTTGGCGCATTGCTGAAAACCGCATAAAAGTCATTGTCACAGCAAATGGATTAATTTTCGCGGCACGTTGTCATTTTTGCTGTTTCACTCACACACACGAAAGCGCTCTCACTCGCTCTTTATGAAGAAATTAAAAAGCACGGCCTGTGGTCACGGGTGGCTGGCTCATTGGGGGCGTGGCCCCAGCGTTTACCGCAACAATAATTACGTTTTGGGCGGGCTTGGCTGCTGCGCGGAAGTGTATAATGTTGCTAAGTAGTTGCGGTTATTCGTCGTTGTTGTTGTTGTTGTTGTTGTTGGTTCTGTTGTTGTTTTTGTTTATGCTCTTCTTGTGCAACATTATTTTTGCTTTTGTCTCTTTGTTGTGTTCTCTTGTTCTGTAATTATCCTGAAAGGCAACAGGAGGTTTATTTTATATCATAAATGAAATATAATTAAGTTTGGTTTCTTCTTTTCGTGCGAAAGAAACACAATAGGAAAAGCCCGGAAAGGATTTACACTTTTTCTTGTTCTGTAGATTCCCACAAAGCATATTTTCGACATTTGGTTTGCGGAAGTCAAGTAAAATGAAATGTCCATTTCTTGTGATCCGTTACAATATTTATTGATGGCCACTACATTTGAATACCATAGTGATACATATCAATCGAAATTCAGTTAATATCATTTGTTATAAGAATAATTTGAATTTGAAGTAGAAAATAATATGTCCTTGTCGAGAATTTCGAACTCACTCAAAAATGAAATTTACAATTTAATTCAGATAATAAATTCCAATATCATGGGTATTTCACAGGCGGATATTCTCCATTGAATTATTCTCATTTGTTTTTTTTTTAATTTTTTTCCATAAACAAATATAGTTTAATAATTTATAAGCTTGTTAACGGATCTTAACCAAATGGTAAGTCCTTATATATAAATATTACCAAAATCTAATACAAATTATATTGACATAAAATAAGTTGGTGAAAAAAAGATGATGGAGGAATGTTAAAACCCTACTTTCTATACCTATTATACAGACGTGTACGATTACTTTGTGTTAACGGAATGTGTAATTACGATCGGATAATAACTTAATATATAATATTTGTGTACAATATATCTTTGAGTACACAAAAAACCACCAAAAAACTTGAGTCAAATTATAAGTCAAAACTAAACTCACAATATCAATTCTTAAATGAAGATCTAAGCATTTTAAATTTTAAAATCGAATTTGCTCAAAAGAGCAGAAGAAGAAGTAGCATTCAGCTGTTGAGAAACAAAAATGAAGCAGATGTACTTGTTGTATGTGAATTAAAGCTAAGCCCGGTCAGAAGTTAATGTTTTATTCCAAGTCACAGCTGATTATTTTAAATAGGTTCGACACTTTCCAAATCATCACCTGACATCGCCTGACGGACGCACAGGCGGACTTGGCTATATCGTCTCGGCTGTTGACGCTAATCAAGAATATATATACTTTATAGGGTCAGAGATACCGCCTTCTACCTGTGACTTACATTTTTGGAGAAAAACGAATTATGATATTCACTATGCACATCTTAATAATTAATGTCTTATGAAACATGAAAAATGTCTCTCTCTTAAACTTTAGAGCTTTTCTATTAAAAAAGATTGTTTAATTTATGATGATGTACGTTTGAAATCCAAGTTTTTATTATTTAGCTTATTTTATGGATCTTTCTTGGTTATAGTCTTGTCTTTCATTGCAGGTACGAGTATTTTGTAATTTTTCTTCTCTGCAAGGCCTTGAAAAAATCCTGAGTAAATATTATATTATAACTTTCAGGCATATTGCGTGGATTACAATTATTTCTGGAAACCAGGAAAATGGTTAAAGTTTTACTAAATTGAAGTTCTTTTCTTTAAAAACCAAGTTTATAAAAAATATAATTTAATAAATGTTGACTTTACTGCGTTTGCTACACAAATCGGGTTAAATTTTTCTTGTCTGAAAGTTCCGTCAAAATAGACACAATGGCATAAGAGTAGTCGTAGATTTCTACGGGTACTCGAAGGGTATGAGTACAGTCATGCAGGCATGGCCAATCTAAATAAAATTCTATTTAACTAAAAGCTAAAAAGCGCTTCGGCACAAAGAATGCGCAATGTTTTCCATCTCACACTGTTTATCTATTACTATCTCTCTCAGACTCTTTCGTTCTTTTGACTACACATTTTTTTCATCCATTCAAACACCCGCGCAGGCATTTGTCTCGCAATAGCAGCGCGAACAAAAAATTAAATAAACACACTAGAATGTTGATCGTCTGCAGATACCTCGTAAAAAAGTCAAGTCTCCCAGCAGTATCAAAATCTGAGACTTGTATGCTTCCCTTGGAGGGAGAGGAATATCGCTCCATTCGGAGAGCTGTCTCCTTACCATTGTCCTATTATACCCTTCTTACACGTCGCTATTGGAACAGGATATAAAAAGATTGCAGCTAAAAGCAAAACCAGCATGGAATGAAAGGCAGCATTTTAGGGGCTTGCAAGAAAAGTTGCGCGCTCATGCGAACAGCCGCAAATGTGTGCGGAGTGCGGAGTGCGGAGTGCGGGTGGCGTTGGTGGATGATGGAGACGCTAGATGGGGTTTTTTGTGTGTCTGTTGGCGTGTGTGTGTTTTAGACTCTAGTTTCTCCAATGCTTTCTCGCCTTTCTTTTTTAGCTAACTGTGTTTTAGTGTGTGCAAGGCACTCTCGCATCCACCCGCTCTTCTTCTCTTCTCCACTGTGCTCTGTTCCCTTCTCTGGTTTTTGGAAATGTGAAAATTTCTATGTAATTTAGCGGGGGGTGCGTTACGAACATTTTGCCGAATGCCAGGTGCTTAGTCGAACTGACAGGTGGCGCTTCTATGCACGTACGTATCGTCTTCCCATGTGCGTATGCGTACATGCATTTGTGTACGTGAGTATGTGTGTGTGAGCGAGTTTGACTGCGATTGCGAACTTGCGTATGTGTTTGCATTGCGGCTGGCAGATGGCGCTCGTGTGCTTGGAAATTGTGGCAAAAAATAGAGTAATTGAATTTTTATAGTGTCGGCATAGCAAACTATTGTTGTTGCAACCAAAATTCAACATTTTACATGTTTTATCCAACAAAATCTACTCACGAAAACCCATATAAACGGCTATTAATGTTTTGAGCCATATTAGCATATTATGATTGTCAAAATAATTGTTACAATACATTTCAATCAGACCCACGAATTTTATTAGCTTCGTATTTGCATTGTTATTTATTTAAGTATATTAATTTAAAACTTATTATGTTCACTCCATTATTATATTATAGAAATTTGTCATTGTATTTAAATTAATGTTTTGAAGGCGTCTACATACTAAGGGAAATTTTATAAATGTTAATACAATAGGAGTAAAATGTTATCATAATGTTATAGACGTTAACAGACGGATTATGATGCTGTAACACGAAATTGTGAAATTGCAAACTTAAAATCAGTTGGCTAAGCTTACAAAATCCATTATTTTAAAAAAGATTTAAAGATTTGTTAATTTATGGTATAAACATAAAGTGTGTTAAAATATATTATATTTGAATTATTTATAATAACATACAGATTCAAGATTTATAGTTCAAAGCAGTTTTTCTTTTGAGCGGTGTATTATGGATTAGAGCTTCTCAACTGCTTCTCACTCTATTAACAAGTAGTTTCAGCTGCTAATGATTATCAAGATTGTACACATAGGCAAGTTTTGTGTATTTAGCAATAATAAAACATTTTACAAATCTCTTCGCAGCATTATTTAAACGTCATTTTTATTCTTGGCTTTTTGGTCTCATTAACAGACAGCTGTCGCTAATTAGCTGCTCATCAAAGGCAAATCAAAACTCTTCGATGCGTAACTTTTAATTCAGCCAAGCAGGTCGTTAGGTAAATTTGAACCTTTCCTTACCAGGTACCCGTTAAATTTCACACTCAACGTGCGGAAAACAATCAAAAAGGGGATGTCAACAAATTCTGCAAAAGGTGTTTTAAATTTACTATGGACTAACAATGAAAATAAATTTGGTGATTATTACGAATTAGAAGTTTTTCCAAATCAGTACGTTCTTAATTGAAATAGGATAAGTTCATGTCAATGACTGAGTTTTTTAACTAACTTTTAAATTTGTATCTTTTAAGATTATCTAAATTCTATAAAAATAAATATCTTCTTTTTTTATAAGCGTGATACCATGTAAAAATTTAAAATATTCAAGATTGATAACCAATACATTTAAGCTTTTAACACTAAAAACTAAAATTATTTCTTGAACATCTTCATTCTTAAAGTTGTGCTGTCAGCAAATGAATTCAACATTCAGAAAGACTCATCTTCGACCCCATAAAATAATTATATATTCTTGATCAGCGTCAACAGCCGAGAGACAATAAGAGATAGAGATATAATTTAGATATATTTTTCATTGTTCGACACACTTGAAATGTTTGCATGCAAATCAAGTTTGCTTCAAATTTGTGCCACTCCTACTTCCGTTCCCGCAAATCCAAAAATATTGAATAACAAGCGTTGTTATTTAAGTTCGATTTTCATGATTTACGGTATATGCAATAATAACTATATTCTGGTATATTTTATACTCTATGGTATATTTCCATTGCAGTAATACATCGATATACCAAATACATTTTAGTATTTTCTTGAATTTTCTTGAAAATTTTTAGTATATGGTTTTATTGAAAATGGGTACCGGGTATCTCACAGTCGAGAAGACTCGATTATCGCTTTTTTTATTTGGACAGAGAATATCATATTTTGATTCCGTATGTTTCTTATTTTCAAAACAATCTCATGTCGGTTTAAAACAAGTAAGAAAGTTACAGTCGAGTGTGCTCGACTGTGAGATACCCGCTACCCATTTTTAATAAGGCAAAATATTGCGGTATCATTTTGAAAATATACCGAAAATACTTAAAAATACTAAAAACATACCAAATGGTATGTTTGGTATATCAATATAGTACCGCATTCAAAATATACCATAGACGGCTCAATATACCAGATTGTCAGCCAAAGCAACTAAGACCCCTAGTAAGTAGGCGTTTTTGCCCATACAAAAGTATTTCTTTTATAACTTCGACAATTTTTATCTGATCGCAACCAAATTTTCAGGAATCATAACTTCTATAGTAATTATCGTATATACCAAAATTCGCAGCTCTAGCTTTAAATTTACGCTTGTTATTTGATTTGCGGGGGCGGAAGTGGGCGTGGCAAAAATTTGAAACAAACTTGATCTACGTGCAAACATAAAAAATGCTGTCGAAAAAAAATTATATCTCTATCTCTCGTAGTCTCTGAGATCTAGGTGTTCATACGGACAGACGGACGGACACACAGACACACAGACGGACATGGCTAGATCGTCTCGGCTGTTGGCGCTGATCATGAATATATATACTTTATAGGGTCGGAGATGCCTCCTTTTACCTGTTACATACATTTCCTGTCGGCACAAAGTTATAATACCCTTCTACCCTATGGGTAGCGGGTATAAATATTCCGAAATATTTTAAAGGAACCACTTCTAGGACCATTAAAAAAAATATGATCCACATTTAACCAGATGTTTAAAGTTGATAAGATGCTTTCGTTCTTTGAATTGTATATAAAGAGTATTATTATTTAGTTCACAACAATATCACCATATTAGATAACTGTTTATATTAAAGTGATATGTGAACACTTATTGTAATTGGAAGATTTTGAGTAGTTTTTACCAAAATATTCGATATCAATTACTAGTGGAAAGAGTTTAATGTTGCTGCCTTCAAACAAATGGAATAATAAACATGAAAATTATTCAAGAGGCAAGAGAGTATTTTCAACAGCAAAGGATAAAGAGTAGTGTCGGCAACCGTGGCTGATGAATTTGATTGCTCATTGCCATCGACGTTTTTTGGCTAGCAAAGTGAAAAAGCAAGCGACCGACACTTGTCAGCTGTGACCCGGGGTAGAGCAAGGCTGATGGGAGGTTGCCACAGCGTTTGTGGTCCACCGCAAGCGGATATACATACATACATACATACAACCCATAAAATCCACCCACTTGCCTATATTTTGCAATATGTGCTGTGCTGTGCTGTGCTGTTGTGTGTGTGTAAATTGTGATACAAATTTATAAATAGGCTGTGGTTGTTGCTTAAATTTAGCAACGAATGGTTTAGAATAATTTGTATTGTAAAACGCAAAACCACTGAAAATTTTGGCAGTGGTTGGCATCGATGGCAGTTGTTAATTGTCAATGGGAAAGATAGAGAAAAGCAGGCGTACATTACCCAAGAATTGACATTCCAAAAATGCGATATTTAACAGAACGAATGATTATTATTTTTACTAAAACACTATAATTTTCAGTAATGTATCATAAACATTACTTTATCAGTAGTTAAATGAAAGCAATTGTAAAATATTGCTCTACTCAACACATCAAAATGTGACTCAAATTAATCTAGTTAAGGAAAGAGTCTTGCTTTGAAACCTGTTGTTGCAATTTGCTGTTGCTGTGACATATCTTATAGGACTTTCTCAATCTCACTCATTCTATACTCCTTTAACCGTCTTTCAAAATTTAGGTGCAGCTATAGAAAAACAAACAAACAAGCAATCGCAAAAACACAATTTTAACTAAAAGTACAATTATGTCGAAAAAGGTATCCACGCCTCACTAATCGAGGGCACTTCGAACGAATTTTGCCAAATGCTCCCATCCCGAATGCGAAAACTAAAACAACCCAATGAGGTGACCACAGTGAAAAACAGCATCCGCAACAAATAACAAAGCTATGTACTCGCAATATCGGTAAAACAGGCAACATCTGTTTGAACAAATAACGAAAACAAGAATTCGGATTCACATTTGAATTTGAATTTGCATTCGCGTTGGGAATGTGAATGTTGCCACCACAGCAAACCAATTTCCTTTAGGGCAATACTCTGAGTATCGCCATTTCGATTTGGAGGACCTGAATCTGTGTTTTGGCTGGTTCCATTGGAATATCTTCCTCGCTTAAAGATACATATTTCCTGCGTGAATAAATTTGGAAAAATTATAATAATAATAATTATTCAAGCATTATTTTATATTAAATATTGTAAATAAATTTTACTTTATAAGATATTTTGAAATAACAAAATATAATATTATACAAAGTAGTGTTCATTTAAATTAATGACAAACAGACAAAAATAACTTGAATTCATTCTCCCTCTAAACGTATTTATTATTAATATTTACTAACATATTCAGTTCACCAAAGTAAACATGACAATAATTTAATCTTAATAATTTTTGTATTGATTTTAATTGATTTTACTAGCTTGTTTCTTTTTAATTGTAATTTATTTTTTAAGTTTAAAATGACTTTACATTATGTAAGTTTCTTGATTAATCAAAAAGAACAAAACAATTACAAAATTATATTTTAGTTTTCATATAATTATGAGTTTTGCAACGTGTTTTTTCGGTATCTCAACCAATGTGTTGCTAAATTTTTTGACATAATTAAAGTTATCAAGGTAATGACAGCTACCAGCTTCAAAGAAACTTTTTGCTTGGGGTTGATGCTGATGGTAAGGTAAAAACTCATTTGCGAAATAATAACAAATACTACACCAGATCAATAAAAAAGCCTATGACAGTAATTGCATTTTGAAACAGACAATTGCATCACTCATATTCATAATATTTGTTGACGTCATTCTCGTTCTATGAGCCTCCTGCCTCTCATTTTCGTGCCCTTACCGATTCGCTGTTAACTCTTCGTGGTTGCTGTTTTACATTTCCGGTAATAAATACACATCTGAAAAACAAGCAGGAGCGCAAAGCTCTTGTTTGAATTGGAGGATACTCGGCTACAAAATTCCCTATGCCAATCCTTGAAAATACGAATAGATGTTGAGTGTCTGAAAATATACAATAAATTGATTTGATTATTGATTGTTGTAATTTTGTTACACAACACGACTTCTTTTTGCTTATGTTTGAATATAGGGTATAATAATGGAGGAGTTCTGTGCAAATTGGTTTGCCTAAGGATCAATCTAGTCGATGGCATCAGTGGAGGCGGTGGCTATGACGATGGCGATGATTTTTGCAAATGGACGAATGAGGTGTGGGAAATTGGAATTTCGAAATTATGCGCTAGGTGAGAAACTTTGCGGCATTTGATTTCCCATGCTTTATTAATTATTTTAGGGACTGTGATGATAGCCATCAAGCGCAACAATAAAGTCCTAATTATTTAACTAGCAATCGTTCTAATTGAGCGTACACTTTGAATACTCGTTCAGCAAACTTAATTCTATAAAGGAACTGGATACGATAGAATGGGAAAGTTAATGTTTATGAGCAGCATTCGGAACGATGTAGAGCTGTGTGTCTGTCTTCGATTTCGTAGAATATATGAGCTTATATTAATGCTGAAATTCTAAGCAGACCAAGATTGTTTTCTAATTCGACCAAAGAGTAAGGATTATTAACACTAATCAAGATAGAAAGATGTATTCGGATATTTTCAACTGTGAGACGAACTAAGTAATAACGGCTGAACCATAACATAAAAATATACCACTAAATATACTGAAAATATGGTAAAATAGACAAAAATACTCTATTTCCAATCGACGAAATCAAAAATCAAACAATTACAAAAGGCATACCCTGAATAAAACCTAGTTCTAAAATCAAGAACATTCGTCTTAAAAATTGTGTTCTTGAAGTAAGACCACTTTAAGAACAAATTCTTAAAACTACCAAAACTAGTTTGAAAATGCCAAATTTTCGAAATAAGACCCAAAAATCTAAATTTATGCTACAAAATGCTGCAATCTATCGAATTTCCTTTAAAGTTTTTATCTATATTCGTTCATAGCTCAATTAGTCGAGCTGTCGCGAAACATTCTCAATTGAAGTCTAAGAGAGGAGGTCCTGGATCGATGATAAATATTTCGCATGTAAAAGTGATCAAAATACAACTGAATAAACGTACAAAATCATAAAATATTAAAATAATAAATTAGAAAAAAAAACAATAACATATAATTTAAATTAATATTTTGTTGGTCTTATAATATGATTTTTGAACTTAAAACAATAAAATGTTATTGTTCTTATTAATAAGAACACGGATCTTATATTAAATATTCTTAAAATCAAGATGTGGTTTCTAACATTAGGATTTTCATGCTCTTGAAAATCATACTTGCTCTATGAGTACCGTGTATAACAATTACTTTGGATGGATAGCGTTTCAGTGACTTCAATATAATAAGTTACAAGTAAATAAATAAAGTGAAGCTTCATGACATATTTATCTAGGTACTTGGATGGGCTTTGTACTTAAACTTTTAATGATGTTATCAATGAAAGAAAATACAGCTCAGGCAGAATAGCGTTAACAAGACTTATTGCTGGTGAGTTGTTGAGGAGCTAGACGGGCGCTTCTTCAACTACAGCCAACAAATTATTATAGTCACATATCCTGTTGACATTTAACTGACGGCGCGAATACACAAAGGTGACGGCCCAGGACCAGGAGCAGGCCAGACTTAGACTCGGGCAGACAACATTCAGCAGACAAAAGGCAAGAGGCATCGTCGAGGCTTGGAGAATAGTCAAGAGTCGTACACCTGAGTCATAACCATGACCAAAGTCACACGGCAACGGTGCACACAGTTCCACATCCGGTGACATCCGGTATTTCCTGCCTTACCTGTGTCGTGATGTTTTCCCTACCCGATACAGTTGCTGTTGTTGGTGCTGCCAGCATTCCTGTGGCCTTGTCACAAGCTCGCCGTGCCACTAACAACTGCCAACAACAAGGGGAACAATAGCCACATCATAGTTTATGCGCAAAGGCAACACTATCGCGGCTTATGTAGACAGCCAGAACGGGATGGAGATGTTGCTCAGTAATAGAGTGAGAGAGATTCAAAGGCTCTTGAATGGAGAAGGAGAGGCTCACTATACACTATACACAAACGCAAGTTTGTGATAAATTAACTTATCAACTGAATTCTTAAGGGTTAAATTGGAAATCTCTTCAAAATATAAATCTTCATATTGCGAAATTAAAACTTTAATTCTTTCAATCGGAGAAATACTTTTACTTATGTTTTTCGGCCTCATCTGTAGCTTGCGTGACATCAATTAAGTTCATGTCGAACTGCTTTGCAGATGATTTGAGTATGTGAGTAATTAAAATTGAAAGTAACATTATTAGAAGAGCATCTCGCCTTCGCAGTTGGTCCAAAATTTGCGTTTATTGGTCGAGTCTTTGTTGTTTTGTCTCCCGAGCTGCCTCTGTCATGCATCCTCTTGCAGGATGCACGAAATAATTCGGTTTGTTAGATGTACACACGATGTTCTCTCATCAGACGAGAGCAGCAACCTCATTCATGGCGCCCACCCGCTATTCCAAAACCTCTGCCTGGCTGACTGACTGACTGACTTATTTCGCTAGCTCGACATGCGGGCTCCGGCTCCGCTTCACAATGCACAGGAAAAGGCAGAAAAGGGAAATGAAAAGGGAGGTTGGATGTGCATATTTTTTACACCTAAGTGTAATGATTCCCTGGCCCTCTTACGAACTACGTACTGGTAGACAGCTGATCCGGCAGAGCTTGGTCAGGTCCCACTTCTGGACTAACGCCTAATGTAGTTGAAGGTTTACTACTAATTTGCAACCACATCGTTTGTTTTGTGTGGCACTCTCTCTCTCTCTCTCTGTCTTCCCGTTGCACCCATGACTTGGCCGTTCGTTTTCACTTCGGCATCCTGCTGCGAGGGTCCTTTGTGTCCAACAGTGCAGCAGAAACCGCTTTTCCCAGCTCACAACTCCCCATTGCGGCTATGCAGCAATGTGCATTAATTTCAGCATCGCTGCTGCTTCTGGTGTTACTTCTAAAGTAACCAGCAGCCAGTATCAGTAGCAGAAGCCGCTTCAGAAGATGCCATCATCACAATAGAACCTCATCACTTCCCTACGAGTATGTGTCAGCGCTGTGTTATAAATAGCTTTCGCGTTCCTTCAGCTCACAGTTTCATTTTTGAAATTTTCGCCTTCAAAAAGGATACATACATTTGAGGAGCTCCAACAAGTCACAACGAAAATCTTCACATTATAAATGTTATATATTCCCTATCTGCAACATTTTGAATTATTTATGAGCATTTGTATTAATTAGAACAAGTAAGAAAGCTACACTTGGGTGTTTCCGACTGGTAGATACCCACTTCCAATTTTAATTTAATTTTTACCGAAAAATATACCGATGTATCACTACATTCGAAATATACTATAGACTACAAAATATACCATAATTTACTACATATAATTAGTTTTTAAATACCTATGAAAGTTTTCTATATTGACGTAACAAAAATCAAAAGCCAACTTGATCTTCGGGCAACAATAACAAGAATTGGGTAAGAAATATTGTAGCATACATACGGCTTTTGTAAGATCGGAAATGCATTCTTCCTTCTACATACATAGGAAGTGAGTTTAATAATAACAAAAAGACAAGTTAGGAAGATTGGGTGGAATGCGTTCAATCCCAGGCAAGCCTAGGGACTTATGTTATCAGCTTTTCATTGCTCATTTAGAATAGAAATGTCCCTGAAGTGCTTGGTTACTGAATTGATGTTTTAATGTGTATATACTGGAGCTAAATACGTATCAGTTACGCATACGCATACGCACAGAGTAAGTATCTTATCGCTGAAAATGGGGTCGCATTTTTTCTCGTTGCTCTTGTGTGTACTTTGGTCATGGTATACTTATTGTCAAATTTGTTTTGAATTTTCCCAAATGAAATCTGTTGTGCTTCGCATTGCTTTGACTTGCCATAGATACTCGTATTCCAATTAGCATTATTGCAAAATGTAAATATGCTCCTATACTTGGAACTCAGCACTCAGTGGCTGCAAAAGTCTCAATGCCGAGTAAGTACGCATACAATATATGCGTTGAGTATATGTAGATGTACCATATATTTTTGTTATTGCTTTCTTCATATGAGTCTCAATTTAAGCTTGTTTGCGTGTCTGTTGTCCTCATATCAGAATATAAGCCGATTATAAAGGCAATTTCTATAAAGTATACATATTTGACATACATCGTATAGATGCTTATACTTATTTATGTTGTTGCCTGTATGTATGTATGTGTGCTTCTGTAAAGCATCTGCAGAATCTGTGAACTTTGCTTCATGTCAATTTTTGCTGTTATTATTTTGATGCAGCCCCTCTCGATGCTGCCCCATTCACCCACTTCCTACTGGCTTGTTAACATGCTAAATACTTTTTAATGCCAATTTAAGAACGATATACCAAAGCACCTGGCTTCTGGTTTCCTTGCAAACATACTCAAACAAACACTTCCATAGATAAACAGTCACATGTTGAGGGGGGTCACAGTTTAGTCATTTTATTAAGCAAATTATGCTCGACCTTTAACATCTTAAAACTTGCATAATACCATTCCCAAATGCAGTAACCATGAAAGCCCTTAATTGGGGCTTCAAATACTTTTTGGTTAGACTTTAAGTTCACTTTGATTAGGTTTCAGAAAAAGAGTGAAGAGTGTGTATATAACATCAAAAATACAATCGGCATTCATTAATTTAAAAATTTTAAACAATAACCTATTATATTTATTGTAATTTGATAAATAAATAATTGAGAAAAGAAACAGTAGAGAGTGGTTAACTTTTAAAAAAACCAAAACCAAATAATTTAAGTTGCATATGTATGTATATCAAAAGGATTATTTGCTATAACGGTATATTGGAAATATACCATAGACCAGAAAAAACACCGAATAATCAAAAAATTATTATTTATATATACAATTTGACTGAATATAAATCGTGGCTCTATCAATTGGAGTCTATGAAATCAAGATATTTAAATATTCGTTGTTATGCCTGATAAAGTTTATATACTGACACCATCCTTCTACCCAAGGGTATAAGGAGCAAATTTACATTATGAAAACCTCAAACTGCCTCAATCTCGAAATGTTAATACTTAACAGAATTCTGTTAGCCTAACAGCTGTAAAGTTAACTATTGCAAGTGAAAGCACGTGCGTTAAAATTAAAATTGAAATAAAACAACTTATAAATATTGATATTGCAGTTTTCTGCTAAATGCCAAATTCTACATTGGTTCAAATTGTCCGTGTTTATACTAACATTTTGTCAATAGAAAATTACCATATAGAAAAGGATTTTGGAGAAGAATTGCACATTGTTCACGTGTAGAATCAAGAGTATATTCCAGTTGTATTAAATTTAAGTCCATAACTATTAGTTATATTTTGTCTTCTCCATACTTTTAGAGAAATTTGCATTGTTTTCACCTAACCTCACCTTTTCCAATGTAGATTTGATGTATCTTAAACATTCTTTGTTGAATAACTTCTATGTTTCGTATCCAATCGAATGCTTACGATTCAGACAGATTAAGTTTAGCTTAAAATATCCTTTCCCACTTTACTATAATAGCTTCCTATGGTCTATAGTAACACCGCAGTGAAAATGATATATTTTTTAAATGCCAGTCACACTGCACAGTGGTTCCGCCAGAGGCCAAAAATCAAAAAACCGATCAGAAAATATTTAAACTCAATTTACACAGTTTGTATCTAAAATGTCCAAATTTTCAATTTACAACCCGGTTTTCGCTGGAAACCTAACGGTACTTTCTAAAAAAAGAATTAAAAGCATGAACACGTCGTGTTCATTTTAACAGCACATCGCAGCTCTGGTGAAATATTTCGAAGCAAAAGCGCACTTCAAATCGGGCTTGTAACAATTCAAGTTTATAAATTTATATTATTTAAAATGTATTTTGAAGCCCAAGGTATTTATTTTAATTTATGAAATTAATTTATACTAACTAATATGAAATTTATAAAAACTAACTTGATATGTGAAACCCTAGAGGTTCGCAGCAAAAATTGAAAGTTTTAGACCAAAAGCATAAAATTCAAGCGGCTTTTTGGGAAGAGACGGAGTTAGAGGTGGCTTAATGAAAACTTTATCCATCGATGTGCAACTATATTCCAAGCTATTGTCTCGGGGTACAAAATAAATTTGGACAAATTTAATGATTATGCCATCGATACTGCTAAGGAACTGATAGAGGAATATCCAAGGTATTATTTGCCAGATACAGTCCACAACGTGTTAGTTCATGGATCTTCTGTGATTGAGCATGCACTCGTATCAATCGGAGAGCTTTCCGAGAAAGCAGCTGAGGCAAATAATAAAGAGCTAAAAAAATGTAGACTGTATCACAGCCGAAAAATGTCATGGATTGCAACAAACACAGACATATTGAACACACTCATTTTACGGTCGGACCCATTTATAACTGAACAAAGAAAACATGGAAAGAAGTATAAATCAATATTACTTGAATATGTGTTAAACTTATTAGAAGAAACATAAATTTTTGTTATAATTATATTGAATCGTTGATGGCTGTGCAAATATCAATATAATAAATTGGTTTAGGATGGTTTAATTTAGGATTTTTTGATATGATAATATTTTAGTAGGGGTATAGCTTGGGGAATGGATGGGGGAAGTATAATAAAACACAAAATAGTTAATCTTTCCTATGACAGCAATATGATTTAGTTATCCGATTTTAATAAAATTTGCTAAGCATACGTAAAACTGAACCAAAATTATAGTCTGGGAGTTTAGATAACATAGCTTTAAAAATAAACAAGGAAGTTACAGTCGAGTGTGCTCGACAGTGAGATACCCGCTACCCATTTTTAATAAAGGCAAAATATTGCGGTATTATTTTCAAAATATACCGAAAATACTACAACATACTAAAAATATACCAAATGTATAGTAAATATATACCAAATGGTATGTTTGGTATATCGATATAGTACACCATTAAAAATATACTATAGACGGCACAATATACCAGATTGTCGGCCAAGGAAAATTAAGTAGGCGTTTTTGCCCATACAAAAGTATTTCTTTAATAACTTCCACAATTTTTATCTGATCGCAACCAAATTTTCAGGAATCATACAGTCGAGTACACTCGACTGTAGCTTTCTTACTTGTTTGATTTGCGAGGGTGTAAGTGGGCGTGGCAAAAATTTAAAACGAACTTGATCTGCATGCAAATATAACAAATACTGTCGAAACAAATTATAGCTCCATCTCTTATAGTCTCTGAGATCCAGTGTTTCATACGAACAGACGGACAGACGGACATGGCTAGATCGTCTCGACTGTTGACGCTGATCAAGAATATATATACTTTATTGGGTGGGAGATGCCTTCTTCTACCTGTTACATACATTTCCTGCCGGCACAAAGTTATTAAACCCTTCTACCCCTATGGGTATCGGGTATTAAAATTGTTCATACTAAATTTGTATTTATAACCGATCATTCCTATTGCAGCTATATCAAATAGACGCACGATATGGCCAATTTTTTATAAAATATACTTGTAATATTTTGTATAATATTGGGGAAAGTTTTGTAACAATACAACAAATAGAATTATTTATGGCCGCGGCTCCATACAAGTCGAACCACTGTGCACTGGTCATTTGCCTTATATGTACATATGTTAGTGCAGTTGTGGGTAGCTTGTAAATGACTTTTAAGCATATCATCCCAATTCAACTTTTATTACAATTAGGTATAAAAAACAATATGTGTTTGGACTATTGTATAAATTTTGTAGTATTTATCTTTACAACTGTATATTCTTATTGTGTAGTCCATAGCATTTTGGCGAGCTAATACTTAAGCTAAATTCTGCAAAAAAAAATAACAAAAATTTCCTCGTAATTAGAAAAGGAAATGCTAAGTACTCTATTTAATTGATAATCATAAATTTGTTAATTGACAACATATCAATTATTTGCCATTTTCTTTGGAAACAATACATTTTTTATACATTCATTAATGCAATGCGATCGCAATGGTGCCAATAAGTAACAGAAATACAAATTTAATTAGCTAAAGACAAACATCAAGTAACACAGGGAATAAAACTCTTTAAACCGGCGATAGCTATAGCGACCAGCGACCGTCAGCCTATTCAACAATCCGGTCTCCAGTTTCAGATGTCTTTTATCTGTTGTCTGCTTTCAGCTGTTGTTCAACTAATTAAACGATTTTGCCTCTTACCTCTTATTTTAATTCTCCCCTTTGCCATTCTCACTGCCATCGTCATTTGCTTCATAGCCAACATTGAAAACTCATTTTACCCAGTCTTTTTTGCTATTTACTGTTTATAGACCCTGTATCAATAAATTTTGAGAGTTTACTGAGGGCGGTCAGTTAGATGAACGTATGGAATTCTTTTCTGAATATTGCAGTTCAAATTATTGAAAATATACTCATTTTGTACGAGACTTTCCCAATGTTGACTCATCAATTCTTTATCCAATGAAATTATTTATTAAACTCTTTAGTAAATTTATATTCACAGGGTCTTTCTCAGTTGCTGAGATATTTTCATTTTTCCGCTTTCAATTTTGTATAGTTGTTTTGCGCTATTCTTAGGGGATTAAGTTACACAAATCAACACATTAAGTTCAGGGTTCTGGGGGTATACGAGCAAAAGCATTTCACAAAAGTGTCCTGCATAAGTGGAGCCTTTGCTGGTGAATGCATCAGAGCAACAATGCAGCGAAGTTCAAAGAACTTTTCAGCGAAATCAAATAATTGAGTTAAATGCAAAGACTGTCGAAATTTCAGTGATTTATTTAGGAACTCATAAGTCGAAGCTAATTTCAATCAAAATTACAAAAATACTCTCCCTTTTTTTTGCCACCTTCTTTTAAGTATTTTTTCTTGTTGCTTTAATTAGTCAGTTTCTCAGCCGACAGCCAACTACCTTACTTGTCGTCCAGTTGAAATAGTTTTATGAAAAGTTTTGCTTCTCTTGCGCAACGTTGCATCCACATCAGCTGGCTTAGTGCTATTTAATGCGCAATTGCTTGGGTTTATTTGAGCAACAGTCAGGCAACCATTATCCCCTTCCTCCTGCCTACTGCCTCCTCGCCCTCCCCCACTCACTCGAGCAGCCACAACACCCACAACCCATTTAACAAGCGCCACTGCAGACCCTCAGCATGTTTTGTCTTTGCTGCAACGTAGATGTCGTCGGCGTTGTTGTTGTTTTTGCTTTTGCTGTTGTCGTCGACGTCGTCGTCGTCGTCGTCGTCGTTCTCGTTGTTGTCTTCTAGTCACGTCTGCCGTTGACAAGCGTCTGTTGTGCTGCGCCCGAATGGCACCCATATTGAATGCTCCTTCATTCTGAACGGGCAGATGCACCTCGCTTGCTCTCACTCACTCTCTCCAAGTGAACTGCTCATATTACGTCTATCTCGCTCTCTTTGCTCGCTGCGTGGCGCATTTTCAACACTATTGTCCTCTGCTAGGTAATATTTTTGTGTTGCACAATTTACTGCCCTTCCCGGCCAGTAAAATCATACACACACACACACACACACGCACACTCACACGTATATAAAACACAGAAAGTCATGTGGAAGGAGGTTGCTTCGAAGCTCTGCCCAGAGTGTCTCAACAATTACCCATGTCCCCTGGTGTTGCATCGGCTATAGCGACCATTTGCTGTTCAACAGCCGCCTCTCTCTCTCTCACTCGGTCTGTCTCTCTTTCGCAGCCCTGCCTTTGTCGTTGACCCTGCTTTGTTTTTAACTATCAACAACTCTTCGACGAAACTTTCGCACGTTTTCCCAGTTGAGTGTCTCTCTTCTGGTTGCAATCTTGTCCTGCTCCCGGGATTATACTCTTTCCGATACTTGGCAATTGGATGACAAACGGATTTAATGGCTCAAACTCTGACAGCTTACAGACTGATTTTCGTTGTTAACAGCAGTTCCCTCGACTTTTTATTTCTTTCTTAATATTTAAATGTATTTATCTGATATTAGCTATAGACTATAGTGAGAAATCAGCAACTCATTTTTAATAAAAGCAGAATAGTGCGGAATTTTCTTAAAATTGAACATATTAATATATACAAAATGTCTGCAACCTCAAAGCTAACTTTTGTTTTTCATTACGTTACGCCAACGGCATTATTTGCCTATAGCTTATTATAGGTTAGACCGATCTCCACGAAATTTATTTATACCAGCTACCCATAGGGAAGAAGGGTATTATAACTTTGTCATCTCCCACGCCATAAAGTATATATATTCTTGATCAAAGACTATACTAGATAGGGAGCCTATGTAGTACTGTATACGCAGATTAAGTTTATTTCAAGTCTTGCTACGCCCACTTCAGGCCTCGCAAATCCAAAAAAAAAAAATAGCAGGTGTAAATTTAAAGCAATCTTTTAAGTTCACTCAATAATAAATACTGTATTTATGATACTTTAAAATTTGGATACGATCACATAAAAATTGTATAAGTTATTTAAGAAATGGAATAAGTTATTTGTATGGAAAAAAAATAAAAACACCCACTGAAGTAGAGTCTTAGTTGCTTTGGTTGACAATCTGGAATGTTTTGCACACTATAGTAAATTTTAAGTGCAGTACTATATCAATATGTCAACTATAGCCTTCGATAATTTTTAGTATTCCATTCAAACCTAACATATAACATGAATATAACTTTCTTGTGCCTGTAAAAAACTGAAACTAAGTACAAATGGAACATCGTCAGCATGCTATGACATGTATTTTCAGATACTGCATAAAGTTCGGTTCAGTATTAAGTATTATGGAAGCTTATTTAGGAAACTAATTGTATACTTCTATTGACCTTACACTTGGCTTCTTAAAAATATCTTAGCGGAGTGTAAAGTGAAGTTTGAATTAAGAGCTTTTGTCAGTACAGAAGATGTTTGAGACATTGCTCTTAGCCAAAGTTAGTTACATAAAGTAAAAACCGAATTAAATTTCTTGAGCAAGACAATCGATAATTAAACATGTTGTTTGCACATTTGGAAATGC
Source organism: Drosophila albomicans (assembly GCF_009650485.2). Lineage (NCBI taxonomy): Eukaryota > Metazoa > Arthropoda > Insecta > Diptera > Drosophilidae > Drosophila > Drosophila albomicans. The sequence goes on from NC_047628.2 coordinate 1,873,152, forward strand.
TGCTCTGCTCTTCAAATTCTGAGTAAGTCAGCATTATTTAGGTAGCAACTTTATTTCTTTTTAGATGGACTTTTCTCTGAGATGTAATTATTTGAAATTTGCGTAAAATGTACGTATCCACTTTATTATATATACTAAAAATACTGAAACTGTATCCGACACTTACTCGTTGGAAGATTAAAAGCATAAATCTCTGCCTTTTAGCAACGTAAATTAAATCGAGCAGCGTCTCCACATCATCATTTCATCTGTGCCCCACTGAATTAAAGGGAAAAGAGAGACGCAATTGCTGATGAAACACGGCACAAAATTCAATTGTTTAGAGCATAACAATTTAATTTGACACGTACTTTTAATGTGGGGCTTGTCAGCTAATGCCAGGCTCGGCTCGGCTCGACTCGGCCAACATCAGCACCAGCAATAGAACCGCCGTACAACAGGACGCAACATAGCCACGTAGCCACACACAGAAACACACTCGCAAGCTCTCTCTCACACACACGAAACACACAGAAACACACTCACACAGTCACTTGCAACCCGACAGAGACACACATGTGGCTGGCTGGCACTTTGGGGGCTGGTTTCTGGCGCATAAATTGAATTTAGATACAATTTCCTGTGGCTGCGTGACTGCCTTTTGGCTTCATCTCCTGCTCTTGTTGTCGTTGCTGCGGCTTCTCTTTCAGTTTCAGGCCCCATTAGAAACTCACTGCTCTGGCTCGCATTGATTCTGCATTTATGCAATTAAAAAAATCGGAATGCCATTGAAATTTTGCCAGCCGTTAAACCAACAATAAATAACCAATTTATATGGGGAACTGCATTTGTCGCACGTTTAATTCGCATATGGCCGGATTGGATGGCAATCCACTTGACGGGGCGGTGCGTTGGGGGGAAACCTGTTATTAATTATATCTATCTGTGTGTGGATATGCAAAACTCGGAACTTAAATAATACATTTTGGAGGCAGCATTATACAACTAAAGTATGAAATCGCTTTTCGAAGCAATGTACATCAAGTTCAAATTTCAGTTTCAACTTTTGATAATATTCCAAATTTTGAATTATTTATTTATTTAGTAACAAACGAAATTTAAGTTAGAAAGCTAAATGCATATTGCATTGGTATTGATATATTTTAAATTGCTTATAAATATGTTATTCCCATAATGAATTACACATTTGCGTTTTAATTGAAATAATTTCTCTTCAGGTCTAATACAAACTAGGTGTGTTTTAATTTAATGTATATATTCTAGTAATTTGCCATTATGTGAATGTGTTTCACTGGTGTATATATCGAAAATTGAGTTAATAAATTCTGCGTTGAATGGTCGTTGAGAATGTGTTGTCATTGTTCTCGTCATCGTATTTTGTGTTATGAAAATTTTAACTGTGTTCCGAAAAACTGAATCCACTAATTGAACTCAAGCGCGTTCAAGAAAAAAAAAAACACGAGTTATTTTTAAAAGTATTCATACTCGTATTGTTCCGGAGCATTGATTGGTACGAAACTTCAACGCATTTAACTGAATTTCGATAAAGGAAAACTTCACACATAAAAAAAATGTTTTGTATGTCTGAAATAACTTTTGAATTGAGATCGTTTAAGGGGCAATTAAGTGCGAAGGGCAACGTTCAGTACAGAATTTGCATGAGATTGTGTTTAAAGTTAATTACTGACATAGTACAACATATCGACACCGGAAATGGGAGATTCAATTTATACATAATTATAGTAATGCACCATAAATCCGTGTTACGTAAGTATGTTCCAATTGAGTTAAAAAAGGTTCAGTATTTACTGCTGCTTATTTTCGCGCCAAGTTTATTTTAAGTTATACTTAAATTAAGTTTGTAGATCTCATTAAGTAGAGATCTTTCTGATCTGTTTTATTTTATTTTCTTTTTTTCTCTTTTTTTACTACAATATTGATACCTCTGAAATGTTGGGACCAACAAAAAATATTTGTTAGCAAACTGTGGATATTCTGTTATTGAACTGTTCAAAATATTCTGTTATTCTGCTGCAACGGTGCAGCGCTGTTATTGCTCTGCTGATAATGTTTGTGGAACAGACTTTTGACAGTCAGTTTAAGTCATATATTAGTTTTTTCGGGACTACCAAAACTGAGCAAACTAAACAGAGCGCGCTCAGTCTCAGCTGTTTTCGCAGTGCAAAATTAATCACAGCGCTGTTATGGCAAGTCTTGGAATTTGCGCAACTGATGGCAATTATGACAAACTGCGCTGGCAGATGGCGCCACACATGTCATGCAAATTATGAAACTTTTGGTCACACACACACACACACAACAGAGATACAGACAGTGAGAGAGAGAAAAGCACACGCGGTCAAGTCGACTCACACACTCAACTAGTATGTAGGCGGTGCACTTGGCAGGGGACATCCCTTCCACCACTCAAAAGAAGCCAAGCAAACAATTTGTAGGGCAAGTTTATGCCTCGCTGCTGCCATTTGCCGAGTAGCAGTTTCATTTTTCCAACTTGTCAAAATAAGTTTTATTGTTTATGATAAACAAACAATAAGAGATCGCATGTGCTGCACTATAGTGTGATAGTAGGGTGCTCTATGGAATGCCTTGTCCCGGTGCAAGGACTTGATGCTGGACATTTGCTCGCACGCGCCAATAAATTTGCAACGTAAAACGAGCTGGCAAAAGTTGCTCCACTTTCATTTTCCATTTCTGTGCGCTACGCCAGAGAGAGAGGAAACTTTTAATTTTCCGAACACGTTTCGGACAAATGAAAATAGCACCCAGCTTCAGCACTCGTCGTGCCACAAAAACTTCCAACTTTTTGCCAACCAGCCAGCCATCCAGCATTAGTATCCTTTCCGGGGTATCAAATTCAACCTAACTCCCACACGCACGAACGGAATGAAGAATGAAGATATTTGCTACTCGTCCCCATCTTTGCCATTTCTATTGTTTTTGTTTCTGTTGTCGCGACTTTTGTTTGTCGCATGCTGCAGATACGAGCGTTGGGTGTCCGAAACGATTTACACGCCACGAATTCGCAATATATCGAAAACTACGTATCTAAAGTTACATACATATGTATATATGTATATATGCGTACATTTCTTAGCATATATATGCACAGCGATATGGAGATATTCAAATCCACAATTATCTCAAACATTAGTCGTTTTTTTTGTAAATATATTCAGTACAAATTACCTACTACAAATGTCAGCTTAATAAACACAGCAGCACACTTAATAATCTCGGAGCTTTAATGGTCTGGAGTATATTCAGATTTTTGTCAAAACATCTGGGTAGTGTTCTAGTTAATAAGTTCATTGCGTTGGTTAATTGTTAGCACTAAAACATAATTTTAAGAGTATAGTAACATCGAAACCCTGTTTAATTAATCTTTGAGGCAATAGAACAATATTTCGTCAGTCTTTTCATTCCATCATCGGTACAGAGGACTTGAAAAATGTTGTTTAGTTGATTTAAAAACCACGCATTTAGGTTTCAAGAATATTGCAGAGACACATACCATATATACAGAGAAATAAAGATTTCAGTAGAAGTATATCAAAATGATATTAAGCCAACGTCTGTATACGTGACGCATTGGCATAAAGTTACCTAAACTCGATAATTGGTTGAAATGATGCTCTCTTTTGAGTTCGACTTTTATTGTCTAAAAACGCACTTTGATGAATTTATAGGTACATGTTATGCAGTGGGTAATTGTCGGGCATTGTAATGTAATTTAAACGCCACTAATTACAATAGGCTTGTGTTTTTTTGGCTGATATATGCCTATTGGCTGCTGCTGACAAATATGTAGTTTTTAGTGATTTGGAGCAACCACCGGATGAAATTAGTGACGGAATGCACACGTCCGAAAGGTAGAATAGTTTCTATAATTTATTTTGAACAAGTAAGAAGTGTGAACTACCCTAATTAACCATAAAAATATTGAAACATACTAAGGTCTATATTTTTGGGATATTGATATAGGACCATTCAAAATATACCATAGAATGCAAAATATACCGGATTATCAGATAAAAGAATAGGTGGTACAATTTTTATCTCATCGCAACCAAATTTTCAGGAATCATAATGGCTATAGTTGTTATTGTATGTATTGTACTATAATCGAATCTAGCTTGAAAATTACGATTGTTATTTGATTTTTCATCCATTTTCACGGCTTGGAGTGTGGTAAAACTTGAAGTGAACTTGGTCAAGTGCTGTCATAAGAAAATTATATCTCTATCTCATAGTTTTTGAGATCTAGGTGCTTATACAGACGGACGGACAGACTATATCGGCTATATCGTCTCGCTTGTTGACGCTGGTCAATAATATATATACTTTATGTGATCGGGCGGGCACAAAATTAGAATACCCTTCTACCATGCCTTGTGGGTAGCGGGTATAAAAACGCCGCATCCAATCGAGTCTTAGTTACTTAAGCAGACAATCTGGTATATTTTGTACTCTATGGTATATTTTGGATGTAGAAAGTAGTATTTTTAAACAATTGATTTTCATGTTGATGAATTTAAATCCTCCGTCCGAACTCTAGGCGGAATGTTTTCATTAGGATTCTTCATTGGGATCAAAGATTCCGTGAGGATCGTTCGAAAACAAGAACAACAATAAAGAACTGAAACGAGCTCGAACAGGATTAAAAAGAAAGTATTAAAGGATATAAACTATGTGATCGAATAGTTCGCTGAGTTCAAATTAGACTACTGAACTACTTCACCAATATGAACAACAAAACAAATAGTATTTGGACGTTGTGTAGATTTGTAAGACAAGACAAAAAGTTTTGTTCATAGAGTTTGTTCAATAAGCTCTTAAGCAAGAATTAGACCATTATTATCTTGAAACCGCTCGGTTAACAAAGTCATAATTGCTTGTGGCTGCCGAATATATAGATTATTTGATATTTGTACATATGTATGTTCATTCTAAGTTGGAGCGCTGTCATGGCCACTTCAAAGATAAACTCGCGCATAAATAAACAGAAACAGATTCAGATAACGAGTGTACTTTATCTTGTATGTACTTCACAGCTTCACAGTTGTAGTGGTAGTGGGCTCTAGCTGATGTAACGGTTCAAGCGATGACAGTCACGCTTTCAGTCAAACGCCAACGCACCGCTTGTGTACTTATCTATGCGTGTGTGTGCCAGTGTTTGCACGTACGCGTGTGTGTGTGTGTGTGTGTGTGTGCGGGTGCGGGTGTGTGTGTACGTGCGTACGTGTATGTACAAATCGAAATATGCTCAACATGTTGGTAAACTTTTGCAACCGTTTGAGGTAAATAAACGATGCTTAAAATAGCAAAGTCCCAAGCAATGTTGTGGTGGGTGGGTGGTTCAATAAGTTTCTAATTTAATACCTCAAATGAATAATTGCCAATTGATTTTAATCTCTTTATATCTGCACACTTATTCGAATGCCAAATATTTGAATGAAAATCTTTATTCTCTATGCTGTATATGAATGCATTTCTTATCAAATGAAAATAAATAAAACCGATAGAGGTATACATATACACGTGCATTCGTACAGATTCGTAAAGCATACCATACATATATAATTAGAAATTGCTGTTACGCAAAGCCCAAAAAATACATTTTTTTCTTTAAGTTGTAAGCTGACATTATTATTGATTCACAAACAGATTTATAACTACGTCTTACTACGATACTTTAAAAACTAACACTTCTTGTCTACTTTTATATTAAATCTTTTATTGCGACTTAGAGATAATATATGTGGGTTAATTTTTTGTAACGGAAAAATTGACGAAAATAAAAAATTCGCGTTGCTAATTTGAAATAAAATAAAAATTAATATCTATTATTGTCATTATATGATTTGGAATTGGAATTTTCAATCACCACAACAGTGCAACTCCCCAAAATGTTAAATTTTTCTAAATAGTAGTACTAGTTTACTTAACGTTTGATTATAAATTTTTAAGATCGAAGATCTTGAGAACCATCACCGTTCGCAACGAAAACATACATCGCGACTTAAACATTCTACCACTCAAAGAAGTGATCGCAGGAGAGAAGGAAGTACTTTACCAAGCTATTATTGCACCCTAACCACCAGGCGAGAGGTCTAACAAGGTTGAGCAACCAATAACGTCCTCGACGCAATGACTTACCCACCCAGCGACCGACTTGAGGGACGCGCAACCAGAATGCAGTCTTAACATACTGTTAGATAAATTATAATGTTAAGATTCGTAATCTTATTGTTAGTCTCAAAATTAAGAAGAAGATTCAATAAATAAAAGCAAAGTTCTAAAAAAAATAAAAAACAAAAATTTTAAGATATACCCCATAACCCCGCATAACATCGATCATTGTATTGCTTGGGAACCATTTTGTTGGGCTCCAGTTTGCCGCTGTACTGAGTTGGCAAGTTAGCTTGGGGACTGTATCCATTTGTACAAAATTTAAGTGTCTAGATCATACAATGAAGTACTACACGATTTGTCTTATTATTTTTGAAAATATGAGGATAATTGGAATTAGTCTAAGCTATTTTGGCGGACAATCTTTCAATGTAGTACTATATCAATATACCAAATAAGGTCTTCGGTATAATTTAGTAATTTATTCGGTACAATAATTTGGTATAGTTTAAGAATAATACTGTTTTGTTTTGCTTTTATTGAAAAAATATATATATATAATTGTGTATATATGCATATATGCTGATAAATCTCACATTTGGTCACATTTGCATTTCTGTTGCCATGTAGATTTAATTTTGACAACTATATCATTATACAGAATTTTGTTTAAATTTGATGTTAATCGCAAGAGTTGTGGATGCAGGCACTTGTGAGAAGTACATGACAATAGTCAGAGGAGTTCTTTAAGCCGATTGCGAAATTCATTTCAAGGTACATTCAAATTCAAATGTTCTGCCATTTACTGACAGTGACGGCAAAGGTCACGCGTTACAGTGCACTGTGGCCAGCTAAACATTTTTTCTCTTCTCGCTTTATCAATTCTACTGTTTTTTTTCATTGGTTTTTTTCACTGGAAAAATGCTTTCAATGTTTGCCAGTGGCGGGTTGGAAGAGGCTTTGGTTGCATATTAGTAAGAAGCTGCAAAAAATTGGAGTTCTTTTTGCTGAAGCAAGCCGAGCAATTGAAATGTCCACTTGCTTCGGTTATATTCTGGCCGGGCTTAGTTTTCATCTCTATCTCACCAATACAATTCGGATTTGATGCATTTACATTTGCACCTGTGCCAAACCCATTCGAACATACATAGGTAGAAGAGAGTCTGAAAGATTTCGTGTTGTAAGCTTAAGTGCCATTACATGCAATCGAGTTGGAGTTGAATTCTGTTCAGTTTGTGCTTTGCGCTGGGCAGCTTGCTTCGCTTTTACCCGAGTGCAGCTCCATAAGCCCATAATGCATATTTAAGCATATTTTGTAGTCTACTTTTATGGCCAACAGCAGCAGAAGCAGCAGTGGCAGTGCGCCCATCTATACACATTCAAACACACATCCTCTACATAGGACCTGTGACAAAGTGCACTTCATCTGGACAATTTGTCTGTCTGCCCAGGAGCCTAGTTGCCCTTGTAAGGGCATTTTGCGTTGGCATCTGGCATCTGGGATCTGGCAACTAGCTAGTTTAGTTGTAGTTGTAGAGTATATTTATTTAACCCTTGAGCTAAGCAACCTCAAATGTTATCAAATGTCAATGCAGGTATTTCGAATATTTGACCAATTATCGTTTGCAAAATATAATCCATAATGAAAAAGAGCGAAAAAACTATCAAAATACACGGTAAACTAGTGGTAACCTCTGGCGACTTTGATATTTACATAGTATTATTATTAGTATTCCGTATTGTATTTTTAAAGAAATTGTTTAACTTTACGAAATTTCCATAACAACATTGGCAGCAATGTGATACTCGTATTCCATATTGATATGACGCACTGTTTTCCTATTATTAACAAGTAAAAAAGCTACAATCGATTGTGGTCGACTGTGAGATACCCGCTAACAATTTTCAACAAAACCATATATAGTACTACAAATAAACCAAATAAATATACTGAAAAATACTGAAAATACCGAAGGTGTACCAAGAAATACCACAGAGTTTAAAATATGCCAGAACCGTCTGCAGTAGGCGTTTTTCTAATGCAAAAGTATTTCTTAAATAACTTCCAAAATTTGTACCTGATCGCAGCCAAATCTAAAAGGAAACTTGATTTGAAATTTCTTAAAATCTCTAACATCCAGTGTTCCATACGGATAAACAGACGTGGCTATATAGTCGCGTGTGTTGACGTTGATTACTCAACAGTAGTGTGTTTTTTATGATCAGATAACACTAAATATTATCATAATCTCTTAAAGTTATACACTTTTGAAGTTAAAAGCAATCAGTATTTTTGTTTGAAAAATGAAATAGCTAAAAAGTTTGGAGCTACGAAATATACTGGTTTGAAGAGATGGTAAGGTTTATGATTACAAAGATCATAACTTCAGAAGGGATAGATTTTTATTTTTGAACTTAACTATCGAATTATTCTGCATGAATCTGACAATATTCAATGAATGCCGTATGCCAACGAATGTCTCACACTGTATCAGCGTTTATTTACTTTCGAACACAGCTTAGCCTGATGACAGCCATATTCTTTAACGCCGATATCAATGGAGCGGTCGGGAGGAGAGTGCAATAGTCTGAGGTGGGAGAGGTAGGAAAAGCCAACCAACCTGTAACATGACTGAATAAACACAATTTTCTTCTGTTTTGCTGCTTCGTTCGTTTGTCAACTTCAATTCATCAAGCGAAAGTTACGTTTCGTTTGGTTGCCACAGAGTGAGAGAAAGAGAGAGAGAGTGAGAGAGAGAGAGAGAGAGGAATGGCGAATTTGGTTTTTCTATTTTCTTTAACTAGAAGACCCTTGAGATTTTTTCTTGCTACCCTTTGGCTCCGTCGTCTCCGCTTCCCCATTCACTGTTTATTTGATCATCTTAGCTGCCACTTGCAGCGGGCGCTCTCACAAGCAAACACACTCACACATCCAGAGTGACCTACAAGAGATAGCAGACAGACAAACAGTGTTGGGCAAAGACGACCGAGGACGACCTTCTGACTGACATCCTTGACTTGCTGCCACATAGACTTTTACTTTTGGCTCCGCAAGTATGGCAATGTCTTCTACTACTACTCGCACTCGCACTCGCACTCGCACTCGTGTTTGTGTAAGTCTGTGAGTGAGCAGAAAGTTAACAAACTTATATTGAAAAATGTTGTTAACACGCAAAAGTTTTTTGCAACGTTTACACAGGAGCTACAGCAACAACGAAAACGAGAGCGAGAGCGAAGGCAACAACAATAACGACAACAACTACTCGAAAATCTTGCTAAACAAGTGGAATTCAATAACTGGACACACTGTGCAAACAAATAACTGAAGCGTAGGTCATGTTAAAGTGCTTGGAAGATATTCGGGATGCGAGATTCAACATTTCAGGTTCGGGACTCGAAAGGTGTGCGAACGTTGCTTTTGTATGAGTAAATGGAAATAGGTGTGGGACTGTGTGTATGCTTTTGGGGCGCCCCAATTTGAAGAGCAACAGAATGTTTTGAGACGTGCTCACCTTTTCCAGAGGCTGTGCAAATATTTATCTGAGGTTAAGCGCAACAGCCATTTGTAGGCTCAACTCAGTCCACTCCAAATTTGTATTTGGCTGGGTGCTAATTCAATTTGATGTAACTTTATTTCAAACTGAAATACTACTTAGCAATAAGTCAATCGGCTTTACATATGTGTACGTATGTAAATCTCACAAGTAAAAAAAACATAAGCAAAGCCTGTTCTCTAAATACTGCCAGCAATTTCTTAGATAGTAGACTACAAAGCATAAAATCATTATAAGGAGACCCTGTCTCAGATAACTTAGACATTTGCTGTTGACTTGACTTTTAAAAATTTATAGTCTCTTAGACATCTGTAAATTGTTTTAGTCATCATCCATTTTAATGGTTACATAGATGGACAGCTATTGATAAATTCTACAAATTTCAATAGTAATTATTTTGAAGATGTAAGTTAAATGAAAACACAGTTTTTGTTTTAGGTATAAAAGCAATCAATATAATATTGTTACCTTAAGGTAATAGGGTTTCATAACATTGTGTATGTCCGTCTGTCCGTATGAAAAACTGAAGAGAGACTGTGGCTATAAGAGATAGAGCTATTATTTTAATCGACAACTTTTCTAATGTTTGCACGCAGATCAGATGGTTTTAGATTTTTGCCACGCCCTCTTCCGACCAACAATTCGTCACAGAAATTCTTTTGTATGTCAAAAAACTCCTACTGCAGTCGGATCTTAGTTCTTTTCGCTGACAATCTAGTATATTTTACACTCTATGGTATATTTTGAATATAGTACCATATCGATATATCAAATAAAGCCTTTGGTGTATTTTAGTATTGTTACGGTATATTTTAGATATACTTGTCGCATATGGTTTTATTGAGTACACTCAGCTTTCTCTTAAAATATAACTTGATAACAAATCTCATGTGATATTTTAGAGTTCAAGTGCACAATATATGTATAATAAGAAACCACAAACCAAATTCACTCAGCAAGAGTTGGAAATACCAGGGACTACAACAAATTTACTGCTGATGTCCTGCATCGTGTCGATAAATCGATGCTAAATAATTCACACATCATTTAAAAACGATTTGACACTGACTGTGACTGCGGTTGGGAATGTTGCCATTACTAGTAACATAGCTCTATTCCTATACTAGTAGAAAAACAAGTAAGAAAGTTACAGTCGAGTGTGCTCGACTGTGAGATACCCGCTACCCATTTTTAATAAGGGCAAAATATTGCGGTATTATTTTCAAAATATACCGAAAATACTTAAAAAATACTAAAAATATACCAAATGGTATGTTTGGTATATCGATACAGAACACCATTCAAAATATACCATAGACGGCACAATGTACCAGATTGTCGACCAAAGCAACTAAGAGCCCTAGTAAGTAGGCGATTTGCCCATACAAAAGTATTTCTTTAATAACTTCCACAATTTTTATTTGATCGCAACCAAATTTTTAGGAATCATAACTACTACAGTAATTATTGTATATACCAGCTTCGTAGCTCTAGCTTTAAAATTACACTTGTTATTCGATTTTTTTGATTTGCGGAGGCGGGAGTGGGCGTGGCAAAAATTTGAAACAAACTTGATCTGCGTGCAAACATAACAAATGCTGTCGAAAAAAAATTATAGCTCTATCTCTTATAGTCTCTGAGATCTAGGTGTTCATACGGACGGACGGACGGACGGACAGACGGACAGACGGACAGTCGGGTATAATAAATACAAGCAGGTATTGTAGTTTTCTCAAGCTTAAGTATTTCTAGAGTCAGCGACTTAATGCTAGGCATATGCTTATTTTAAAAAGTTTGATTTGTTATGCAAGTCTGAGCATCTAAAAAGGCATTCTTAAAATAATTTGTAATTTCAAAAGCATTATTTTCAACAACTTATTTATAAGCATACATATGTAAGTGTATAGGACATACATAAATGATAGTATCAGCATTACTTAGGGATGTGCATAAGGTATTTGATAGTCGAGAAACACGGACTTCGCTCTCTCTGCCCCTCTCTGTTTCTCTTGACAGCGTTTGTTACTTGCTTTTATTTAAATTATTCACCATATTATCAAACGTGTCACACGTAATACACACATTCCTTCAACCTTCTGACTACCGCACGAAAACAGCAGCGGCATCATCGGAGGGGGAACAGCTCGCAGCGGGGTTTGGGGTGTTGGAGTCGGTGTTGGTGTTGGTGTTAGTGTTGGAAATGCTCGGAATGGAGGCACGTGTTGTTTTCGTTAGATTTTCAAGTTATTTGCAACGCGCTCATACATAGAAAGTGGAAATCATAAATTGTTTGTGAGAAGCTACAACAAAATTTCTTGTTCTTCGACTTTAGCGACTATTTAATACACTAACTAATAAATTAAAAAATTAAAAATACACCTCAATACATTGAATGAGTTGGAAAATTGAGAAATTTAATCAAATAAATATTTTTGCGGATATAATATTTTTTTTAATATTAACAATTCTAAAATACTTCAGGAGCATATTCATGTATTCACTGCAAATATGTTCTTGTAAGAATGAATTTACTGCGTATATGAAAAAAATTGTGTTCAAGTGTTGTTGCCGCTTCAATATTTGTTTGTTTTTTTTTTTTTTAATTTTGGGTGCATGTCTGTGTGAGTGTGTGTTTTGGGTATTTGTGGGTGGGTTTTAGCTGTGAGACAGCTAATCATGATTTGCAATTTAATTTGTTTGTACTCGCGTGCGTGGCGCAAATAAATTGATGACACCATCCAGAGCCACGCCCACGTACAGGAAGCCAGAGCACCAGCTATCTGCTGTTTGTTTGCCAAATGCTGGTGCTGCTTAAAAGCAAGCCAAAAGAGTTTGTGATACGCTTTGAGTTGCGCTTCGGTTGGCTTTTCGCACACATTTTTATTTTGCAATTATTTGCATATTTGATCGCATCGGCACGCCCACAGTAAACGCCTACAATTCTCCATTTTTCACTCCTTCCAAACATGCGAGTGTGAGGAATTCTGGAAATGAGTTTGTGTCAGTATAGTATAGTGAGTTTATCATGCATTTATGAATTGCGACATTAGGCTGATTGCCTTCAGCTTTTGTAGAACTATTTGAGATTTTAATTAGTTTTCAGCGATGCACTTAATATGAACAGCCTATTTGTCGTTCGAATCAATCTGCGTCTCAACAAACGAATTTACAAAAATATGGCAAATATAAATATAACATTAGAAATAGTTACACATAAATTATGATCACTCAAAGAGGCTGAGCCAATGAAAGAATTTTTCTTGTGCAAAATCAGACGTCCACAATTGATGTTTGGCTAATGGCAGATATTGATGCACATCTCGATTCCAATGATTTCTATGAGATACCTGCGACCAATTTTAAATAAAACCAAAATATGGATGTATTAATACTACCGGACAAATACTAATACTAATAGAGAGTTTAAAAATATGAAATTAACATAAAACAAAGATACTGAAATATACCGAAGGGTATATTTCGTATATTGCTATAGTCCAACATTCAAAATATGGAGTATAAAATTTATCAAATTGTTAGTCAAAACACCTACAGACCCGATTGCAGTAGACCTAATTTGCCATAAAGAAGTAGTTTTTGGTGCAAGTTAAAAAAATCGCGACTCTACCTTCAAAATTACACTTGCTATTATATTTTTTCGATTTGTGGTAACGGAAGTGGCCGTGGCAACAATTTAAATCAAACTTGATCTGCAAAATTAATAAATGCTGTCAATAAAAAACTATATACGTATCTATTTCTAGGTATTCATACGGACAGACGAACAGACAGACAGACATGGCTATTTCGTTTCGGCTGTTGGCGCTGATCAAGAATATATATACTTAATGGAGTCAGACATAATAAAGTTATAAACCCTTTCTTCTATATTGGTATTGGGAATACAAATTTAAAAAATAGTTTAGTGCTCTTTGGCATATTGATGTTTTTCTCCAACGTAACGATTAAAAAACATTAGGATTAGGAGATCATTCAATCTTAATGCACGAGTTATTCTTGATTTTTGAACATCTTTTTATTTGATCAAATTTCTAATATAAGTTGATTGTATTGTTGGTTGTATAAGTTGATCATTCAAGAAAACTTTTATCTTTCACTTTTTATTTCATTATCATTATATCTAGAATTACGCAAAGAAAGCTAGAGGAAGTAGGAAAGCTACATACATTTCATGCCAGCACAAAGTTATAATACCCTTCTACCCGAGTGTAAAAACTATAAAGCCTTTTGGTATTTTAAAATTTATTTCCATTAGATGAAACAACCTTTACCTTATCTTGTCAACAGAGACAAATACGTGCTAAAATCAAGAATAAAAAATCGAATCAAGATTTTGTGATGCTAAAATTAAACCAAAAAGGTCTATTCCCAAATCAAGATCAAAATTCTACATGCATATATTCTATGTTGCCCAATTCAAGATAATAATCTTGTTTCTAGAATGGAAATATTGTAAAATTGAATTAAGAAAGCCAAATCTTAAATCAATATTCTATACTCTATTTATGTTTATTTATATGTTGTCAAACTTTTTTCTAACATTAGTTACAATTATGGCACTTACCCGTTAATAAACGATCCGACTCGAGCTTAAATCCAGGATAAGAACCCAGAATCCCTACTTACTGAGATGACAGCAATTGCAACATTCGCACTTCCAAGATTTAAAATTCTTGCTTTAAGAAAAAAGAACAAAATTCTTAAATCTGAGAGCTTATTGATCTTAAATAATAATTTTGAATTCTCAAAACAATGATTGGAGAACGCAATCTTGGTTCAAGATATTTTAAGGATCGAAAAGTTCTTAAATTAAGATTTGCAATTTACTTTTCAATCTGAATTTTTTCTCTCTGTATACTTTTTAAGTTTTCTTTAACAATTATCAAATTCAATTTGTGTTCAAGCTTTTGCTAACAACGTTTATTGCATGTCATATATAATCGTTAAAACTGTTTTTACATTTTTAGAGGTTTTCTAAAGTACACGAGAATCATTTTTAACCTGTGTTCATTGGAGGGGTCTCTAATGGTATTGCTAAATTTACAGATGAGTAAATTGGCACTTGGTATGAGAGAATATTATTGAAATAGCTAGGTGGGCTATTTACAAATGCTTAAAATGCAATTTAAAATGATTTACGTTTCATTGTGCCAAGTGTGGAGGGCATCACAACCCTTAGTTGGCAGTTAATTGCAATCGGCTCTCAGCTCTTCGCTGTAATCGTGAATTAATAAAGTGGCGTTGAGGAAAGATTTATGACAACTTTGAGTGAGTTGATTGAAAGAGTGAGTGCTTGTGTAACTATGAGTGTGAGTGGGTGAGGCAGTCTGTCATTTTGATAGAGTGTTCCTCTGAGCTAATTCTTTATACGTAGCACAGTCGCGATGCGAGACAAGCGCAACAATGGAAATTGCCACTAGAAACACTTGTGAAGAAAAGGCTTCAAGGCAATCTATTCGCATGGCAAGAAAAATGGCAAGCCAATGCACTTGAGTGCTGGGTCTAAACGGCAAAGTGCACCAGCCCATTGTTGTTAGCTGCCGACAGCCCTACAATTGCACTTCCTTATCGCACACCCTCAAGTGTCGCCCCTCCATAGTTGGATATATGTATGTATGTATGTATGTATAGAGCCGTGGAGCCACCCCTGAACCAATGAGAACTTCAATTCACAGCGGCACAATGAGTTGTACTTGAGTTTCAGCCAGTTGAAGGCAAAGCCAGAGACAAAGGCAAAGCTAAAGCTAATGCTGCGATGTTGAGATGGCAGCTTCACTTCAACTGCTTGGCGATAAAGGCATTGTATTTGATTTATTAAAGGCATCGACAAAGTAAAGCTTAAAACAGCTAAAAGTTAAACATCAAACACGTAAATGACTTCAGTCTAAAAACCTAGCAAGACTAAAAATCGGCGACACTTTGTCATTATATATGTATATATACCATGTTCTATGCCACTTCAATTTTTCACTATGTTTTTTAACCGTTCTGGCTAAAACTTTGGCTTCTTGAAACTCTTTGAAAAGTGTTCGCAATTCATAAAACCAAGATCCATACAAAAAAAGTCAAAATAATTCTTAATTAACAAATTATCTAAAATTTTGTAATCTTCCATGCTTAAGGAATCTACTGAAAAGAAACTGCACAATGCAAAAGCTCTCACACAGAGCTTTCGATCACGCCATTCGATGCTTCGTTAGAAAGCTTCATCAGTTCTGAGTTGCTTACATATTTTCTTTTCACTATTTGGGAAAACATTTTTGTCCACTTTAGTTTAAGTTGAAAGTTTATAAACAATGTTTGGTAAATTGCTAGTTTTAAATATAGTCTCTAAGATTCACAGCTTGATGTGTCGCATTTCTATTTAACTGCTATTTATTTTTTCAAGTTCTAGTTTCTAGTTCTTTCTAAAAATCGTCAGCAATTTTGTTCCATTTTTACAGCGAAAGCACTTGTCCCAGGTCCCAGAAAGCATTTGTTTGTGTAGGTTACAGATCCAGCTTGTATTACATTGGGGAAATGGAACCTTCGACACATGCCAATCAGAAAATACAGATAACAACATTAGTTTAAGACTAGACAGTAATTTTTATACTTTTAACATGAACTACAGCCGATAATAATTAATGTTTCATTGTAATTGGATAAAAAAGTGATTATAAGATTTTTTTAATACTGAAATAATCATGTGCATTTGAAGGCGATTTCTACATGTTGTGGTTAAGATTTATTTATAAGCAATATTTTTAATGTCAAATACGTAATTGTTGTTAGCCAAATCATCTTGTCTGTTCGTTCAGCATACTCCTTAACAACAATTTTTGGGTAGAGGGTAAAAGCGGAAGACTTCGCCGCATGAAATTTGCTCAATTCTCACGTATTTGATGGGTGGTTTCCTTTTTATTGTTCTTGCAACATAGAGTGTTGTCGTAGGTTGCTGTTGTTGTTGTCTGGGGCTGGTAATATAAAAACAACATCTCATAAATCTTCATAAGCAAGTTAGGTCTGCCCTAGAGTCTTGTTTTCGTTCCCAACTACTTTTTCTAGCTTATTTCTTACGTGTATAGTGTATTGGCTCTGGTTTTCTTCTTTACCTCGTTTCTCTCTCTTTGGCTGTTTACTCTGCATTCTTACTGCACATTTTTTTTTTACCACGCTTTCACCGGAAATATAACACGTTGCAAACAGGACGGTTCCGTTTCAAATACCAACACCCAACATACATGCATTTTTTTAGAGCTTACATAATTCAACATAAAATAATGCAGATACCTGGTCTAATGAAGTTATAAGAGATCCTTGTTGCCGAAGTTGTACAAATTAACTGTCTAATAATAATTTCAGATAAGTAGAATATTTTATTTGTAAGTGCTTATGATGATGAATGATATCAAACGATTAAATTATCTCATAACAAAATTGAATTGCGGAGTTTCTTTCACTCCCTTATCCAATTTGACATACATACATATGCAAATTTCTAGTGTACGTAATTATCATGTATATATAAATACGTATATAGTATGATTGTAGGAGAGCAATGTTTATTATGAAAAAAGAATTGAATTATTTTTATTGTAAATGGCTGCTCCCAGAAAAGCAATATATATCGAAAGTTTTACAAATTCTAGAGTGTCAGTTTTAGCAACCTTTAAACATTTCCCTATTAAATAAATGCAAATATTAAAAAAAAAAAAAAAACAGATCAAATCGCACTCATTGCAAATTTTTATGTCGACAATATTCCCTGCACATATTACTGCATCTTGGTTGCATTACTTTTTTCGAGTCTTGCGACTCCACAATATTAATTATTGACCTTTCTCTTTACGAGAAACTGTCTAAGACCCTTTCGTTTTAATTTTCTTTCACTTTGCAGACATCAGTGCGGACTAATAGATTGTCTATTATTTGCATATGAAACTGCTGATTTGATATCCACATACATTTCACTATCGGAATATCGATAAGCTTCTATATTTTTTGTGCTAGGAACTACGAAACAAAATGTCGCCTCAAAAATTTTGCTTTGTTAACAGCGAACAGAATTGTAAAGCTATTTTAAGGCGTTTATCGATACTTTTTCGATAAGTATACCAAAAATATTAGCCAAATTACGAAAATGAGCAATTACACATACATTTGTAATTTTAAAATGACTCTACTTTATAATAAGCCACTCGCTCTACAACGATCATATTTCTATATTTAACTTAACTTCATATATTCTTAATTGATTAAATTTAGTACAACATTTTATAATAGACGAAGATTAAACATATTAAATTTAGTCTAAGATAAGAGAATCTGTGTTTCTCTATTTAATAGACGTGGAAACATATTGCGAGTGTGTAAACTGAAAAGAATCACAAGGTCATATCTAATTTTCTGTTATGAAGGAAACTACAAAACAAATAAAAAATATATGTATATATATAAAATAATAATTAATAAGGAAGCACAGAAAAATAGAAAGAAAGGCCGAAAACTTTTCTTATTTCGCATCAAAAATGCAAAAGTTTTTTAATATGCACAAAGTTAAATTTCATTTAAATCAAGATGACTGCGGATATTGCTGCGAATGTTGATGTGAATGTTGCTGCGGGTGTTGCTGCAGTTGTTGCTGGTTCTGGCGTCGGGTGTTGGGAGCTGGATGTTGGGGCTGGTCGGGGTGTTGGTTGTCGGGTGTCGGGCGATGGTGCCGGGAGTGTTTCCTTTACATTCTGTCGGGACTTTAACTCTTTACCCAAAGCGAGGTTGCTTTAGTTGAATCGAACTTTAAGCGCAGCCTCAAAAAGTATGCAAAAATAAAGAAATATAAAATGAAATGGAAATGGAAATAAAAGTAAAATGCAAAATATGTGCTGGCAATTTGCGTGTTTGCTCTGTGTGCAGCCAAGCAAATGCATTGGCAGGTAAGAGGATGGCGGCGGGGGTTCGAGTAAAGTTTGAAATTGGGAAAGAGTATGCGAATGGTAATGGTATGTGGGGATTGTTCTATGCATTGGCTGTGCACTCGAGTGCATGCTGCTTATTGTTGACAATGCAATAACAACAATAACAATAACATCAGCAACAACAACAACAACAACCAAAATATCAACATCGTAAACAACAACAACTATGACTTCAACAACAATAATGCGGCTGCTGCAGCTAAAAGTTGTGTGTGTATGCTTTGGGAATGCTTTAATTAAATTTGCAACAGTGTGATTCCAGAAATCAGCAACGATGCCAATTCACCAACTGTGGTGCACCGAATTAAATTATATTTACATACTCTTTCAACTGAGCTGAGCAATTATTTAAGAAGTTAATGTTCCAAAATTGTGGGGTATGGCGAAATAATAGAGAAAGTGTTTCGCTTAACATTTTGCAATCCAAGCGCTGCCCTTAATGACATGCAACAGGGCAGTCCATTTGGCCAGGCTGTGCAAACATATACGCACAGAGATGTGCTACTGCTGAAAGAGTATGTGCCCCACAGAGGGGCATGGGCCGAGTGTTCCGTATCGTATGCATGCCATACACTCATATGTAGTACTCATATGCCACTCGAACTCGGACAAACGTCCTCGCGTGTCGACATCGACAACAACGACAACGACAACTACAACGACAAACGCCAAAAATTCTCGGGGACCGCTTGTTGTTGTTTGGGAGTATGTTGAAGGTTCATGAAATTCATTGATTGCAACTGGTTGCAGTACAAATACAAACATTCCACTTCCGCTTCTCGAACAATAATTTCCGCACAAAATTATGCAATGAAAAATTCAATTTACCGATTCAACATATATACATATATATACACATATGTATCATACATATCCACTATATTTTTGATCGAAACGAGTACCTAATGATTAATTTTAATATTAATAAATAATTACATAATGAACCAAATAGCTTCAATGCTATTAAGCTTAACATTAAAATAAGAAATGAAAAGTATGTATTTATATGGTATATATTTTCATTATATTCCAATTTATATAGCTTTTAATAAAATGCAGCAATTGCATGTTGGAAGGAAGTGTATCACAACCGGAAAAAAATAACAAGTAAGAAAGAAAGAAAAAAATCAAGTAAGAAAGCTACAGTCGAGTGTGCTTAACTCGACTCAAATACCAAATAATAATACTGTAAAAATACTAAATAATATAATACATTCTAATACAAATATACCAAAGAGGTGAAAATAAACCAGATTGTCAGCAAAAGCAGTTAAGACCCGATTGTAGCAGGCGTAATTTTCCATTCAGATGTATTTCTTCAAAAATTTCTAAAATAAATATCTAATGCCAATCGCCAGAAATCATAAATACTCTAGTTATTATTGTCTATACAAAAATTCGACTCTAGCTTCAAAATCACGCTAGTTATTCAATTTTTTGATCTGCGTGCAAACAGTACAAGTTCTGTCGAAAAAAGTAAAGCTTTAACTTTTTTAGTCTCTGAGACCTAGGTGGACATACTGACAGACGGACAGAAAGGCAGATCAACATATACATGTATATATATCGATACTCTGATACTGGAATGTATTTGGATATCAAATCAGCATTTCCGCATGCAAAAAAATAGACAATCTATTATTCCGCACTCATATCGGCAATTGAAGAGAAGCATCAAGATTGATTATTATAAAAAAAATAAATAAATAGAATGGGTCTGAGACATTTTCTGGGAATAATTAATATTGGTGGAGGTCAACACGATATATGAAATTGAAAACCAATAAAGTTATGCAACCAAGTTGCAATAATATGTGCTTGAGATAATGTCGCTATAAAAACAGGCAATGCATGTGATTGCATTCTAATTAATAGGCCAATGTTTAAGTGGTGTGTGGTATAAAATTTAGGGTCATAAGGGTTGCCGAATATGGGAACTAAAAATTTGTGAAACTTGCGAAATATATTGCTTTTCAGCACGTTAAAAAAGTTGGTCATCTGGGACCTTTAAGAAGAATGCGAAAACTACGCGACCTGAAGATAGAGGGTCGTCACATTGAGTTGTTTGAGAAAAGTCGCACATAGAGTTGTAGAGTTGTAAAAGTCCAAAAAAATTTAACTTAATTAATATTAAACTACAAAATACGTATGTGTGTAAATAATAAATGCTAAATGTGTACTATGCACAATATTTTTGTGACACTCCGATCGATACTACTCGATAATAATATTACATTTATATCCTTCGTGTTATAAATATGCACAAATCACAGGCAAGTTGTTATCGCAAATTGTGTGGCATCCGAAAATTAAATAAAATCTCACCTCGTAGAAGAGACAAAAATTTAAGATTTTTAAGCAAAATTCGAACCGAAAATTGTCTTGGGGAACTGACTTTTATTTAATAATTTGTTTGGTCTTATATAGCTATCAATAGTTTCTTGGAACTAATATAAATCTCCCTAGCTTACAGAAACCTTTATATTTTGGTATGCAAGATGATGCAGCACATGAGCAGATGACCTTCTATTGGGGTGTCAAGTGCGTCTTTAATAATTTGATGTAATTACGTGTGTGCATGCGATTAACTTCAGTAATCTTCTAGTTCAATATTTTGTGGAGTATTTTTCGCGTGATGATGATGATCTATAAATATCACATAAATTTGAAGAGATATTTATATCCGTTACCAATAGGGTAGAACGGTATTATAACTTTTTGCCAGCAATGTATGTAACAGGTAGAAGGAGGCATCTCCGGCATTCTTGATCAGCGTCAACAGCCGAGACGATCTAGCCATGTCCGTCTGTCCGTATGAACACCTAGATCTGAGAGACTACAAGAAATAGAGCTTTAATTTTTTTCGACAGAATTTGTTATGTTTGCAGGCAGATCAAGTTTGCTTCAATTTTTTGCCTTACCTACTTTTGCCCCCGCAAATCGACAAAATTCGAATAACAAGTGTCATTTTAAAGGCAGAGTCGGTAATTTTGGTATATACAATAATAACTATTTGTGATTGCTGAAATTTTGGTTTGTGATCAGATAAAAATTGTCGAAGTTATCAAACCTACTTACTAGGGGTCTTATATGCTTTGACTGACAATCTGGTATATTTGGCACTATCGTATATCTTGAATGTAGTACCATATCAATATACCATATATAAAATGTGGTATATTTTTAATATATTGTGGTTTTGTTTTGGTATATTTTGAGAAAAATACCGCAATATATTGCATTTATTCAAAATGTGTAGCGGGTATCTCGCAGTCGAGCACACTCGACTGTAGCTTTCTTCCTTGTTTTAGGTTTAATCGGTGCATAGTGGTGTCTTCATGCTCATTAGTATATAAAATAAAAATCATAGACTTCAAATGGCTTAGAAATCTATAAAAGTGTTACATTTTTGATTAGAAATTTTAATTTAAATTCTTCTTCCAGGTCTACTAAGGTTAATACAACTTCCAACTGTTGAAACAATGCTAACAACTTGTTACAAATTGCTTGTTCGTGTGCAGATCGATGGAAACATCAAAGTGCGCTGCCCACTTGAGTTAGGTGCAAAGCAATTACGCGCATTGACTTTGTAATTAAAATCGATTTTCATCAAGTTTTACTGCCATCCAACATTAGATGTCCAGCAGCAACGCCAACCAGCTCACATGTTCGCCGCTAAAAATACAAACACCCATACTTGTACAAAGGTAAACCATGTATGTATGTATATATGTATGTACGCATTCACACACGCAATCACACAGACTCGTTTACGCTGACACATGCGGGCCAACAATCAGTTTAGTGTGCTCCTGGTGCTGCTGCTGTTTTGTGGCAATTTTGATTAGAAGTCTGCCACACTCCGCGGCCTTAGTCACTTCGAACTCTGCGGCGACCTTTGGTTATCGGCAACACCCACATTATGCAATTACATCGTCGATTAAGTTTCATTCATAATCAATATTCAATCATCAAATTGGGACCTCGCTGACCAAGAATGCCATAATCTTGGTCGCAAAATTATTGCGAATTGTTTTTGCGAAGATTCTGCGTCAATTATGCTCTTAGTGAATGGAGTAAACACTGGGGTAAACAACATTCGAGCAGTCTGTTGCTGCCAAAATTATTTTATAATTTCAAAAATATTGTATCAAACCCTAAAATGCTAAATGGGGAATAACAGCGTCTGTAAATCAACAGAACAAACACTATGTAAAGCGCCTATAATGTAACAGAATTATTCCAACACTATATAAAACTTTATCGATAGATCGATTCAATTATTATGCATCGGAAAAACACAAAGTATTTCAAGCTTGCTCGTTCGTATACAATATAAATAAAGGCAACTAATGAACCTATTAAAAATATTAGATTTGTTGCACCACTTCGGGTGGTTTGTGCAGTCTTTTAATAGTGACTGACTTTAACATAGCTACGTATACAGACTTCATCTCTGGGATATAACATACAAACTGTACATATGTATGTATGTGGGGCTGTTAAACTGATATACCGAGCAATAAAAATAAAGGAGCTTGTGTAGCTGCAGCAACACAACCGATAAGGCAGTTTTGGAATCATAAAATATGTTTAATGAAAATAAGTAAATCTACTCTCCAGTCGAGATATTCAAGTAGCTTTTTCTCCAAATATGTTGTGCATTATTTTCATTTCTGAAATATGAGCAAAAAACTTCAACTTCGCCTTTAGTTGCATAAGGGACTCACAGAGCGCCAGAATAATTGCCATTCTGTGGCTGTAGTGGTAACTACCACTGCGAATACAATACAATAAATATGCACATGCAATTGTATTTTATTTCGTTGATTTCTCTTATTTGATTATTTTTAATAGAGGTAAAAGAGAGAAAAAAGTTCGACGTTCGTCCATTTCTTATCGTCGTCGTTACGTTTGCTTTTGATGCATTGTGCCAACAACAATTCAATTCAATTGAATTAAATTTAACGCCATTATTTGAGTGCGTGTCCAGGTCCTTGCTCAGATCCAGCTTCATGGATAACTACATACATATATGGTATGTAGCGTTGCATGTCCTGGCTGCTCTGCGAATAGCCTTTGCCCATATGTATAATCTGTTTGCCAATATTAAAATATTCATTCACCTTAATTGTCAACGGCCTGGCTGGACCTGTGCCAGCGTACTCTGGCTTGTCCTGGACACAGATCACCACGACCGCTCCCAAAGCTCTATACACAAAAATACACACACAGCCACATACACACACAGTTAGCCAACACTCCAACGCTCGCATAATAAGTTGATCTCTGCTGAGTTGTCAGGAGAACATCACGAAAATTGTAACGAGCGAAATAAAAAAAATTTTGTATCATACTCTGTACTCAAAAGTCGCTTGAGAATCATACAAAGCATTTGCTTAAGTTACGAATTATAAAATATTCAAGAAAATCTGGAACTACATTTGGGTGATCCTTAAAAATATGAGAAATATCAAATTATTATAATTAAATATTAAAATCATAGTTTATGTAATCGTAAATTGTATTTATTTTCAATATGGAAATAAACAAAAACTCAAATACATACATAACATATAGACAGTCCTTTCACGGACTTTTAAGCATCACATCGCTATTTTTCTGTTTCATTTAGCTATTGATTAATTGCATTTGGGAAAACTTAAGACTTAAACTTAAACCATTTCACAATTATACATATTTTCTATTATTAAGTAATTTGAATGTTTTTTGTTATTGATTGTGTCACTGAATGTATGTAAAATAAGTGATTTGATTTGGCAAGCCATAGAGTATTCTTGAAATCTCTATAGGTTCCGTTGATTTTCGATTTTGCCTCTTTTAACATTTTATTTTTGTGTACGAAATTTTTGCCACGGCTGTCTGTTGGTATTGTTGTTGATGTTGTTGTTTCTTTTTATTTATATGCTTTCGTTGTGCTTTTTACGGCATCCGGCCAAGTGGTGTGGCCATGAGGTCGGCCTGATGGGCGGGGACGGTAGGTGGCGGAGGTGGAGGTGGAGGCGGAGGCGGGGGACTCTCTGCAACAGCACAACAATTGTAATCACTGGGAATCAGCATGTTTCACATACCAACACGAAAATCTGTCGAACATAAAAAGCAAAAATGTTGCCACCCTCATAAAATGTAACTGTGTAGGTTCTGTTATGTACAGATGTGTGGGTGTATGTGTGTGTGTGTGTAGCGTCGACGGATATGTGGGTGTGTGCGAGTGTGTGTGTCTGTGCTATACTCATTCCGATACAAAGTGCTGTGCTGTTCAAAAAATTGTCGTACCCTCGACCGGTTGTCCTCCTCATCTTCTGATTCTTTTTTTTTTTTTTTTTTTTGCCAGCCAAGTATACAAAGTTGTCCTGCACCCATACTCACATACAACAATATAACGCACCCAGTGCCGGAGTGCAACGTGTTTCACCTTTGCTTTTCAATATTTGTCCCTCTTATTTTGTTGTATGGCAGAGCGACATTTAAATTTCACGACAAGTTGTTGTAATTAATGATTTTTATGTAATGCAATAAAAGAACCAAAAGCCAATTTGGAAATACAACAAGCAGGAAAAAATTGTCTACCAACATTAAACAGATGCCCATACTATATAGTATATAATTTGTATATATAAGATGCGAAGCACAGTTGCTCCTGATGTTCATTCTATGTTGGACGCGTTGACGAGGAAAATGTCATTAATCTATCATCTATCACCTAACAAACAAATTGTGGTAAGCTGATGCTAAACGTTTTATTGACGTTTTTAGACATCAATGCCAAAAAAAATAAATAAATAAATCAAACAAATGAGAAATTCTAGTCAAACATAAACTTAACGTAAGAATGCAATTGCATCCGATTTTTCTCAATTCCATCAGGAATCATTTATAACAAGTAAGAAAGTTACAGTCGAGTGTGCTCGAGTGTGCAAAATATTGCGGTATTTAAAAAAAAAACAAAAAAACAAAAAAACCAAATTGTATATTTGGTATATCAATATAGTACCATATTCCAAATATACGATACGGCACAATGTACCAGATTGTCGGCCAAAGCAACTCAGACCCCTAGTAATTAGGCGATTTTGCCCATACTTCCCATATTTCTTTAATAACTTCCATAATTTTTATCTGATCGCAATCAAATTTTCAGGAATCACAATTACTATAGTCGTTATTGTATATACCAGCTCTAGCTTTAAAATTACACTTGTTATTCGATTTTTTTTTGATTTGCAGGGGCGGAAAGGGGCGTGGCAATAAAACATAATAAATGCTGTCGAAAAAATTATAGCTCTATCTCTTATAGTCTCTGAGATCCAGTGTTTCATACGGATGGACATGGCTAAATCGTCTCGGAAGTTGACGCTGATTAATAATATATTTTTTTTCTAGGGTCGAAGATGCCTCCTTCTAACTGTTACATACATTCCCTGCCGGCACAAAGTTATAATACCCTTCTACCCTATGGGTAGCGGGAGAGAATTGAAATTTGAGATATATGTACGATTACGTTAATTTTCGCGATTAAAATTTTTTTAATGAGTTCTAGGTATTCATAGAAAACATGTAAAGTAGTCAATCTGAAACATGCTTGTTTCTATCGTGACGTTGGCATACCGGGACATATTAAGTGTTGGTCTAAATTGGTCTAAATAAATTTATTGATCCTTACATTACAAAACTGCTCTATACTTTACTTTTTCTTCCGAGTCCTGAGTATGCGTCTTGTATTTGGAGTCCCGAATATATGGTTCATTAAGATAGATTAGACAATTTTGGCTCTTCGCCCATCGTGCCGTGAACTGCTCACTTTCGGCCTTATCGTAGTAGACTTTTAGTTATAAATATTTCCACTCATCCGATCGTAGAACCATGCTTGAAGTAATAGTCTAATCGATTCCTCTGAATTGACTAGCCCAGAAATTTTTATCTATTTGCCTTCTGTATGGTAGTAAAAACTATGCCATAATAACCCTTTCCGTATTCTTTTCTCACAATATAATATTTTTTATCCAATTATAAGTCGAACCTTTTCTATTTCTTCTCTTTGTACTAGAGGTGGGCACGGGCCGGGCTTTTTTTCGTGGCCCGCGGGCTTACACAGGCCCGGAGCGGGTTCGGGCGGGCCCGGGCCTTATAATTAAGATTCGTACGGGCTTCGTGCGGGCCCGGGCCTTAAAAAAAAGGCCCGGCCCGTAAAAACCCGAAATAGGCCCGTAAAAGCCCGAAGTAGGCCTGAAACAATTTTGATTTGATCGAATTAGAACCGCCATTTATCGCATTTTAATTGCTTATCGATGCTACTATTGATTTGGTTATACAATATCTTACTTGTTTGCACACCACTAATTAAAATTGGCGGCCTATTGTGAAATTATCAAATCTGTGGGGCCATGGTTTAAATGAAAAACGCACTAGGCTAAAAGCAAAAATGTAGAAAAAAAATTTTATTTTTAAATAAAAATATGAATTAATTTGTTTTTCATTAAATACATAACAATATTCAATATAAATACCTTAATAAATATATATATGTATATATAAATTACATGTCTTTTGAATTTCCTTATATGTGTAAATAAGTTTCGTGCCGGGCCGGGCCGGGCCGGGCCGGGCCGGGCCTTAGTGAAAAAGTTTCGTGTTCGGCCGGGCCGGGCCTCTCAAAAAAGAGTTTGTTTTCGTGCGGGCCCGGGCCTTAAAATACAGGCCCGCGCCCACCTCTACTTTGTACTATATTATCACACTTGTCTTCCTTATACTCTATGTATTTTTTCTAATATAGTTATATAGATAAATGTTCCATCACCGCACGTTATATCGTGAGCCCCTCGGTCGTTGGGGCGGGAGGCGGGATGTACAACATCTTGGGTCGCTCGGAACAAACCCTTGCTTGGTGTAGGCTACTTGATGGTGCTGTCCATGTCTGTCCACGTCAACGTCCAAATATTACATTTATATTAGCTCTATTAAAACTTTGGCTAAAGACTTTGATATTGTTAGTGTTTGATATGATCAGATTTATGTATGATTTATTGAGGTGATATAATTAAAGTTCAATGTGTTTTCCAACTAATGATACTACTACCGATAATGTATATATACTTATGAAATATACATATATACACATGCATTGAAAGTAAGGCAAAATCATTGAGTTCCCAATTACAAGGACTGCGAATTGAAGGCAAGCGTTTGGAAGAAGCTATTAGATTTGCTCTATCAACGCTGGTCAAATGTTTGTCGAGCACGCATTGAATTTAATTAATTTAACACGAAAATCATTCAGGCGATATTTCCGAAACTAAGCGAAAGCCTCACGAAATGGCTTATTGACATGCCACAAGGGTGTTCGCAACGGTTTCTGGTCAAAACAGTAGCCAAATTCTCAACCAAAAGCAAATAAAGCCACCATAAATCCTCGATACTGATATTGAGACGGCCGTCTCAGTCGCCAATCCAGATGGGTGTGTAACTAAATAATCTTAATCGGAAATTAAGCTCATCGAGTGCATATTCGTATTGCCAATTAAGATGCTCGAATTGGATAAATCACAGGCGAAATATTGTTACAGATAAAGTCATTATTTTAATGAATTATTCGCTTTTCTTTTTATTTGGGTCTAGAAGAAGGAAATATTTAAACGAAATACATATTGTGGGCGTCATATGTTGATTGTTGTTATTAATATTCGCATTGCCATTCATTTCTATAGACTTCGGTTATTTCGGAAAATGTTTCTTCATCTCCATTTCGTATTGGAAAATTGTATAAGTTTGCTGGTTTCAGCAGCTGACTTGATTTTCTCATATTTGAATAGAAATTAATTATAGTAATTTCATTTGTACTTATTAGTTAAAATTATGTGTTATTCGTGTATAAAATACGTTTGTAAATTGATTCAACGTCACCTTTGTATAATAATAAATTTAACACATAACAACCGAATAATAGGGAATTGTTTCTACATTGCGCAATAGGGATGTATGTATATTTATCGGCACAATAGCCGACATATCACATAGAAAAAGTAAGACAAATAAAGCCAAGTGTGCTTGACTATTTAAAACTAACTCGATCTGAGTGAAAATACTCCATCTCTTATAGTATCTGAGATAAAGGTGTTCGGACAGACAGACTCACGGACATGGCTATATAGTCTAGGCTGTTAAAGCTGATCACGAATATATAATATGTATATACATTCTGGGGTCGGAAATGCCTTGTTTTGCCTCTTACATACATTTCCGGAAGGTCCCTTCTACCTTATATATAGCGATATACAAACTTAACACCTTAAAAAACTAAAGATCAAAAGTGATCCAACGAAAGAAAAAGAACGATAAAGATAAAGTTATTCAGTTCGTTTACTTTACTGAAAGGTAAATTTTGTCCGTTCATTCATTGATTCATTCATATTCATTAATAAGAATATATTTGATAAGGTTAGAAAATAATCGAGAATTCAAAACAGCCCAACAATACTTTCATTAATATAATTGTATTGTGTATATTTTTTCCGTTCATTCATTCATTCATTTATATTCATTAATAAGAAAATATTTGATAAGATTAAACTTATAATTTAACAAGGTTAGAAAATAATCGAGAATTCAAAACACAGCCCAACAATACTTTCATTAATATAATTGGTATATTGAAAGTGCACCTAGGAAAGAATTACTCACAATATAGAATGGAGTATCTGGAAATGACAAAAATATACTTTAAGACCCATTTTTGAAGAAAATAATGTTATGCTATATTAAAGCAGTGCAAACTCTAATTAACATAGTTCACATTCGGATATATTATTAATTATATTTATTTGCTCGCTTTAATTTTTTGCACGATAAATAAAAACATTTCACAGACCGTTATCCGGTGTGGTAGTGTTATTATGCATACACATACATAGTATTATATGTACACATATAGTATGTATAACAGCTGTTTAAATATCACACGTGCGCTATCCCCTCCCCAAAACTGGGTTTTTTCCACGCACAAACGTTGCTTGCCACCCATTGCTGAGTAATTAAATTTAACGCTTAAAACAATGCGACAAACGCAGTGAAAACAAGTAAGAACCGTAGCATTCCATTCGACCGACTGTGCGAGACCATGTGAATCACATGTTCATCTAAAGTAAAATGTATATTGATAAAATTGCTACATATCTTAAATGGATTCATTTGAATGAAAAAGAAACAAATAGGAAAACTCTTAGCGAATGAGCATTTGAAAATGTCTCATATGCATTTGAAGCTTATTGCTCTAGAAACTTAGAGTCTCATATAACTTCTAGGTAAAGGGTCCGAAAATGTTCACGCAAACAGAGCATAACCCCAACCAAAAATGGAGTGGGGGAGAAAACAATTGCTAACGGCCTTCAGTTGGTTTTGCAAATCGTTTGACAGGTCGGGAATAAAAATATCGAGTAAAAAGAATAAATATTTTTGTGGTCAGCTAATGAAATAAAAGCGGCATAGAGATGGTGAAGGAAAGAGAAAGAGACAGACTAAGCCATTGAGACAGACAGAGAGAGAGAGAGAGAGAGAGGTCGATATGTTTTAAGGCTACACTTAAATTGCCTGTAAACTATGTGTAAAAAGCAGCGCTTGGAAATTGTGGTCGGTGTGAAATTATTATTGATAATATGTGTGTCCGAATTCATATTTACATTATGCGTTTTTTACTTCTTTCTGATACTCATATATAACAATATATAGTCATATTTATAACAGCTGTCGCCTTTGGCTTAAGCGAGCTTATTTTGACATTAATGACAAGCGTTCTGTGTAATTGGAATTTGTGGCATTAGTGGCAACAATGTGAATACTATTGGGCAAATAAATCAAAGATATATGTATATGTTATCAATAAAATTGAATCAGTTTATCGCTAGAATGCAAGATTTTGCTGTTTTTGAACTCAATTATCTCACATTACTAAAAAATCCAGCTGGCATATGAACATTAGCATTAGCATTAGCTAACATATGTACATATATTATTACGTAAATTTCATAATTTATTTAATTACTGTTGGCACCGGATCCATGGCATGGTGCCTTTGCCCATAGTTCGAGCAGTCCACTACTCGAAATCAAATCCCTATTAGCTTCAAATACAATCAATTGCTTCTGCTTAGGCTGACATACATACATACATATGTACAATTCATAAGTAAGTCACGCTGCCGAAATTTGCAGTTGCATTATTACGATGAGAGGCATTCGCTTGCCCTAACGGTGAAATCCCCACGCATAAAAGGGAATCGCCGATTATAAACACCCAGTAGGAAATGCGCTTGCAGAACCCCAGTAGAAAATTTAGTTCGGCCGCCAACAATTACCTTTCTCACAAATTAAAGAAGTAAAACATACATTTCAAAATGGTTTGTATTACTATGGAATGACAATAAAATGTGTTTAATGTTAACATGTGTTGTACATCGATAACAGACTGTTTAGGTTGGTTTTTATGATAGTTTTTAACAGGCTGTACACATTTTCAAATTGATAGAAAATTAATACTTGTGTAAGGCATAATTAACAAAATGACAGACATTCAAATTTGTCAGATGTGACCTTTATGAACTGCTTACGATCGACACTCAATAAAACTGGGATGCGCCTGTGGCCAAAGGAATATAAATTATTTGGCATTAAGTGGGTGACAGAAAAGACAATAGGGGAGAATACTAGTCTGACAAAGAAAATTGCCACAAAATAAACCGTCATGTTGACTAATTAAGTGACATTTGTCATAAGGGCTTCGCTGCAAATTGAATGTAAAGCGGTCAGATAAGAAGCAAATGCAACGCAAAAGCAAATGTAATCAATTCAAGTCAGTCTGTGGTTATGAATGATGAGCAAACATTCACAATTACGGCAATTGCCCGTCCGTTCATTACACTTCTTACCCCGCCCATAGGCCCCCACACACAGACACTCACACACATTGGAGAAGCAAAGGCAAGGCTGTAATTTGGGGAAATTCAATTATGCCCCAAAGACCAAGCGCAAGCGGCAACTTTGTCAACATGCCGCGTCATTTGCGAAGGAAATCATCGAAGCGTTGCTAAACTGGATGAAAGGTGGAACTGGATTCCGAATTGGAACTGCAACTGGGAATGGGATAGAGGCCAAAACGGAGTTGGAGTTGTCTCTGGGTTCACAGCTCAACCTAAAGTTGCAGCTGTGGCAGCCTGGACTGGGGATGGAGTCATTGGTCAATTGATGGGTTTTGTGCCGGCCTCGTTGCATGTAATCAAACAGTTTGCGTACAATTTTCGATTATCGTTTGACTGATTTCGTGTTAAATCAATTAAGACATTGCCCAAGTTGCTGCCAACGCAATGGGACGTGCGGTCGGCTTCAGCATTCGTGCCCGGCGCCTATTTATCTAATATCCTGTCCAGCCCTCACTCACATACACACACACACACACACAAGCACATACACCCATTCAAACACACTGACACAGACACAAAATATAGACACAGATACAGGCTGAATTGTTTTGTGCCTTATTGATTGGGTCAGCAGACTTGGCTATTGTGTGTGTGTGCGAGTTCGGTTTGTATGCTTTGACTGTCTTGATTAAAGCTGTAAGAAAATGCTTTTGAAATGTGCAATTTTCAATTTATGAAAAGCTATGGCTTCTCCCTCACTCAAGCCTATAGCTCCAATGCTCCAGCGCCTACCCTTCAATTTGTTGGCAACTGACAAGCACAGAAGTTACTGCCGCTGTTGCGGCTGTGGCTAAAAGTTTATCAAAAACTTTGACTTTGCTTTATTTTGTAACCGCATAAACACTTTGAAATAGACCGATTCGAAACGATGTCGAAGCGAGTGGAAAACTTTGCACGTTCCTCCAGCTCATCCGCCCACTCTTCGCCCAAAAATGGTCGTTAACAACACGAAAATATTGCAACAAAATTCAAATTAAAATTTTGTATTCTCCAAAAGAAAATTTGTTGGAAACTGTCGCATACTTCTTCAAGAAACGGGAGCCAACACACAGTCAACTATGCTTTGACGCACGGCTCTGTTTTTTCCTCAAACATAACATACTATATATTTATTTACATCGTAGATTGACGCAAATTCCGAGTAACCACTATTTACTTAATAATAAACATATGTCGAGACTAAAGTGGCGTTTCTGACCCAATTAACAAATTGTAAGCTTTTGGGTCAAGGTAAATAAGCACATTTTTTTTTTAAAGTTAAGTAATTTTTTTATTGAGCAAAAGTGGGTCATTTACGTAAACGTTGCCAAGTTTCTACTTAGTTGTTATACAGAATTCTTTTTTTCTAAGATTCATATTTTCTAGACTCAAAAAGGTTTTTTGATGTACATATGTATTTTAAGTGAAAGAAGTTTGAGATTCATCTACTACACTTGGGATAGCAAAAGTTGTGGCTGCTGAGTGCAAATCAAAGTAATTTTTGCATGGAAAGTTTTTGAGATTTGCAATAGCTTTAATTTTTATACCCGCTGCCCATAGGGCTGGAAATGTTTTTAGCAGGAAAAAAGAGGAACAGGAAAAAAGAGTCATCTCCGACCCCATATAGTAAAGTCATAGCAGCGTCAACATTCGAAACAATATAGCCGTGTCCAGAAAATGAACACCAAGATCTCAGAGAATATAAGATGTAGAGGTAACATTTTTGACAGCACTTATTATTTTTGCTCGCAGATCAAGTTTGTTTAAATTTTTGACAAATTGACAAAAATTTAATAGCAAACGCAATTTTAAAGCTAAAGAAGCGATTTTTAGTAACTACATTATTTATGATTACAAATTGTCGAAGTTATTTAAGAAAAAATTGGAAAAAACATCTACTGCTACAATCTAATTAGTATACTTTATATTCTATGGTATATTTTGAATGTAGTACAATATCGATGTCCCAAATATAGCCTTCGGGATATTTTAGTATTTTGCGGTATATTTTGGCTTTCTTTTTCTAATATGATTTTATTGAAAATGGGTAGAGGATATCTCACAGCTTTCTTAATTGTTATATCCTGCTACCCATAGGGTAGAGGGGTATTATAACTTTGTGCCGACAGAAAATTTATCTAATAGGCATAAGGAAGCATCTATAAAGTATATAGTATATATTCTTGATCAGGGTAAACCGCGGAGACGATCTAGCCATGTCCGTTTGTCCTTTTTTTTTCGATAGCATTTGTTATGCTTGCACACAGATCAAGTTTGTTACAATTTTTGCCACGACCTTACCGCAATACTTTGGTTTTATTCAAATGGGTAGCGGGTATCTCACAGTCGAGCACTCTCGACTCCAGCCTTCTTACTTGTATTTAGTTGTAATTGAGAAGCTCTCAGGGGCTGAGGATGATTATGATTTGTGTTGTAGAAGCGTGATTTAAGAGTGATACAGTGCTAATTTTGAATAACCCAACGAATACACACACATATATTCGAATATGTACAGGTATAACGAGCCTTTCTTACAAATAAATACCTAATGATATAGCCTATGTTTTTCTGATTTTACATAAACTAAAATTACCAACCCAATAATATCTGAATTCAAAAGAAAGTTGAACTCCATTGAAGTTGGCTTCATTTATCTGGAGTAACTTGAAGAGAAATGCCTTGGCATTGACGAATCTTAAAGCAGAAAGCGTGCAATTGGCCAACCTGTTATCGCATTACATTAATGGCACTGTAAGTAATTGGCTGTAAACAATTATGCATGTGTAATCGAACTTGGGGATCGGCAATGAGTGTTCAACTTGGCACTTAGCGCTTTGATACCTGCGTGTGTTTCTGAGTATCTCTGGCGTTGTGAGTAGTCCACTCCGATGCTGGGGACTGCAAATGGGGGCAAAAGTGCTGTCATATGAATTAATGAGAAGACTCTGCAGCATCAGCAATAATAAAGATTCAAGGTTCAAGACCTCAATGGCCCTATTGAGCGTGATAATAAGGAATTTTGCATTTGCTTTCGCCTTTTCTGAGCGTGTGAAATATTCATATGCTTTTTGGCCTTTGTGTGTGTGGTTGTGGGATTGTTTGAGTGCCCTTTAGCAAGATGTGTGTCGTTCCTGTTCATCGTACATTTGTTAGTTTCCTGGACTACATACTCATAGTGTATCCTGATACCAACGGCTAAAGTATACTATTTGAAACCGGTTGTTTTATAAAATAAGTAATAAAGCTCAGTCGAGTTTGCTCAATAAAAACAAAATATTGAGATATTATTCTTAATATATACCAAATCATATACCGAAAAAGTATTAAAATAAACCGATGTATATATTTGGTATATCGATATACTATTAAGCTCAACAACGCCATTGAGTACAAAATATACTAGATTGTCAACCAAAGAAACTAAAACCAGTAACAGTAATTTTACCACATAAAATGATTTCTTTTTATATGATCTTAACCAAATTTTCTGGAACTAATGTAGTGAGCGGAAAAAAAATATAGTGTAATAATAGAAGTTTCAAATTTCCCAATTTTTTTTTTGGGTGTTCTAAATATTGACGCACCCTAACTTAGTCATCTCACTATCTGCATTTGCTTATCACTGTCTTCGCAAAGCTCTTGCAAAAGCTCGGCTTACCATGCGGTGCAGTGAAGTACAGTCGAAAGTGAAGCGAGCTTAGCATTAGAGAAAAAGCAATTAGTCAAAGCAGACGTATTTATTGTCTGTCGGCCACCGAATTTTATAATCCCACGTGATTCTGCAAATTATATAATCTGGCAGAGGAAAATTCCAGATCAAAACCAAGTGAGAATATATGTGAGGATAGACGTGTATATACAAATACATATATAGTGCAGTGCAAAATTCGTTAATTAATACAGGTATGAAGTGGAAATAATTGTGAGTGTAGTTTATAACCATACATATCTCTCCAATACAGGCGTAGAATCCCCAGAAATTCGGCTCATCGAGCTCGGCACTGGCGGATGGTAGCCTCTGTGGGCCTCTAATGGTCCATTCAACCTCTATTACAACTATAGAGTGCCGTGTGACCCTAGTGAACAACTATATATTGGGTGCACAAATTTGGTCGGAGATCACAACCAGATTGGCTGCCCAACGGAGCACCAAAAGATTCTGATTCTGACCGTCCACGATACACCCATACCCATACACCCAAGATCACGGGCCAAGTTTGATTGGAGTATTAACGGAGCACATACAGGCACATACGCCTGAAAACCAAGAATACACTGGATGAGTAGTGCATAGTACAACAACAGTACCACAATCCACAATGCAACAACAATAAGTTCATTTATATTATATCAATCTTTCCTCATTGCTGCTATGATTGCTGAGAGCGACACGAGTTGCATCGTCTGTGTCTTCTAGTTATTTTGTATTAAATTAGTAACATAAAACTAATAATTCTAATGGAAAATTGTTGAGGCATACTCGTGGATACGACAAAAAATGAAAGAATTCTAATTTTGGTACATTTATATTAATTATCTGTATATTTTCTCATATAGTATTATATCATTATCAACACAACATTATCATCGTCACGCATCTTCGTCATGGTACCACGACAGTAAGAAAAACGACATCTGAGTAAGTTAACTTAAACAAAGTAGAAGTTACAAAAAAGGTAACCTTAATAATACAAATGATTTTATAAATGTGCCTAATTGTCAATCAAATGAAATTATCCCGAGTACGTCTCAGACTTGAATTAAATTTGTAAATATTGGTAATCATATCCCATATGTATGTAACAACGAAGTATCCTGAATACCTTTATAAATTAAAAATTCACATGAAGTGATTAATGAAATAATGTTTTGCTAATTTTGCTTAATATGGTCTGTCGAGTAAACGAAGGGAAGATGTCGAATATATAGAAAACTTAAATATAATTTAAAGTAGGGGTAACTTATAAAAAAATCGAAAGTTACCATGGTCGGGAGGGTAGAGATGAGGAACTTAACACCTAGATTCCTCTACTAGGTAATTTCTTAGAAAAAACTCCACTAAAGCGTGTGTCGGCGCGAAAACTCTTTTATTGTTCTTTTTGATTCCTATATAGCTTTCTTTTTTTATATATATTGTACATTCCGTCTGCGTATTAACTATTTGCATGTGTTAGCGTAGCCGCAAGTGATCGAGTGAGGAAGAACCCCGACCAATCCGACGAGCTAGAACCGAGCATAGCAAGAATACGCAACCTACCAAGCTCGATCACGGACAATCAGTGCCTCCTAAAGCCTGATAAGGTTTTGGTACACTACACATAGTAAAATTGGCGCCCAAGCGTGGGACCCGAGCAAGAAAAACATAAATATCCCACATTCACTCGTCTATTCCATCCAAAATTCAAATAGCTTAATTATAATAGGACTGGATTTTTGAGGTTCATATGGAAGTGTTTTAGAATCTGGTTTAGGAATATGCGATGTAAGTTACTACTCAGTAATTTATCGACCAAAACAGATCTAGAGACTTCTGATGCACATTCTTTAATCTTCCACTATTATAAAGCTTTGCGTTCACTCATGATAGTATATTCTTGGATGATATTTCAATAGTAATACTCTAGAATCACACTTTGGATCCAACGATGGCACTTAGTTATTCGGGGTGCACGACCAAGACGATCTAGTGGTGAACTTACTGATTTGGAATTCAAGAAGACTATAATGTATTTAATAAAAACGATCGTCATGATAAGGATTACATAATTCAGTTTATATCAGATTATGTCCATCATGATTAATTATATCACAAACTTAAAATAGCCTTTAGTTACAATAAGGGATTGCCTTCTTAACGAATTACGCCTAGTTAATTATATTCGTACAGATTCCATTACGTTGAAAGACAGACCTAATGTTTATTGATATGATTTGTATTCAAAATGCCACTCGAACGCAGCGAATGTTCAAGCGACTTTGCGAGTTCAAAGCCCATTTTGTGGTATTTGCAATGAGGTTTTAGTAGATACAGAACTTGTAGCTAAGACTCCTTGTAACCATAAGTTCCATGCAAATTGTATTCGTGAAGCCATAAGAGAAAAAACGGCTTGTCCAACTTGTAGTATAAATTGTACTCTCAATGCTTTGAGTTATTCAAATAACAACTTATCAGTAGAACTAAATGCAGCAGCTTCGTTACCAGCAAGTGCAAACGAATCTGAAGTAGCTAATGATAACTTGCAAGGGCAATCTAAGGCTAAGAATTATAGAGGTAGAGGCCGAGCAACTACTACTTATTCAGGTATGACCACCAGATCATCCACAAGACGGTTGGTAGAGCCAATGTCTCAAGTAGAAATAGCTAACTATATCCAAGCAAGTATGGCAGT
This sequence comes from Drosophila albomicans, assembly GCF_009650485.2. NCBI lineage: Eukaryota > Metazoa > Arthropoda > Insecta > Diptera > Drosophilidae > Drosophila > Drosophila albomicans. The sequence continues at coordinate 1,911,190 of NC_047628.2, forward strand.
TCAACAGGCACAAATGATGGAAGAATTGACATCTTTTATATCCAAAAAACTTGAAGTTAATGAACATTTATCTTCAGTTCAGTCCAGTATACCACCGCAACAAGACTCTTACTCTAGTCAAGTCAGAAACAATAGTCCAGCAGTCAATACAAATCAGGGTAGAACCAGCGTACCCAGATCTGAATCTTATTCTAGTATACCTCCAGAAAAAGTATCGAACATTATTCAAAATTGGAGAATTAAGTTTGACGGTTCAAAACAATGTATACATATGGACGAATTTATCTATCGAGTTCGATCTCTTACAGATCAAAATCTTAATAGAGATTATAAAGTTTTGTGTGACCATCTACATTTATTGTTTAATGGCAAGGCAAGTGACTGGTATTGGAAGTTCCATCGTAACCATGACAACTTCACTTGGGAAACCTTTTGTAAAGAGTTTCGTGAAAGATTCGACGAAGGTGAAACAGATCTAGATTTGATGGATAAGATTAGGAAAAGACATCAAGGGGTAAATGAACCTTTTGACGACTTTCAATTTGCAATTGAGGATCTAGCAGATAGACTACAAAGGAGTTTGTCTGAAGACCAGATAGTCGATATATTGATCCGCAATTCTCAACCCAGTCTACACCATGAACTATTGCATTTAAAAATTTCTAAGAGATCTCAGTTACGCGAGGCCGTGCGGAAGCATGAATTATTTTATTCTGATGTAAAGTCTTTTAAGCCTCGAACACTTCGTTCGTACGTAAATGAGATAGCTTATAATGATGAAAGTGAGTTACAGTCAAGAGACTCTGAAATATTAGGAGAAGAAATATTAGCATTCCAGAAGAAATCTTCTGCACCAATTTGTTGGAATTGTGACAAGTCTGGTCACAGGTTCGACGATTGTTTGGAGCAGCGTAACATATTCTGTTATGGATGTGGCGCTAAAGAGACTTTTAAGCCACGTTGCCAGAAATGTAATCCATCGGGAAACCGAACTGCGGACGTGTCCAAGAATCCCAAGTAAGCACGTCCGATATTGAGAATAAACTTGAATCGCAATCAATACAAGCGAAAAGAGACATTGATTCAAATGACATTACTGTCTCGACTAAAAAAATATTTAGTAATAATTCTTTTGTTCCCTACCATATAAGATTAGAGAATTATAAGAAAACTCGTGAAAGAATATTCGCAAGTTTAGATTTTATTAATCTTAATCATAAACCTAAACGGTCAACTAAACGTTTAAGATTATATTGGAAAAACATTCGAGCTAATCGTAAGAAAATAATTTCATCCATTATTTTAAGTTCGGATGAACGACTTTATTCTGAAGTAACCATTGAAGGTAAACCATATTTAGCTTTATTAGATTCCGGAGCGACAATAAGTTGCGCAGGTGGAACAGCAGCAGCAGAATTATTAGCAAATAACAAATCTAAAAAGTGTTCAGGAGCCATTCTAACGGCTAATGGAACTAAAAGTAATGTGGTTGGAAAACTTATAACTGAAGTGAGATATCGTGAGAAATCTGATAGTTTGGAATTGTTTATCATTCCTGATTTAAAACAGAATGTTTATCTGGGAATAGATTTCTGGAAGAAATTTGGATTGATTGATAAAATAAGAGCTCAAACTGAGATATGTGAACTTGATGTTGGGTCGTCTGATGCTCAAGATGAACAACCAAAATTTCATAAATTATCTGTAGAAGAAGAAAAACGTCTTCAGGCCATGATTGAAATGTTTCCGTCATTTACAAAAGAGGGTCTGGGACGCACTAGTCTAATTAAACACTCAATAGAGGTAGAAGGAACTAGGCCTATCAAGCAACGACATTGGCCGGTCTCACCAGCTATTGAAAAATTAATGTTTGCAGAAGTTGATAACATGCTAGCTTTAGATGTTATCGAAGTCTCCAACAGTCCGTGGAGCAGTAACTGTGTGTTAGTAAAGAAAGGAGACAAGTGTAGACTATGTCTTGATTCGCGGGAGATAAATAAAGTAACAAGGCGAGATGCTTATCCACTACCACATATAGACGGCATACTAAGTAGATTGCCGCCAGCTAGTTTTATTACGGGATTGGATATGAAGCATGCTTACTGGCAAATTCCACTCGATGAGCCGTCACGGCAATACACCGCCTTTACCATTCCAAATCGTCCTCTCTATCAATATAAAATGATGCCATTCGGGTTGTGTAATGCAGCTCAAACACTTTGTCGACTTATGGATCAAGTTATACCTTCACATCTCCGAACTAGAGTTTTTGTATATCTAGATGACTTACTTATCTTATCGGATGATTTTGATTCGCATCTTATTCTACTACAAGAAATAGCGTTATGTTTACGTAAAGCTAATCTTACTATCAATGTGGGTAAATCAAAATTTTGTATGCGCGAAATTAAGTATCTTGGATTTATCATAGGACAAGGCCGGATAATGACAGATCCAGATAAAATTAATTCTATCACAGATTTTCCCATTCCATCCTCTATAAAACAGTTGCGTCGATTTTTGGGTCTAACTGGATGGTATCGACGATTTGTCGAAAATTATGCCACCATTAGTTTACCACTGACTGAGTTGTTGAAAGGGAAGAAAACGATTAGTTGGAATGAAGATGCAAACAAAGCTTTTATTGCACTCAAGAATTGTCTAACAGGAGCACCAATATTAATAACGCCTGATTTTTCGAAAAAGTTTATTTTGTTGTGTGACGCTAGTTCATACGGAATCGGTTGTGTTTTAGCACAAGAACGAGATGGGATCGAACTACCAATAGCATTCATGTCCGAAAAACTATCAAAAGCCCAGCGTAACTATTCCGTAACCGAACTGGAGTGTCTTGCCGTTTTGAAAGGAATAAAGAAGTTTCGTTCTTATATTGAGGGACAAGATTTTCTTGTAATCACAGACCATGCATCTTTGCAGTGGCTGATGAGGCAGAAGGATTTATCCGGAAGACTGGCTCGTTGGTCAATGAAGTTACAAGCTTTTTCTTTCTCCATTATACACAGACGAGGTTCTGAGAACGTGGTTGCCGACGCTCTGTCACGTCGCAATGAACCATCTGTAGAGGAATTCGATATCGTTAATCCAATAGTGAATTTACAAGCAGATCAGTTTAAATCTGTTGAATACTTGAACTTGATCGAGAAAATCCAGCTGAATCAAGCTAAACTACCTGACCTTAAAGTTGTAGACGGATATGTGTATAAACGAACAGATTTTAACAAAGGCAGTGAGTATAAAAACGACCATGTATGGAAATTATGGTTCCCGCAGGACTTGTTCAGGAAGTTTTATATGAAGCTCATGACGCACCAGGCTCAGCACATTGTGGCATGGCAAAAACAGTAGAGAAATTAAAACGATACTTATTTTGGCCACGAATGATTAGCCAAATACGGAATTATATATCAAAGTGTAATGTGTGTCACAGCACAAAAGCTCCTAATGTAGTACTAAGACCGCCTATGGGGAAACCTATGACATCGGACCGGCCATTCCAGAAATTATATCTTGATTTGTTAGGTCCATATCCCCGAACAAAGTCCGGAAACATAGGATTGCTAGTCCTAGTAGACCACCATACCAAATTTCATTTTCTTTCTCCACTTAAGAAGTTTACGGCTCCCAGAATTTGTAGTTATCTTGAGAATAAATATATTTTACACATTTGGAGTTCCAGAAGTCATCTTAACAGATAACGGGTCACAATTTAAGTCTAGTTTATTCGAAGCATTCCTAACCAAGTTTGGCATAACACATCGTTGTACAGCCATCTATTCGCCTCAGGCTAACGCAAGTGAGCGATTGAATCGGTCAGTTTTAGCAGCCATTCGTGCTTATATTGGCAATGATCATACTAATTGGGATGCAAATCTAAGTGCCATTAGCGGAGCGCTAAGAGCAACCATGCATCGAAGCACTGGTTACTCACCATATTTCTTAGCTTTCGGTCAAAATATGATCTTAAATGGAAAAGATTATACTTTGCTTCGTAATTTGGATCTTTTATGTGATGACGTTGCAATCCAGTCACCTGATGCTTTACAATTGGCTCGACAAGACGCGAGAAATAAAATAAGTCAAGTTCATGAAGAGAATGCCAATAGATACAACTTAAGAAGCAGAAATGTTCAACTAAATACTGGTGACGAAGTTTTTGCCAGGAATTTCACTCAAAGTAATGCTGGAAAAAGATTTAGTTCAAAGTTGGCACCTTTATTTATTCAGGCAAAAGTTATCAAGAAACGAAGTTCTTATTATTATGAGTTAGCAGATCTAAATGGAAAAAAACTTGGTACATTTCATTTAAAAGATATAAGAATTAAGAAATCACAATAGTAAGGTGATATCGATAATGTCTCTTCGGATATACCCTGTGCCATTATCTGGGGTGGGGGTGTGTAGTGAGCGGAAAAAAAATATAGTGTAATAATAGAAGTTTCAAATTTCCCAATTTTTTTTTTGGTGTTCTAAATATTGACGCACCCTAACTTAGTCATCTCACTATCTGCATTTGCTTATCACTGTCTTCGCAAAGCTCTTGCAAAAGCTCGGCTTACCATGCGGTGCAGTGAAGTACAGTCGAAAGTGAAGCGAGCTTAGCATTAGAGAAAAAGCAATTAGTCAAAGCAGACGTATTTATTGTCTGTCGGCCACCGAATTTTATAATCCCACGTGAATCTGCAAATTATATAATCTGGCAGAGGAAAATTCCAGATCAAAACCAAGTGAGAATATATGTGAGGATAGACGTGTATATACAAATACATATATAGTGCAGTGCAAAATTCGTTAATTAATACAGGTATGAAGTGGAAATAATTGTGAGTGTAGTTTATAACCATACATATCTCTCCAATACAGGCGTAGAATCCCCAGAAATTCGGCTCATCGAGCTCGGCACTGGCGGATGGTAGCCTCTGTGGGCCTCTAATGGTCCATTCAACCTCTATTACAACTATAGAGTGCCGTGTGACCCTAGTGAACAACTATATATTGGGTGCACAAATTTGGTCGGAGATCACAACCAGATTGGCTGCTCAACGGAGCACCAAAAGATTCTGATTCTGACCGTCCACGATACACCCATACCCATACACCCAAGATCACGGCCAAGTTTGATTGGAGTATTAACGGAGCACATACAGGCACATACGCCTGAAAACCAAGAATACACTGGATGAGTAGTGCATAGTACAACAACAGTACCACAATCCACAATGCAACAACAATAAGTTCATTTATATTATATCAATCTTTCCTCATTGCTGCTATGATTGCTGAGAGCGACACGAGTTGCATCGTCTGTGTCTTCTAGTTATTTTGTATTAAATTAGTAACATAAAACTAATAATTCTAATGGAAAATTGTTGAGGCATACTCGTGGATACAACAAAAATGAAAGAATTCTAAATTTTGGTACATTTATATTAATTATCTGTATATTTTCTCATATAGTATTATATCATTATCAACACAACATTATCATCGTCACGCATCTTCGTCATGGTACCACGACAGTAAGAAAACGACATCTGAGTAAGTTAACTTAAACAAAGTAGAAGTTACAAAAAGGTAACCTTAATAATACAAATGATTTTATAAATGTGCCTAATTGTCAATCAAATGAAATTATCCCGAGTACGTCTCAGACTTGAATTAAATTTGTAAATATTGGTAATCATATCCCATATGTATGTAACAACGAAGTATCATGAATACCTTTATAATTAAAAATTCACATGAAGTGATTAATGAAATAATGTTTTGCTAATTTTGCTTAATATGGTCTGTCGAGTAAACGAAGGGGAAGATGTCGAATATATAGAAAACTTAAATATAATTTAAAGTAGGGGTAACTTATAAAAAAATCGAAAGTTACCATGGTCGGGAGGGTAGAGATGAGGAACTTAACACCTAGATTCCTCTACTAGGTAATTTCTTAGAAGAAAACTCCACTAAAGCGTGTGTCGGCGCGAAAACTCTTTTATTGTTCTTTTTGATTCCTATATAGATTCTTTTTGTATATATTATTGTACATTCCGTCTGCGTATTAACTATTTGCATGTGTTAGCGTAGCCGCAAGTGATCGAGTGAGGAAGAACCCCGACCAATCCGACGAGCTAGAACCGAGCATAGCAAGAATACGCAACCTACCAAGCTCGATCACGGACAATCAGTGCCTCCTAAAGCCTGATAAGGTTTTGGTACACTACACCAAAAATACTGTTTTACAGTATGTACCAAAAATCGAATCACAAATACGCTTGCATTTCGATTATTCCTTTTTGAGAAGCTGAAAAATATAAAGACAAACCAATTATAGCTTTATCTTTTAAAGTCTTTGTTTAAAGGTATGCACAAGGACAGACGGACATAACTGTATATTCTCGGCTGTTGATGCTGATCAAGAATATATATACTTTATGGAGTTTGAGATGTTATCTTCTACCAGACGCATACATTTACAGTGGGCACAAAGTTGTAATCTACCCTACGGATAGTTCTGGATTATTACATTTTAAAATGGATAGTTTTGAGCGTTCCATTGTGTTTGAATTTTATTTGGAAATAATTTTTGTGTTTGGAAAGCGTGGTGTGAGCAGAATGACAGACTGGCATGTTAATGATGTAGCGGATTTTATATCGCAGTGCATACAGAGATAGGAGAAGAAGTGGAATAACTAGTGAGGGAGCCGACAGCAATCACTTGGCAATGTCAAAAGGTTGGCTACTGAGCTTATTTCACCTACGGCCACGCCCACCACTTTGCACAGATTCATGCATAAAATTATAATAAATCATGGTACGCAATAAATATGGCACCCACATAGCACCCCCAGTCACCGTCACCGTCTCCCCTCCCCCCTCCTCCCATCCACCACTGCCAATCCCATCCCACTCCGTTCTATGACGGTTCTCTCTTGGCTGCCATGTGCGTGGGCGTCGATAAGCTGACTCTCGAAAAAGCATCTAAACATAATCGAAAACTCCGCTTGCTTTTACTGCTGTTGGTCTTGGTCTTGTTGCTGCTGCTGCTGTTGCTTTTGCCGTCTTGTATTTAAATATAAATGAAAATGCTTTGCAGCCTGATTGCGGCATATTTTGACGCAGCCTCTGGGCACTCAGCTGAGACAGTGACAGACGGGGTAAATGGAACAAGTCGTTGGAAACGGGTGGCAGGGGCAGGATGAATATCACCGTTTTGCTTTTCTTTGATATAATCACGTACAGCTTCTGGCCAGAACTCTCCAAAAGGGCTTCAATCTTGAGTTTAATGCGCCACAAAGAATGCTCTGCCTTTTTGCTATGTGACTCAAATGTTTGTTGTTTGTTGTTTGTCGTTCGTTGTGCTTTCTTTGTTACTCTTACACTCTTGATAGAGATTCACTTCCCTATTATCACACTTATGGCGGTTGGAAAGACACACACACACACACATGTGACAGCTGTCCCCAGTTCATAGTCTGAATTCAGAATTGATAGATGAAACCATAAACCCTCGCCATTTCATGCCTGCTTAGTTGCATAGCCAACTTATGCAAATTCCACTTCTATTTCATTTTGTGATTGACACTGTTGACAATACAACTCCAAAGTCTAAAGCCCAAAAAAAAAAAAATAGATTTTTCAACTCAATATCAATTGTATGCAAGTATCTTGCTGATGACTTGTGTTTATTTATTTATGTTCATCAATGCAATTCCTTTTTTAGCCTACAGTTTATTTTAATTAGGAGTATTTATTCACTTACATCATACAAATTTTGAGTTTATTGTGCATTTATCAGACAATGAAATTGCAAAAAGGTACAAAAGTTGTCTTATGTTGTTAGTGACAAAATATACTCAAATTAGTTCATGTCTATCCATCAAAAGTTGCAGCAAATGGAAAATGTTATTACATTTTAATTTGGTGCACTTATTATATTAGTATTAAATGATAGTAAATTATGTTAAAAAGAGTTCCAATGAAATTAATAATTTGAAAACATGAGAAAATTCTGAATCAGCAAGCTGTTTTCAATGTTGCGTTCACAAATAGTAATAACAAGGATGAAAACCACAGTCAAGTATGATCGACTTTCCCGCTACCTAATTGCAATAAAACCGTATTCTACAAATATACTAAATTATAATAAATTATATATTTAGTACATAGACATTATATTGTTTTCAAAGTTTTCCAAAGATTACAACATATATCAGATTGTCAGCCAAAACAACTAAGACCAGATTTCAGTAGAAGTTTTTTGGCATACAAAAGAATTTCTTAAATATCTTCTACATCAGATCAGGAGAATCGTAAATACCCTGTTTATTATTATCGATTGGCAGGTCGGAAGTGGGTGTAGTAAAAAACTAAAACAAACTTTATCTGCGTGAAAACATTATGTTACAAGAGTTATGGAAGAAAATTATAGTTCTATCTCTTATAGTCTCTAAAATGCAATGTTTCATAAGGTCAGACGGATAGACAGATAGATGGGCGGACAGATGGACATGGCTATATCGTCTCGGCTGTTGACGCTGTTCAAGAATATATACTTCTTCTGCCTGTTGCATACATTTCTACCCTAACGGTAGCGGGTGTAAATACTCAAACAAATTTAAGAATAATCTATGTTACTTCTTACTAATCATCAGAAGTTAGATTATAATTATAATTTAACAGAAGGTAAATAAAATAATGAAATCATAGATAATATTACTTTCACATGCGCTTTCCTTAAATGAATGCATATAAAATAAATCTATTTGAATACAGTGAGATTATTATAGCCGTATCTATTAAACGCATTCACAATCTACTAAACGTATTCGCAAACAAAGATTTACTTGCCGTGAAAAGAAAGACACTTTGCAGGGATGAGAAAAGACACACATATCGTGAGTCGGATCTCCTTTGACTATTTTACACTCATATTTACCTTTTTCGTATAATGAGTTGGGGCACCACTCAACCACCAGTCGTCACCAGTCAGCAGTCAGTTGTCAGTTGTCAGTAGTCAGCAGTCAGTAGAGCCACCATTGGCAAATGCAAGTCAAACAAATTTAAGTACTTTCATGCGCTATAAGAGCCACCTGATAGAAATCTTTTATTTGAACAGATCTTCCCCATCCTTTTCTTCTGTATTCCGTATTCTGTATTCTGTACTCTGTACTCTGTATCACCATATTGCCTTTAGCATTTTCCACTCTGTGAGTGCAAATACGGCTACTGAGGCAGCCGCTACTCGCATGTGTTTATAGTAAAGGCGGGCTTTTATCTTAGAGGCTAAATGCGTTTTACATCTATGTTTTTTTAGAGGGACATAAAGGGGTGAATTGTGTTTGGAAGGCGGGTAGGGGAGGGTAGGAGGGAGGAGGGTATCATATGTGTCTTTCGTATCTGCGCACTTTGTGCGATTTATGAATTAACTTTTTTGAATGAAGTCAACTTGCAGCACACAGAAATGCACAAACACAGACACAGATACTCCCGCGATGTGGCAGAGAAAGAAACTCAGTCAGAGACATTGCAAATCCTTACAAATGTTGGCAGACATATGTATGTGAAAAAGCTTAAAATGCAGCAATGCCTGCATTGCTCTCACTGCATTTGCACAAAGTAAACCCTACCCCAATCCCTCTCTCTGTCCCTGTCCCTGTCCCTGTCTCTGTACCAGTCCCATATGCGACCCCAACGATTCTGTAAATGGCGTATAAATAAAAAGCGTACACCGTAGAAATTTGCAGATTGCTTGCGCGCTGATAAATGGCATCTTTCTCGTGTCTTTGACGCGATTTCCCCAAGAATACAACCTCGTCCCTCTAACCACGAAACATTACCACCCAGCCCGATTTTTCCATTGCATATCATATTAGTCCAACGTTATACTGCCTTTAATTTAAATGACTCAACTTGACTGACTGATGGAGTGAATGCTTTGACTTATCGTTTGTTTTTACATCACTTTTGCTTGCTTGGTAGGAACGCAAACATTTCGAGACCATCAAACCATATTTGCTGATTGCATATAGATAGCATTTGTCTAGTACTTACAGATTGTAGAGCACGATTGACATATCGTTGATTGTTTGGATTCTTTTCATAACTGTATAAACATCGTAGACTGGATTTTATTCACAAATGCCACTCCACTGCTTTTAATGTGTGTCATTGAAAGTGCGTAACATTAGGAATTTAAAACTCAAACAATCTTTTCAGTCATTTATATTCTATGGCATATTCTTCTCCGAAAGGAAGTATAACGCATGCATACTGTCTAAAATGTTTGATTGCTAAAATATACAAATATGTATGTATGTATTTATAATATTAAAAATTATACAACTTATTATATGTTTAACGAAACTACAAATAAAACAAATTCGGACGAAATCTTTCTTTCTTGAAATGTGTCTTTTATATACATATGTATGTGCAGCCTAGCTTAAATTTATGCGTGTGTGCTTTTTTTTACCGTTACTTGAGACGGAAGATGCAAACAGAGTCAAAATAGGACATTTTCTGCATTACTCTTTGTGCTATTATTCTTCATACTTTATTTCGCTCTTTTTCATTTGCCATTCTTCTCAAAGCGATGAATCCATACTTTAAGGGGTGTCGTATAATTTTGGACAGGAGTGTATAAATGTTAAATAAATTTCGAATCCTTAGGTTATCCAGAAAATTATTATAATAACTTAAAAAACCCTTAAACTGGGTCTCAACTAAATGGAATAAAATTTAAGTGAAGTAATTCTTGTCAGCTTGCCGAGCTCTCATCTTTATCACACATTCACACCAAACATAATTCATCTATTGTGTATCAATCGCGAGTTATTTATATTTTCTTAGAGATTCAGAGTCATGCAGAGCACTTAGTACTTAACTTCAGCAGCTGCACTGATAAGAATCCGATGAGATTGCAGTTTACGAAAAGTGTCTGCACCAGTCGCTAATATTAATTTCTTCAACTTGGCACAAAGTGTAAAAGTCATGGCAGCCGAAAGGAGAAAAGCAACCGAAATATTATGAAAGAAATTGAGAGAGAAAGAAAACTCTGAAGCACCATAATCATTCTGAATTGTGGACTCGACCAAAAAAACTCACGCGAATGTCAAAGTTAATGCGCTTCAATGTCAAATTGTGAGCGAAGAAAATAAAAGAAGAACTCAAGCTGAGAGGGCTCAGCTTCGATATACCGTATACCCATTGGGTATTATTCTCGAAATATCTGTGTTTTGACACTAAAATAGACACTCTTAAAAACTATTTGATTTAATAAAAAAAGATGTGTGTGCTGGAAATGTTTATTTTCAGGAGGATATCGCTACTCTTACTGTGTGTCTGGAAAGCCTACACAAATACCTCTTTGTTCACGTTTGACGGGTATAGGGTAGGAAAAAGAAAGATAGATATAAAATATATGGATTTCTAGCTGGGCCTAGAAATTGTGAACAAAAACAAAGACCAGACATTTTATGGCTGTCATTGTCGAGATTTGGCTGGGGGTTGGGGTCACACAGTTCAGCAAGGGGAATTGAGGGATTTGTGGGGGTTTGTGTCTAGCGGTTAAGTGCTTCGACGCCAATGGCCTCTTCAATGCTTTAGGATAAACAAACAAGAGCGTCTTTTGACTCCTCGTGTGATAATCCTTTCCCATTTTGTTTTTTTTTTTTGTTTTTGCCTATTTGCTTACGTCTGTTGCTTCTTCGTTAAAATTATGTGGCATTTGTATTTATTTATAGCTAAAACTCGGGAGATATATTAATTGCTCTATTGCTTGGATGTGCATGAACTTATCCACATTCTAATTCAATAAACTGATGATTTAATGGCACCGAATTAAAGAACTATAACTCATTAATCGATATCTCATTTAATGTCAAATAAATTGTGGCCAACTATGGTTAGCTTAATAATGTCTAGTCAATTACAAAAGGGATTAACATCAAGGGAGGTAATATTTTCGTTCAATCCTCCGCTTCGACCCCGTCTCCGACTCGGGTATATTTTATTTTTGTCTTCATTATTTATTATAGTCGTTCTGTTTGAACTAATATTTTCGTTCAATCCTCCGCTTCGACCCCGTCTCCGACTCGGGTATATTTTATTTTTGTCTTCATTATTTATTATAGTCGTTCTGTTTGATTTGCACGTTCACTTGTGGCTTTAGCCAGTGTTTAATAAACGTGCACATGAAGAACTGATATTTTGCTAAACAAGCAGCATGTATACAAAGGCGTACTTAAAATGACACAGATACAAATACAGATACCCGGACATACAAATGCACAGTTTAATTTTTGCTTGTCAAGCTTAATTTGCGCTTCAATGCATTGCCTGTGCGTGTGAGTCACTATGACTGTGATTGCGACTGTGTGAGTGTGAGTGTATGTGTGCAGGGATTGCATGCACGAATGACGGGATGCCCAGAAGAAGCACAACAACAACCTCATTCCTTAACGGCTGGACGGGAGCATGTCCGCCAAGTCAGCATTTGTTTTGGGGCTAAAGCTGAAACTCAGTCGACACTGGCAACTTGGTGGAGATTGTTGTCATTCTGGGTTGCATGTCAGCAAAGCCAAAGCAAAGCAATTTAATTACAGTCTGTTATGTTTATAGACATTCAAATTAAACAAACCATATTTGAAATTTCAATTTGGTCTTTTTAACGGGTATTTAATTTCTTTTCCTCTGCTTTGAATACGAAACTCAATCTTCTGCTCATATTAAATTATATTCTAACTGACTGTTATTGCCAGCTCGAACCTAGATGGTCACTTCAACCTGAGACTACTGTAGTCCTTCTACTTCGGATCAACTACTGAGAAATTGATTAGGATTTCCGCATTTCACTTATTTTATTGAAATTGTGGTTGATTTGCGGTTGATTTGAGACAGCCAGCCATTCCCTTGGATAATTCATTCGCTCCGAGAAGGGTGAAGGGAAAAGACGAATAACTGCCTCTACTTGATATGCTATTAGCGATGCGGCTGCCATTCAAAGTAGAGAATAAGATGAAATAACGCCAGCCACTAATGCGCTTTGATTTTCACATTTTGCCGTGGCATCGCTTTCCATTGTTGTTGCTCGCTTGCTGTCGTTGCTGTTGTTATTGTTGTTGTTGTTGTGGTATTTTCCAGCATAGCTCGTAGTTCATTTAATGGCTGCGGATATGGTTAAAAGCATTTGCCCAGCTACCTTTTCATAGACCATTAAATTTGCATTTGACGCTGACTGGCGCGATTGGCAGCATAGATTTAAGTCATCCACATCAGAAAGTTCCCACCTAAATATTTAAACAATTCAATGGGGAGATCTCTAAATTAAGTTGTATCGAGCCTTATAAAATAGATATTTGCTCTTGTAGCGGAAGCCAAGCGAGTGGCAAATTTTTCTTCGTAATTCAAAAAAATAATTACATGCTTAATAAATGTTTAACACTACAGCTATAAACATAGATAAATCTTCTACATAACGAAAATATTTGTAACTTCACAGCATTACCTTAATATACTTATTGCGATATTTATTTAGATATTTGTCTTTAACTAAGCCATAATAGATAAAAGCATTCGAGTTTTAAAAATGTTCTATTCTTATTTAGAAGTAGCGGATATAAAAATTCTTTTAAATGGATATGAATTCCCTTATTCTAATTCTAAACTACTACACAAAAGAAAAAGATTTAGAGTTAGGGAATTCACGGAGCTACTCAAAAAATAGTTTTCTTAATGCATTAAATTGATGTATTCTAAAGTTATTTAGTATTTAGTTTAACCCAACGCGGCATTATATTAGGCATGATTGATTAGAAATGTTGAATTTTGTTCTTGAAAAGAATTTTAATCTTATTTTATACCCCATTGGTTAGAAGGGTTTTATAACTTATTATATTATTAAAAGAAATAAGATTTTTAGGTTGAACATCAAAATTTGTATGCCAAACTTGCATTTTAAGATTAAAAGCATCTTATTTTTAAAATCACGATTCAAGATTTTCTAGTTTAAGAATTTTGATTTATAATTTTTCGATCTTAAAAAAAAACAAGTAAGAAAGCTACAGTCGAGTGTACTCGACTGTGAGATACCCGCTACCCATTTTGAATAAATGTAATATATTTTGTGGTATTATTCTCAAAATATACCAAATTTACTGAAAAATATTAAAAATATACCAAATGGTATATGTGGTATATCGTTATAGTACCGCATTCAAAAAATACCATAGACGGCACAATATACCAGATTGTCAGCCAAAGTAACTAAGACCCCTAGTAAGTAGGCGTTTTTGCCCATACAAAAGCTTTTCTTTAATAACTTCGACAATTTTTATCGGATCGCAACCAAATTTTCAGGAATCATAACTACTGTAGTTATTATTATATATACCATGGGCGTGGCAAAAATTTGAAACAAACTTGATCTGCGTGCAAACATAACAAATGCTGTCGAAAAAAAATTATAGCTCTATCTCTCGTAGTCTCTGAGATCTAGGTGTTCATACGGACAGACGGACACACGGACATGGCTAGATCGTCTCGGCTGTTGACGCTGATCAAGAATATATATACTTTCTTGGGTCGGGATATGCCTCCTTCTACCTGTTACATACATTTCCTGTCGGCACAAAGTTATAATACCCTTCTACCCTATGGGTAGCGGGTATAACAATCTTGAAATATGATTTTAGGTTGAAACAATCCTAAAACTTAGATTTTTATGCTAAATTTGAATTTTAAGATAAAAAGCACCTCATTTTAAGAATAAAATCTTAAACCAAATTTTTTTTGTAGAAGAGTAGATTGAAAATCTTGATTTAAAAAAAGAATTTGATCTTGTTTCTTCAAATTTTGGAATTTCTTTCCATTAAAATGAAAACCTAATTTCTGGTGTTTTTGCCCTTAGTAGGTATAGATGCCTCAAGTCATTGAGTTGTGTGGTCTCGTAGGTTTTGGTTTCAAACTCAAGCTGGTTCGTATATACAAAATAGTAAGTGTTATAATTGAAACATTCGGGAATATATGTAAATAAGTGTGTAAATATAAAAAACACGCAATCTGTTTATTTTGTTTGTTTTTGCCTTATTGGATTTTTCCATTCTAGAATCAAGAGTATGATCTTGAATGAATAAATTTTAAATCTTGATTTAAGAGTAAACCTTCTTAGTTCAATTTTGACATACAAACCATCTTTATACTAGATTTTATTCTTGATCTTAGCACGTTTTGTGTGTGATCTACACGTCTGTGTAGATGTCAGAGACTATAAGCAATAAAAATCTTCTTTTTTTTTTCAACAGCCCTAGTTTGATCGAGTTTGTTTCAATTTTCTGCTATGCCCACTTCTGCCGTCAATTGAAAAAAAACCCAGATTAATTTTTAGAGTCCTGCAATAATAAGTGTAGTATTAATAATTCCTGATAATTTGGTTGCGATTGCATAAAAATTGTGGAATTTATTTAAGAAATACTTTTGTATGGGAAAAGTATATAATTGTATACTTTACTCTTTGGTATATAGTCTTCGGTATATTTTGGTATTTTTATGTATATTTTTTGAATATGTTATTATAATGGTTAGCGGATATCTCATAGTTGAGCACAGTCTACTGTAACTTTCTTACGTGTAATATTTCTATCACTGTTCAAGCAATTTGTTTATCCTATAAAACTTGCGTGAAATTCTTCAAAACTTGCAGTCAATTAATTATGCAAAACATTTTTAGTGATGAAACGAATTTGTATTTAATTTATATAGTTTATTAGCGAAGTATTAGGATATATCATGGAATCGACGCAGATCGGTCACAGAATAAGCATCCAAAATCGGTTGCCTCGAAGCCAGAGCAAACATTTTGTTTGAGCAAAAATGTGGCGTGATTTCCCCACGGAAATTGATGACGGTGTTTGCTGAGTCGCAAACGTGTTGTTGGAGTTAAGCAAAGCGGCCGAGCACCCAGGAGCCCACCTACAGTGAATTTGTCATTTCCAGTCTAAACGTGCGGATAAACAGAGTCAAGCTAGAGGAGGAGTAGTTGGTCGAGGATATAGGGGATATGAGAACTGGGCATTCGAGATGGGTGAATGGCGGTGGGTGATGGAAGGGGAAGAGTGAGGGGTAGAGGAGGAGAAGCTCGAGTTTGGCCAGTGCCATTTGGTTCGTATGTTCGATGGCGCGTTTGTTTGCATGGATGTCAGCAGCCATAACATCGAGGAAAGAGGACTATGAAAGGGGGACACTGAATTCGAGATACACAGCGGGGAGAGCGGCAAAGAGGAGGGAAGCGTATGGTAGGCAGCATCGGAGTCGACTGCGAAGCGCAGTGCGTGTCGCTTTAACAAACCGGAAGTTACAAGCGATGTAATGAAAAACGACAGGACGGAAGTAGCAATGGGACACCCACACTACCCATTCTATAGAGTCTATAGAGTAGAGAGCCAAGGACAGCCAGGATAGTTTCGTGCGTAGCCTGTAGGGGATTGGAACTCCCGTATAGCGGATTGGGACTGGGACTGGGATTGGCTGGACTCTCGAAGTGAGTGAGTTTGCCTTAACATCGCTGGTATTTATAGACAATTGATTCGTGATTGTTGACAGCGTCCAGCGTCGCGTGGAATGCCATGAGTTTCGCCAGTGCCAATGCCAGTGCTATTGGTTAGTCTGCTCCCACCTCCTGCTGCTTCTGCTGATCGTTCCCTGTCAGAAATTCCTCTGCTGAACACTGAACACAGAGCACTGAGTTTTGTGCACTTCGCAATGTTCACACTGTGCTTTGGCATTCTCTTCGTTGCTCATAAAAATGTTCCGAATTATGTTCGACCCCATATGTTCATGACAAGTGCAATTTTTTGTTTAACAATTGACTTAGCACTCGCAGTCATTGTAAATAACAAAATTCTTTCGAGTCTATAAATTACATCAGAAAATCTAGAAATATGTTGCCCCAAGCTTTAGGAGCAGTAGAGTCCCAGCAGGAAAGCAGGAAAGGAATCCAAATGCGGGTATTATTAGATGATTTTAAATTTTATAACTTTAAGATGAGTTCTGCATTCTAAAGAGTCAGACTCATAATGTCCCAGAATCGAATTCAACTGTTGATGATGATCCAGAATACTTTAAGTAACGCACTGGTAAATTGTTTTCGAAGATATCTGCTTCTGTTATCTATTTCTATGTCGTATATTAATACTTGTGTGAAATATAACAAAAAAATCTCGTTCAAAAAACTACAATAAAGCGTGTTAAGTTTAAACCATTTAAAATTTTGATAAAAATATTAAAATTTGTTTTTAATCTTAAAAAGTTTGAAAAATAATATTTCAAATATAATTTTCAGATTAATAAGTAAGAAAGCGACTGTTAAATGTGCTCGACAGTGAGATACCCAATACTCATTAAAGTATCATTCTAAATATATACTAAATTAATATACCGACAAAATAAAAAAGTAAGGAAGCTACAATCGAGTGTACTCGACTGTGAAATGCCCGCTACCCATTTTGAAATAAAAAATATTTTTTGCGGTATTTTTCTCAAAAATACCGAATATACTGCAAAAATACAAAAAATATACAAAATGGTATATTTGGTATATCGGTATAGTACCGCATTCAAAATATACCATAGACGGTACAATATACCAGATTGTCAGCCAAAGCAACTAAGACCCTTAGAAAGTAGGCGTTTTGCCCATACAAAAGTATTTCTTTAATAACTCCGACAATTTCTATCTGATCGCAACCAAAATCAGGAATCATAACAACTATAGTAATTATTGTATATACCAAATTTCGCAACTCTAGCTTTAAAATTACGCTTGTTATTTGATTTTTTTGATTTGCGGTGCGGAAGTTGGCGTGGCAAAAATTTGAAGCTAACTTGATCTGCGTGCAAACATAACAAATGCTGTCGAATTATATAGCTCTAAAATTATATAGAATTATATAGCTCGAAAATTATAGCTCTATCTCTTATAGTCTCTGAGATCCAGTGTTTCATACGGACAGACAGACAGACACACAGGCGGACAGACGGGCATGGCTAGATCGTCTCGGCTGTTGATCAAGAATATATATACTTTATAGGGTCGGAGATGCCTCCTTCTGCCTGTTACATACACAAAGCTATAATACCCTTCTACCTTATGGGTAGCGGGTATAAATATGCATAACACCATAGTTGGTATATCGATATACTATTGCGTTCAAATTTTACCAAAGAGTACAGAATATATCAGATTATCAAGCTACTAAGACTTTATATTTTTGTTATTTGGTATTGTTTTTGAGTAAAATTGTATATCCAAGTAGTCAGCTAGCTAAATTGATTAGCCATTAGAAAAAATAATAAATTATATTTTGGGTAAAACTTTTTAAAATATATAATGTCTGAGAAAACTGAGGAAAATTCACTTGGGTCACCATCTGTAGATATTTTGGGAATCTGTAAAACACCCAAACAACTAGAATCGCTAATGGAGATCAGTAGTAGTTCAGTCAATTCGAATACTACTGAACTGCCCCTGTATAGGCAACAGGAAGTGGAACGAATCGTTCAGAAGACTCTGAAAGAATTTAAGAACAAGGGATACTTCAATGATATAGACGAAAATAAGCTAATGAGTTTAATCGTTCCCAAAGTGTTAATGGAGCTGCAAGTCAATGAGCAATTGTATGATGAGATGCAAGGCATTAAGCAAACACTAAATTCCTACATCCAACACTCTAGGGCGGTGAGCGATGATATTGCTGAGATATTTCTAGACTTGCACAATATCTATTCAAAACTAGAAAAGTTTGACAACGTTGATAAACGCGATAAGCTCTTCAAAAGTGAACAATTGACCAGACGGATACAAGAAGCGGAAGACTACTTAGAATCTAAAAAACACTTTATTACTAATGATGTCCCCATCCCGTCTAGCACTTCAACCAACTCCAATGTCGCATATTCAAATGAAAGTGAGGAAGACGAAGATATAATATCTAGCGATATAAGACAAGCCGACAAGGAAGTCTTTCTTACAAACATGTTAATGGTAAAAAAGTCGGATTTTTCCGTTGGACTCAACCGAAATAAGCAATTCTACACCGAAGCCGAAAGAGTGCTAAGGACTCAAAACAGCCCCCAATAAGAACAGCTTTAAGGGATCCTTATAAAAATTTAAATAATGTGAGGACTTCCACGAATAATTAAAGACACACTAAAATCTTTATACGTGTAACTTCAACCCACATCGATTTTGTGCCGCAAGAGCTTAGTAAACAATACAAAAGTGCAAATTTTTTGTGGCAAACCACTTTGAATCACTTTTCCACCTGACAAATACTTTTTCTCCTGAAATGTATCTGTCTCCGTATCTGTCTCATTCGTTTATGGCTGGCAATTTGCATAACGTCAGCATCCCTGCCAAGCATTTCTTTCCGCAGTGTTCTTACATTCCATTAGCTGTCTTCACTGTTGCTCCACCTTTAGCAACAAGTCGTTCAACTGAGCTCAATTGTTATGCATTTAATCCAAGAAACTCAGCAAAAGTGAATTAGTAACATTTATAAAAAAAATTAAATTATTTGTGGTTTTCAAATTATAAATACAAGTAATATTTATTGATAATTTAAGTACATCAGATTATATTTCTACGTAGTATGGTTAAAATTTAGAAATTATTTTTATGCTTTATTTTCAGAGGACATTCAATACGTCAGCAATCGAAATAACCGACATCTTTATAGATGGCGGATCACACTACATATTTTTTATATCGAATTTGTATTGGGGAAAAAATCAGAATGACAACTCTTTCATCAACAGATTTATTTTTATACCCGCTACCTATAAAGTGGATGGGTATGATAACTTTGTGGCGGCTGGGAATTTATATAAAAGGCAGATGAACGAATCTTGAACCTTATTTTATATATGCTTGATCTTGAATGGTAACTATAGTCTTTATGATTCCACAATATAGAACTTATCTAAGAAATTCTTTTGTATGGGGAAAAACCTTATTTACTAAGGGTCTTACTTTGGCTAACAATCTGGTATATTTTGTACTCTTTGGTGAATTTTAAATGTACTGCTATATATGGGTAATTCTCTGGTAAATGTCGCGTGCGAACAGCTTTACAGTGACAAAAAAAAACATAAACTAAAACAATTTTAAAATTAAGTGAAGGTTTTTCTTAAAGCTTTTGGATTAGCACTATTTTTACAGCTAAGATTGATTTTAGTAACTTATTCTGTTTTACGACAAAATATATAAATTCGTTCATTTTTTGGTTTTGCGTACGAATTTGTTAATTTTTGCAATTATTAGAACAGAAAACAACAGCTCTAATTAAAGTACTAATCTAGAGCTATAAAAATAACCTTTTCTTATTTTTAAAATTGTTTTAGAATATGTTTTTTTTTTGTAACTGAAAAGCTGGTCGCACGCGACATCCCTCAGAGAATTACCCATATGTCAATTATATCAATTACAGCCTTTGGTAGAGTTAAGTATTTTTTCGGTATATTAATCTAGTATATTTTATTCAAAAAGAGATGCGGGTATCTCACAGTGGAGCACACTTGACTGTAGCTTGCGATCAGATAAAAATTATCGAAGTTATTAAGAGACAATTATTAAGATAATTTCTTACGACAAAAAAGGGCTGCTGCAGTCGGGTTTTAGTTGCTTAGGTGGACAATGAATACAACGAATACTATTTATTCTCTATGGTATATTTTCAATAATAAATATACCAAATATAGCCTTTTTTGGAGAATAATACATTTATTGAAAATGGATAGCTAGTTTCCCTAGTTTTTTTACTTATTCGAACTAAGATAAAGCGTTATTGTTGAAATTTTATTGCTGCACTAAGTTTTTGACTAAGTTTTTGGCGACTGAGCCTAATTCGATTAACGATATCAATGAGAATCGGAGGTTGAGGGAAATAATTGATTCTAGCCAATGCTGCTGTGACAATTAATCATCACAGTGGCCGGACCATTTGGTATCAGAGTAATACTCCGTTGGTTTCTCGGTGGGCATGAGAGTTGCCTATATCACATTTATTGTCAAACAATTGAAGCTCGATGTCTGTGCTTGGCCATTTCTATTGTTGTCTTTTTACTGCTGCGCCAGGCAAGTTGGGTGCACTCAAAATAATAGCACAGCACATAGCACTTGTGCCGACGGAGGAAGGGAACCAAGCTACTCGAAGGGAAGGCGGCGAACAACTAACTGCAGTCCTGTAATGGCAGCATTTACTCAATTTTAGTACATAGTAAACGTATTTCTTTATGGCCCTGAGGTTATTTGTGCAGTGTTCTACATTCCCAGATCCCGATCCAGATTCAGTTCCCATTTGCCATCTCTCAGTTCCAGTACTCCCCTCTTCTCTCTTTAGCCAGTTCCATTCACATTCGCAAACATAAAGGTACTATATTCTGACACAATATAAACGAAGTTCGTTTCCTGAGTGGCCATTTAACTGCGAGGCTTTTCATATGTCTGTCCGAGATCTTCCCTCTCCCCTACAACAGGGTAAAAGCCTTTTCAAATTCTCGCAGACAAATATGATAAAGTATTTGTTGGCTGCTTTTACTTCTGGTTTTCTTTTAATTGCTTTGAAGTAAACACTGAGAATGCCCCTTGGTACAGTCATAAATAAAATTGCCATTTGCCAGCAGTTTCTCTTCGCTACCGAATTTAGAATTCCGATTCCTGCAAGCCTTATGGCATCAATGCGAGTATGAGAATGCATTTATATGTTATAAGTGTGAAGGTGTTATTAAATACATTTCTTTTATTTGCCTGATTACATATTTGCAAGTCCGCTTATTGCAGTAGCATTTGCCAAACCTTAAATTTCGTTTCAAAACATTTTACAGCAGGGATAGTGTTGACTCCTTGCGCTAAAGCATAAGAGGAACTTCTTGCCATTAGAAAAGTTCAACTTCTAGCGACTCTATTTTTTTATTACAGATACTCCTTGTCGAATTCTACATACCTAATAGATTCTTTACTAAATTATTTTAAAATAAAGGGACAAATTGCTGAAAACTCATTTCACATATGAACAACTTTTTTTTTATTATTTTAAAATGACTTTAATCTCAAAAAATATTCAGTCTTTCTGTTGCAAGAAAAATTGCATACTGCATTCGGGTTTTAGTTGTTTTGGTTGACAATTTGTTTTTTTCCAGGGTCAGGATTAGGTATATTTTTGTATTTTCCTGTAAACTAATTTTGGAATTTTTATACCCGTCTACCCTCTGGGTATCGCAGGTATGTAACATGTAGAAGGAGGCATCTCCGACCCTATAAAGTATATATATTCTTGATCAGCATCAATAGCCGAGACGATCTAGCTATGTCCGTCTGTCTGTCTGTCCGTCTGTCCGTATGAACACCTAGATCTCAGAGACTATAAGAGATAGAGCTATAATTTTCGATAGCATTGGTTATGTTTACACGCAGATCAAGTTTGTTTCAAATTTTTGCCACGCCTCCTTCCGCCCCCGCAAATCAAAATCGAATAACAAGCGTAATTTTAAAGCTAGAGCTGTGTATACAATAATAACTATAGTATTTATGAATTCTGAAAATTTGGTTGCGATCTGATAAAAATTGTGGAAGGTATTAAAGAAATACTTTTGTTACCGCAATATTTTGCTTTTATTCAAAATGGGTAGCGGGTATCTCACAGTCGAGCACACTCGACTGTAGCCTTCTAACTTGTTGAAAAATAATATCGTATTGTTTTTTCTTAAACAAAAATGAGTTGCGAGTATCTGAGGTCGAGTACAGCTCTCTTACATTTTGTTTATTAATTTTAGTTATACAAGTAATTACATAAATCGGCTTTTCAAAAATGTTGTTTTTATTTGAGCAAGCAAAAAATTGTATGCGTACTTTAAATTTTTGCCTTTGTTCTGTAGGTAGTAGATAACAAATGTGCTGCCGAAGCATAAAATTAAATTTTTCGACAGTAATAAAATTGTTACTTTAAAAAACAAAGTCTGCGCTAACCGCCAAGAAATATAATGCCAGACTCACTAGTTTATAATGGTAGAGGACTCATGGAGGTATTCTTTATTTGTTGACAATATTGTGTATTGTAATTTGTAATTTGTATTTCTTGTAAATTCCAACAACAAAACTAATAGCATTTATTATTGTATTGTGCACTTTATAAGAAACAATAAAGCTGCAGTTGGGTGTTCTCGATTGTGAATGCCCTCTACTCATTTACAATAGAAGAAAAATATTTGGGTAGTATTCTGAAAATGTACCCAGTTAATATGCGGGGAAAAATACCAATATATAGCAAAGACTATATAGTACTCTGATATAGTACTAGATTGTCAACCAAAGTCAATAACACCCGACAGCAGCAGCCTACAAAACGATTTCTTAAATTTATATGATGGCAACCAATTTAGCAGATGTCATAATGACTATAGTTATAATTGTATGTACTAAGAATTGATTTCAAGTGCGTAGGTGGGCTTGAAAAAAGCTTAATCTATTATAATCTCTAAGTTTCAGGAGGTGGGCTTGAAAAAAGCTTAATCTATTATAATCTCTAAGTTTCAGGGCTTCATACCAACAGAAAGATAGACTGACATGGCTACATCGAGACTCTGATCAAGAATGAATATACTTTATGGGATCGAAGATACATACACAGTGTGTATTACAAACATATGATCAAGGTACACAAATATTATACCTTATGTATAAAGGGTATACAAATTATTATAATATATAAAGATTTAATTTTTCGATAGTACTTGTTATGTTTGCAAACACATCAAGTTTGTTTCCAATACTTGCAACGCCCACTTCCGTCACCGTAAATAGATAAAAATCGAATATTAAGCGTAATTTTGAAGGTAAAGTCGTGAATTTGTCTTTTTATTATGCTTGGGAATGTTTTAAGTAAGAGATCTAACGGTCTTAATTAAGAACTTATCATCGTAGGAAAATTAACATTGATATTAGAGTGCCGAAAAAATCAATTTTTATCTTTAATAGTCATGACTTTTTTTTATTTTTTAATTTCAAATCGAGAAATATGTATATATAAATTTTTATATATAATATTTTAGTTTTATGCATTTAAAGAAAATAATTTACAGCCGAATGCACAAGGAAAGAAATTATTAATGGAAACAAGGAGTAAGAAGGAACTTAAATGTACGAAGGTAAAATGTTCCATACTTTGAATCGCTCTGATATTACTCCTTTTGTTTCGAAGATACAAAAACCGATTCTGCTCATCGTAGTGCAAATTAGCGCAAAGGCGCCTCATTTTGACCTGATGCTGCTTGAAATGAGCACGAGGCCGAGCATGAGGACAAGGATGAGGACGAATAGGCACGAGAGATTGTGGATAAAGACGCTGGAGAGAGCTCGGATAGCAGCTTTGCCGGAGCAGTGAATGTAATTACTTTAATGTGACCATTTGCCGAGCTGCTGCCCGTGGCACAGATAAAGATAAACTTTTGCAATTACAACGCGGCGCAAACGAAGCAGAAATACAAAGCACACAGTATCAACTGATGGAGCTGACCAGACCAAGTCACACCAAGTCAAACCCATAGCTGGGAGTGTTGGAAGCGTTTTAGAGTGTAAAGCGCAGCTCGATAGCATCAAATCAGTTTCTTTTTAGTGTTTTTTTTTTCTATTTGTTTTTTTTTTTTTTTTTTGTTTTTCCTTCAACAGCGGCTAATTAGCCCGCTCTTTGCAGCTCTGATGGAACCCCAGACAGAATTGCATACTTAAAGTAGCGTCACATAAAATTATACTAACTTAAATGAACTCGAGAAGTCTTTAAAATCTTTCCAAGTTGAACATTTATCAGAAACAAAAGAACGCAAATGAAACATATGCAAAAACGTAACAATTATGACCAGGCTCAGCTTGGCTTTGCTTAAGTGACCTCACTTCACTTCAACTTTTGATGACTTTTTGAAAGTTTTATGTTTGAAACACACAAATTATACGGTAAGCTCGTTGTGGTAATTTGGACACGGCATTGAAATATCAACAGATTGTTCGAAATTGCCCAATCAAACTAAAAAGATTGCTTTGCTTCACCTCAGCTGTTACGCTCGACAAATAAGTAAGTTAAGCTTCCATTGACGTCTGAAAACTACCGGAAGTCTAATTCAATTAAAACGACGAAATATGAATAGTTTTTATAAGGATTTTAACAGACACACACTAATCTAAATAACATTTACAATAATTTTACAATGTTCAAAAAAGATTGACTGCAATTAATCAAAAAGAAGTTAAGAAAAAATGATGTTTACGTGCTTGCATATGAGGAAGATAAAATATTTTTCAATGTGTGAAGCAGTTTAAAGTTCTCGAATTTTCGGAAAGCGTTCTTCTTGCCGTTAGCGGGTTCGAACTACGGCAGAAGAGACAAGAAAAAATAGAAGAAAAAATGGTGCAACGAAGGATATTAAGCCTGTGGTCATAAGCCATATGGGGCTCAATGCGGCATGGCTTTAAGCATCCGAGTTGATAGTATACCCAAAGTTGGCAAAGAAAGGCGATGGCGATGGCGAGAGTTTGCTCTTCGTCACACTTAAGAAGATTAAATACCAGTTTCGTTAGTTTAACAGACAACTTTCGCGGCGCAAAAGAGTTTTACATTTGCGAGAGCTTCTCACGGTCTGCCTGGACAATCACATATTCGGGATGTGCAATAAAATCATTTCTGTTCTTGCTCTCCCAGAGGTAACCTGAGGTAAGTAAATGAAACAAAAGTCAGGTGAGATGATAGTAAGAAATCCTCTTCTTAGAATTAACTACTCAATGGCTTTAGGAATTACCCCGACAATTTATATATAGACATTTGGTCCTTGGGAATTTTTCTTTATTTTCATGTTGTAAATAATGTTTTCCACAATATTTATTTATTAGAAAAGTATTACAAATAAATATTTATCTAATAAGGAAATAAAATAAGTAAAAGTAGTATAAAGATTACACGACTTCAGCGGGGACACAAACCTAATAACTCTCTTGGCCGAAATGAAGTCAAAGGAATTTATTTGTGGATGTTATGAATTCAATTATTTTTTAACGAATATCAATAATACAAAAACCAATAATACTTAAACAAAGTTTTCAACTATTAATACAAAAAAAAGATTAGAATTAGATTATATATTAGAGGGACCGTTCCTAATTCTAATTCAATTTCTGTAGACATCATATTTAGATTAGATTAGATTTTTTGTTTAATATTTACAATTTAGTTTACTTTTTAAATATAACGTAAACTCTTCAAGATTTTCATTTCCATTTGACAGCATTCTGATGTGACTCTTATACAAAACAGTGGCCGGCATTTTGCCATCATTGCTGCCACATTTGCTGTTGCTCCAGTTATACAGTTATATGCGACAAGTCTTGTCCTACCGCAAGCAAAACTTGGTCGGTGTAGGAAAGCCGATTAGGAACGATGTCGTTCCTATGTTTCTCTTTCTTTCTCCTTTCTGGCTCTCTTGCTCTTGGTTACCCTCACATCTGGCTTATTCAGCGCGCACGAACGCTCTCTCTTATGCTGACAAAATGCCAGACACACACACGTACACATCATCGGTTTCTCTCTCTCGCACTCGCTTTCGCTCTCATTCTATGTATGTCGCTCTCGCTCTTGAATTTGCTGTGTCAGAGCTTTTGATGGGTCTCGTTTGTAGTTTGGTTCGGCAGTCGAGTTTATGTCTTCATCGAAGGGCCGCATTTGAAATTTATTTGCATGCCGGTCAGGCCGGCGGGCAGCTCTATAAATTAAACATAAATCAGTTGCACGGCAAATCATTTGATTTCATTTCGAGGGACCCTTTAACTAACTTCTCCTTCCTCTCGCATTCTCTCATTCCCTCGTGCACTCTTCGCCCACACAGCTTTCGGAGTACGAATAAGAGACAGGCCGCAATTACACAAAAGACGCGACTGTCACGTATTCCATGCATGGTCGAATCTGAATGCCAGCACCGAAATTATTCGTAGCAATAAACAACAACAATGCAATGCGACAATTGGTTGGCAGGTCCCCGAGCCCAAGTCCGAGTCCCAGTTCGAGTCCGAGTCCGTGGCCGAGGTACGATTAGAAAGGAGTAGAATTGTCGCTCGTGCCGTCGCTGAACAAAAAATGACACAAAATTGATAAGCAAATAGCCATTTAATGGACTTGAACTGAATAGCAAAGTACTCAAAATGATTAGCCGCGAATGAGTACACCCCGGCTCACTCCTGAGGAACGTTTAAAGGTTTGGCGTTTTCAACATTATGAAAATCGATAAGAAATTGAGCATTTTCAGTCCCCTGGTATCACGCAGCTCACCTCAATAAACGCCTTGCACCCCCACAACCCCATCACTCTACACCCCGAATACGACGACCTGCTTACACAACGGACACA
Source organism: Drosophila albomicans (assembly GCF_009650485.2). Taxonomy (NCBI): domain Eukaryota; kingdom Metazoa; phylum Arthropoda; class Insecta; order Diptera; family Drosophilidae; genus Drosophila; species Drosophila albomicans. The sequence continues at coordinate 1,938,636 of NC_047628.2, forward strand.
CACGCACACACATCGATAAATTTTACGACACATTTTTCACTAAATTTACGAGTTGCCATGCCAAACTTTAAAGAAATTCGCGGACTGCAAGGGACTCTAGAGAGAGAGGGCTGTGTGTCAAACAGAAAGGAAACAAAACGCACGTGTGGTTATAAAAATCCTAAAGGGTTATCTTGTTTGACGGCATAGCGGGTCGACCAGGCAGCAACAAGAACAACAACAACGCTTAAGATATAAAGGGTAAAGTCAACTCAAGTCAAAAGTCGAGTCATGTTCGTGTAGTTAGCCTTTTTACTTTACCTTTTGTTATTCATAAGTACTACTATTAAACTTGGATATGTACATACATATATGTATGTAACTTATAGGGGAAATCTTAGTAGATTTCTTAGATTTATGAGGAAGGATAGATTGAATATTCTTAGTAGGGGATCTAAATAAATTTGCACTATCGAAAACACTCACATTTGATGTAAACGCTCTGTCGCTTCTATATTACTTGTTGCATTAGTCAAATAAAAATCTTGTAAAAATTACTTCCGTGCAATAAAATATGTCACATATCCCTCTTATTTTTTATTAGTTAGTCGAAAAACAAGCGACTTAATTCTGGCCTGCTTGTCATTGAAACAATCTCTCATCGAAGGTCTTTCAAATTGTATTCTTCTGATTTTTTCAATTTTCAATTTTGTTGTGTTAATATTGTAGTTGTTGTTGCTGCTGATGGCGTCCTTGTTGTTGGTATTGCTGATGCCGTTGCGGCTGCTGTTGTCGTCGGAGTAGGAGTAAAATACGCAATAAAATCAAATCATGCTCAAAAATTTTATGAATATTCATGACATTAAAAGCTCTTGAATTATTAACGAAGATTTTCGACTAGCAATTGCGCACTGGAAAAGCACTTGGCTACCACACACACACACACACACACACACACACACACACACACACACACACGTATGTACGTATGTATGTACGCGTATGTATAGAACTAAGCACACTCACACACAGAAACACAGCTCCTTTATCGGGGTAAAACTGTTCAATTATGAATTTTGACAATGTCTGCCTGCAAAAGGTGCAAAATAGGCGAATGATATCCAAGCGGCAGCTGAAGTGGGGAAACACTGGCGTAAACTACCCTTAAGAGAGCAGCGATAAGAGCTCCTCAGCTGTGAGTGTGTGCGTGCGTGTGTGTGTGTGTGTGTGTTTAGATGTTGGAGTGTCATTGAAATGAGTCAAAAGTGCAGCGTGCAACAAAAAGTCGCAAGTGAAAGTTCAAACAAAAGGGTTGATTAATCGATAGAGATAAGAGTACCGAGCAGGCAGGCGCGTGGCATGGATTTGAATGCACGTTAATTGAGAGGGAGGTAGGCTCCCCCCACGCATCAGCCCCTGAGCCCTATACCAAAAAAAAAAAAAAAAAAAAAAATGTGTCTGGACAAGAGCAAACCCAAACCTTTTGGGGTGGAAAACAATTTCCGGCTGGTGTCTGCATTTGAAATGCAAAGCAGCTGACTGCGAACTGAAATTGGTAGTTCATGTCATCCATTGTCTAAAACAATGCGCCAAGGAAACTCTATAGATTCCCCCCCTCAAGAAGAGCTCTAAAAAGAAAACAAAAACAACAAAAATGGAAACGAAAACGAAAACGAAAATGAGCACAAGTGTTTTGTGGTCATGGAAATGCTGAGCCAACTAACCAGACGCATTTCCCTGTTTACTCAGTCATGCCAACAATGCTCGCACTGCACAAAGGCTTTGCTGACGTTGCAAAATTAGCTGGCAAAACACATACACACACACACACACACACAATAAGCATTTGCCATGGTGAACACGACGAACAATAAATTCTTGACTAGTGTACCTACATAAATAGAACTCTTGTTTCTTATCACTTAACCATAATGGGAAGACTGTCTGTAGTCTAGACATTAGCCACATACAAAGAATAAGACCATACCTAAATATATAATACTTTTCTCATCATTGATCAGAAATCTGTCTTCTATTTTAAAGTGTATTTATCTGCATTTAATGCTTTAATAATTTGTTCTTTAACATTTTCTGCTTCCATTTGGCACCTGCCACTTGGCTGTAACAGCGAAATAAATGCTGATGATTACTGAAAGCTTCCATCGCCAGCCAAAAAGTATGTGAAGCGTGAAAATGATTAAAACTCTCTTAAAACGGCAGTCGAGTTATTGCACTGGTCAGTTGGGCAATTAAATAAGCAAAAATGTAAAATTCGATTTAAAAATCGATGTGAGGGTAATCGATTTTTCGGGAATTAATCGATATAAATTCATATAAATATATTTTATATTTAAATTAAACAAGTCAGAAATTCGAGTGTGCTCGACTGTGAGATAACCGCAAAACATTTGTAAAAAAAAATTAACCAAAAAAATACCACATATATAGCAAAGGCTATATATGGAATATACTAGCGGAAGTAGCTAAGACTCCATTGGATCAGGTGTGTTTTGCTTAAAAACACATAAAAAAATTAAATATATTTATATGAGACTGTTTAGCGAAATATTATCGGATGTAAAGCATCTCTAATCTCAGAGCTCCTTGATCAATTAAACTAACTGAGCAGCTGACCCCCTCATTTTTCTGTATCTTGCGACACTTGCCACTTTAAACTAAATTTCAAACTCGGTCTGAGTTGAAAGCATGACAAATGGTCTATGCTTGACACACCGCAAGCTTACAACAATAACTTTGTCTTCAAGGTTTTACTAATACATTAATTAGCAAACCCAGATATGATTCGCTTAAGTCGCTTTTAGAATTTCAAGAGGCATCAATTCGTAGATAACTATGTATTCTATATTAAGTATTTATTATACTTATTTTGCCAAATTATGATTTCATATTCATGCGAACATTGAAAGAGTATTTCCTTGCCTAATAATGTATGTTCGAGTATTTCGAGCATACACTTGCAGCGTTTGTTGCTTTATTGTTTATTTTCCTGCATGTGTTTTCGGTTTCATGCTGCAAGCTCGAATAGTTGTGTACTCGTATTAGAAGTCGGAAGAACGTGTGCAGCTCACCCTCGTCGGAGCAATTATCGTGATACTCGCATTGGATGTTTCTATATCTCCGGCTGCTATTCCCAGTGTCCTGTTCTTGTGTTCTCGCAGTGATTGCGATTGTTATGGAAACTGCGATGGTAACACTCATATCCCTTGGCTAAATCAGAAGCGAGAGAATGTCGACTGCTGTCGTCATCTACTTCTATCTCCTGGTTTTTTTTTTTTTGTTGTGTTGTTTTTTGGCTCTGGTTTCTACGTGATGATGTTAGAAATTCGCTTCTGTTACACTCGCTGGCTGACAATTGCAACATATTGTTGCACTTGTTTGTCATATCCCACTCTATACGTATTCGCATTTCCATTTCAATTGTTTTTCATGTTTTCTGCCATTGCTTTGAATGCGCTTGCTGGCAATGGAAATCAAATGGAAATCAATTGGTTGCAAGACGAAATCCTTTCTCTCAACAAAATATGCGCATCACTATCGAAATATGAATCAATTATGAATTTGAATTTTTCACTTTAACATATATACAAGTATAATATTATCAATGATTTATGTTGCCTCTATAATTAGGATGCCCTATTTAATAATCGTTATCACAGAACCATCAAATTCAAGTTAATATCAACGTTGGAGCATTTCCTTTCATTGCGCATTCAATTTGAAGCGTTCATTTTGTGGTCGTCTTTGAGGTTCATTTGAAATTTATTAAAAATCTAAACGCACTTTTCTGTCCTGCTCTCGCTTTATATCTCGTTCTCTCTTTCTCTCTTGCTCCCATATTGTATTGTTTGTCTCTGTTTTCTCTCTAATCTGTCACGTATATTTGTAACGTTTCCCTGCTGAAAATGATGAACAGGCATTAGATTTATTTATTCCACAATATAAATGCACATTGTATATGCCTTTGCCATGATGTCCCCAAGCTCAATGGAAAATAAAAGCCGCAACAGGAGCAGCAACAAAGCATCGCAACAACAACAACAACAACATCAACAAGAACTGAAGATGGAGAAGAGAAATTGGGAGAGAATCAATTTAATTTTACAATATCCGCTTTATACCTGTGCACTGCGACGTGACCAATTTAGCCAAGTAACAAATATTTTGTTATTTATTTTGTAATAAATTCGACGTGCGGACAGACCGAAGAATACGACACGACGCACAGGACGACATCAAGAGCAGCAGCTGTGTCCTTTTGCAGTAATCGACGTTTAGCCATAATTAAGTAATAATTTGATTAGTTTCTGCTTATTTTGTATTCTCCTTTTTTAAAGGCTTTTGTGGTTTCTCTCATTGCACGTCTGACGAATTTTTGGCAATGAATTTGCCACTAACATTGTGCTGGTCGACCTGCTTCTGTCAGCCTTATCGGCAAACTGCTTCTGTCACTAACCGACAGTCTCCTGCCAAACGTAGGAATTGAGGTAAACCTCAATCCTGGGCACAGCTTTCGGTTTTCAGGGCAACGCGTTGACAGTCGACGCGTCGACGCGTCGATTGCGCCACATGGCATCTGCACTCGACGAAGTGATTTGTAAATCGTAGCATACTTTTCAGCGCTCCGCTAGAGAGCAAATATTTTAGAAATTCAGGCTGTTCTACAGCCTGTACCTAATGCTTTAAGAAAGAGTTAGGTCATTTTATCATTATACTACTTTACTATCAAGTAAATTGCAAACTTTTCCAAGATGAAAGATTGGTTATCTTGGTCTAATCGTTTCTTAATATTGATCCTATGTATTGATTAAAACATCTAGGACAAAGACATTAATTTAATATCTCAAAGATACACCCAGATATTAAAGGCTGATTACGCTGGAAAAAGCAAGCTTGTAAAAAGTGTTCGTGTAAGTCATGTATGTATTAATTAATTCATGAAATACTACTTTATAATCATAATCTTCAATAATCCATTTAATACCGGTTTCTTTATTTTTAGTGCTAACACTAGAACCGTTAAGTTGAGCGATCAAGGAAATGGTTTTACCAAGGCCTCTTCTCGTCCTAACTCCTACTGACCACTCTGTCAATTCATAAAAGAAAATATGCGAGCAATTCTTCAAAATATTGTACGCACATAAATCCAGTTTTCCCCAATATGATTCGATTACAGAAACATGCGTGCATTTAGTGTTCTCAACTTTAAGATCTTCAACACAAATAAAATCAATCGAAATGCGAAAAAAATGCTGACATAAGGAATGGTATTATTCCAAAGATTACAGCCAAATTTACAAAAAAAACAAGCAAGAAAGCGTCCCATTTTTAATGAAAGCAAAACAATGCGATATTAATTTTAAAATATACCAAATTAATATTCTGCAAAAAGTACTAAAAACATGCAAAATATGCCAAATTGTCAGCCAAAGCAACTAAGACTCCTGGTAAGTAGGCGTTTTTTTTTATACAAAAGTATTTCTTATATAACTTATACAGTTTTTATCTAATCGCAATCAAATGTTCAGGAATCATAAGTACTTTAGTTATTATTGCATGTAGCATAATCTATCTTCAAAATTACGTTTAGTTCGATTGTTTTTCCGTTTGCGAGCAAAATTTAATCAAAATTGATCTGCATGCAAACAAACAAGCAAAATATCTCGTGTTTCATACAGACAGACTGACAAACTTGGGTACTACTGCCGACAAAAAACTATTACTATTTTTATTTCAACCGAAAACTGATCGCAATTGTTTTGAACTTGCAAACGCTTTTATTTATATGTTTGCAAAATAATATGGGAAAAGATGTATTCCTTTTATTATCAGCTTTAACAGCTGAAGAGTTTCGAACTATTCAGCAACGTCTGAGATTCTCCTCGAAATATAATGTGCGAATAGAACACATTTTTTGAAACTATCAAAATAACAGTTAATGGATGGTAAATCATTTTTCAATTGCATTGAAATTTTGAGTTAAGTAAAAGATCAAAGAATTGAATTTTCTATTGAAAGTGCGACACCTTACTGATCATGTTGAAATATCAAAATGATTATGGAAAGCCTGAAAATCATTAACTCTAGAAATAAAGGGAATGAATTCCAACATTAAAAATTAGTCATAAAATATACCAAAATCATTCTGGCGGCACCGGATTTTTTTGATCTAATAGTGGACATAATTTACAATCCTCTTTAGCATATTTGTCACAATTTAATAAGCAATTTCACACTTCAAAAGATAAATAAACGTTTTGATGAGAATAATAATGGTCTTTTGGAACAACGCTACTGATGTAATATCTTTCTGCCGAATTGGTATCGGGTACAAACAGTGTTTAAGTCTGGGCAAAAGTTTAATGTCCGTCCAAGGAAGATGTGAAGATAATATATGATTTTCAAAGCAATGCCAATGTCACGGTTTTTACAAATCACCTGAAAAGTTGAGTTCAGATATGTACACAGAGAGAAAATAATCTAGATTAAAAACATCTTGATTTAAGATTTTTTCGATCTTAAAAAGAACAATCTTGAAATAAGATTTTTAGGTTGAAACAATCTTAAATCAAGACTTTTATGTTAAATTTGCATTTTCAGATTAAAAACATCTTATTTAAGATCTTGAATCAAGATTGTTTTATTTCAGATTGAAAAGATTGCAAGTCTGAATTGAAGAACTATTCGATTAAAAAAAAAATTTTCTTTTTGTTTCTTTAATGTAGGAATTCCTTTTATTTAAAATTAGAACCGGTATTGTTGCTCTGTGTGCATATGTGTTAATGAATGAATTCCATTCTAAATCAATTGACTACCAAATCAACAGACGAAACTAGATTCTGTCTTGCCGCAACTGTGGAATTTTTTTCAGGTAACTGTCAGGTTGATCAGAGCCCGTTAAGAGGTATTGTAATCGCTCACAAATGATGTGTGAAGAGAATTCTGTCTTCATCTGTTTCAGTTGCTGAAAGCATCTTTCGCAAACACTCTGGTAGACACTAGTGCACAACTCCCATCCGCTGTTAGAAAATGCGACACTTTACACACTATATGCAAAACACAAATAAAATTCAAGTAGTGAGAGTGGAAAAGGGTGGCAAAAACCTGGATAGAAAAGGAGTGGAAACTCATCAGAGAGCGGCATTTATCGTGCAAAGCTAAAAACTTGACAAAGCAGACAACACAACGCATTGTGGGGAAAGTCTTTCACTTTTCTTGTGTCAAGTTCTAGATGGTTGGTTTGATGTTGTTGTTTTCATTCAAGATGTAGCCTTAGTGTTTTGCTTTCTTACATTTCCGTGTGGCTTGTCTTATGTATTAGAAAATACCTTATAGGGCATTCCGGAAATGTTAACTCCACTGAACAACAAATATATGTTATGCGTCAAAATATGATTTTAAAAAATAGAAAAAAGCTACACTCGATTGTTCTCGACTGGTGGATACGATCAAGCCAAAGAAACTTTGTACGGTATTATTGTAAAAAAATACCAAATCGAAATATCACAAAAAAACTAAAGTATTCCAAACGATATATATACTATCTATACTACACATATGTATTTCTATTTGGAATATTAAGAAAGTATTATTGATGTACGGGCACGGTTGCCACTATTGGTTCAAATGTACCAAAACTGGTACATTTTTTATGAGTTGGTATATTGGATCACTTTTTTTCATTTTGGTACATTTTTAATATGCCTGGTCTAGAATTTAAATTTTTCATAAAATCTTATGTTCACACATATTATTTTAACATCAGACACTCTGTTCCACCATACACAAATTTTGTATCAGTTAGAAATTGAACCATGACTAACACTGGAAAATATCGCATACAGTCGATTTACGATGTATTATGTCAATTGAGAAAATTGTATGCGCCAATCTAAGGCGCATACAATCTAAGGCGCCAATCTAAGGCGTGAAAAAATTTGTGGTACATTTTTTCAAAATTTTGGTACAAAACTTTTTTTTGGAATGGCAACCGTGTATCTGGGCATAACACTGTCAAGCTGACACGATACATATGTTAAATGTCTTGTTGACACGTCAAGTGCAGTCTTGGGAAATTAAAATGTCCCTCTGGCTGACATCGTGCATGACGTGTCTGGTAGACTGTCAGTTAGAGAAAATTGTCTTTTCATAGTAGACAACATAGCGAATGTCTACCAGACATTTCATGTATACACACTTGACGATCCATTATCCCTTCTTTTTGCCTAATATGCAGAACTGAGTGTCTACCAGGCAAGTCATTCGCGATGTCAGCCAGATGTCAGCCTCCTTCTGCCTTCTGTTTCATACATGGCACAATGTTATAATGCCCTTCCATCCTACGGGTAGGCGGTATAATAATTTACTGAAAGAGATGTTAAAAATATACAAATTAATTTCCTAATGCAAGAAAATTCTTCAATTAAAATTAACACTAGTAGTTCACAAATATATACAACTAAATTTTCATTGATTTACAAAAGTATCTACCAAAGCAATTATAAAGTTATTTCATAAATAGCTTCTCAGTTTTATATTTGATCCCTACTAAATTTTTAGAACTTTCGTAAAGACTGTAGTTAATAATGATTATTTAAGGCTAAGATTGATTTCAAGAACTTTCTGTTTTACTAGAAGATGTATAAATTCGATTTATTACTTATTTCAAAACAAAAAATAAAAAAAATCATTCTTAGCTCTAATTTTAGTGCTAATCAAGAGCATAAGGATTCATCTTTATTCAAAAGAAATAACGAATGTTTTGGTATATGTTTTTTTCTCTTAAAATAGTGTGGAAATTTCCGCTAAAACATTATTCGAATAACAAATGTGCAGTCCCGATATAGCGAATTATTAAAATTCAACGATGTGCTTAAACAAGTAAATTATAAAATGTTGCTATACAAATATTATAATTCATATGTATGTTTGTATTAGCACGCTTCATGAGAGTGTGATAACTCCAAACTTGCAATAATAATTAATAATAGTAAGATAATAATTATTGCATGCATTTAATTAAAATCACGAGATAAGCACAAATTATTAAAATGCTCCCACGCCACACGCCATAGTCCAAATGATTCAATTAAAGAAACAATTTGCATTCGCATATTTGTTGCAACGACAACAACAATAACAGCCATTACAACAGCAAATAAATTACATTAAAATAGGTAGAAATGTTCGGACATAAGTAAAAAATAAAAAATGAAATTAAAAGGCAAATGAAAACAAAACGAGAGATGCCATGCGAGTGTCAATTTAAGTTCATCAGTCGTCGGACATCGTCGTGCCAGCGAATTGAAATTATTTTCAATAAAAATACAAGTAAAGAGCGTGAACAGCCAGTGAGGAAGAGAGCGTTCGTAAGAGGAGAGGGAAAATAAGTGAGTGGAGAGGGAACTGCGTGTGAGAAAAAAGTGTGTTTGTAAATTCAGAAAGATGTCGTTAGAGTCCTTCGTAATCTAGTGAGAGATGACCAACAATTTAATCGCTATTCATGCGATGTTGTATCACAATTTGATTCCATTAAAATACATTTTATTTGCTACTTTGGAAATAGTTTATTCTTGATCTCAAAACAGTTAAGTATTGTGTTTTTCCACTTACCTTTGATATTTTATCTAGCATCAAAACTCATCAGAAAAGCTTAGAGAAAACCAATGAAATTATTGAATAGTGAGTTGCTTCACTTAACTTCTTGGCAATTATCTCTCTATTTGTGTGAATTTAAGAGTGAAACACTGTATTATTTATAACTTTATTCAATTTTCAATGGACAGAAAGAGTATCAATAGTTCCCCAGTTGTTTTATTGATGTTATTGCTGCAGTTGTCGCTGCGCGAACAATTTGCATGTCAATGGGCAGCAATTCGTCTCTGGCAGCTATCCCATGGACGACAGTGGGTCTTCCCCTTATCTCCTCCCTTAGGTGGCATCCGTCAGAATATTTCCATATGTCAGCGTCCTTTGGTCCATTGCGAGACATACGGACGGACGGACAGACGGACGGACGGCCAGGAGACACGAAGGGGCGGCAATTTGTTGTTGTCACTTTGCACCTGCCGCAGTCGCGCGTTGCACGTTTTAAATTCATTTAACCACGAAAATGTTAACCACAAAGCGTTAATGCCACGCCCATCACGATTCAACGTCAGGTTGCGTTGCATTGCGTTTCGATGCGATGCTGAATTTAATTACTCAAGTGGCATGCGAAAAGGCAAAATGGCCACAGCACACTGCGATCTACCAAATTTATAGCCGACTCACGGAAATATGCATTCAATTGCGGTTTGAATCAGAAAACACAAAAAAAAAAATGCACGGGTATTTAAGAATAAAATATACAATTTACTCGTAACATACGCATGTAGTAATTCCTATGATGACTCAACTCAATACTCAAATAAATTTTCCAATATATTTTCAAAGTCGAATCCACATACATAATTATGTCTTCAGTAAGTTTATATAGAAGCGGCATCTTAATGTGAGAATTTTTATGTTGATCATCCTTTTTAAAATTCAGTTTATAAAAAAAACATGACCACCGGTTATCTTGACTGCAACTATATTTTCAGAGAATTACTATACTTACTTTTCAATACCTTTGTAATAGATCAACTACTCGTTCTTTTCTTACACTCATTTGCTTATGGAATGATGCGGTGCAAGATTCCATTTAACGGGAATTTTCAATGATGCAGCCCAATCTAAACAGGGTATTAGGAGAAATGACAGACGAGCATTTCGCACTACTAAGAATACCAAATAAATTCATATCTATATACCAAAGTTACATTTTCAGTTTATAATACATAAGATAATAGTTAAATTAAAGCGATATCAAATTTAACCTGTTAATATACCACAACAGTTTTCATCATCAATTTAACAATATCTGCCAAAGATCACACCAGTAACTATCACGAAAAACTACGTACTACTACTTTAGCAAATATAAATATATATACATACACGAAATTTTGAGCTCCTGTACAAGTTTATTTTATTGAATTATGCTGCTGAAAATTAGGTTGCGAGCAGATAAAAAATGGAAAAGGTTTTTGTATGGGGAAAAACGTATATTTACTAAGACTCTTAGATGCTTTAGCTGACAATTTGGTATATTTGAATCTAGTACTTTATCAATATACCAAATACATATTTTGGTACATTTTTAGATATGTCAATTTGGTATATTTGAAAACTACAGCATTGTTTGCATTTTATTCAAAATGGAGTATCTCACTTTCGAGACAGCTCGACAGAAGCTTTCTTGCTTGCTTACATAAAACTAATTAGTATTCGTTAAAGGTCCAGGCTCGTTCTCGGATTGAATGTTTTTGAAAATAATTGTTATTTTCATTGAAAAGAACCACTACAAATTTTATTGTTTTAGTAGCAAAAATGGCGTTCCACACATCAAGGTACCAAAACGAAAAATTGACTTTTGGGAACTTTTGTTCGTACCTCGTGCCGTTTTCTAAAAAAAATAATTTATACTTCGACTTTCAATTGTGCATGGATATCAATTACAGTATTTCCAAGCCGTGATACCTTTTGCCCACAATTGTATCGAATCGTATATAATGCACAGTATAGTATAATATAATATGAAATAATAATGATTAGTTTTTAGAATAACACCAAAATAAAATCCAATTAGAAATTAGAAAAAAATTATGATTATCACTATCGCATTTAATGATCAGGATCACAGTTTATAATATGATTAATTTCTAACACTTAATATATTTTTATTACTGACTTTTAAGCTGCGTGTAATTTGTCATTGTTATTGTTTTTTGCAATTCAGATTGATGACAAAAAAAAGGAAGCAGATATGGACTATCGCAATTAAGAAATAAGAGCTTTCTCCAAAGAACATGGTATTCTAACTGTATGTATTACATATTAGAAAATTAGAAAAATATACTTAAAGTAGCTGATTGCATCATTATTGTTATTTGAGTGATTGTCTATTATATCCTTATCGTTAATGGATTTATATTTAATGTGAGATAATGTCACTCCTGTGAGACATCAGCAGTCGATGAACACATGCACGGAGGAGTCGAGGCGAGAGGCACTTAAGCAGTTTAAGTTTACGATATTTGCAATGCGACGCCTCTAAGTGGCAAGTTGTAGTCCAACGGGACTTCAGGTGCAGCAACAGCTGCTGGTTGTGCTTCTGCTGCTTCATCTGCTGTATGCGATGGCAATGGCGCTGCCAGAGCCATTGGCACTGGCATCAGCAATGTACATAGAGAAATTCGACTAAATATTCGATTTTTGGCACTTACCAGTCAACTCTTTAAATATGCATTAAGTTCCTTGTGAAACATGCTCGACACAGAGGCATTCTCCAAGGGAATGAGCAGACATTGGCACACTCTGTACCGGCTTCACTTGAATTGCCAAATGGCACTTAAGCTTAGGCGTCTCTTGCGGTATACATACTCTCGTATATGTAGTATCCATACATATGTATATGTATGCATATGTATTGTAGATATAAAGGCTGCTATTGATGTAAATGTTCATACTCTTTGGTACATACCTTATTCCAAAGGCTGCGAACGTGATTTGTCGTCGACTTCGAGTCGTTGCACCTTTAGCTCGGCTTGTCATTGCTACAGGTGTAAATGCAAATGCTGGCAATATGATTCCGTCTGGATGCCTTCTACATTATTTATGGTACATACGTACAGTGCAAGAATATTTTAAGATTGCACGGGGTTGAGGCATCTTTAAAAATGTGATCACTTCTACAACTTATATTTATTGTGATCCTCGAAAACCAAGCAATGTCCTAGCAAACCAGGTCGAGTTAGAATGTTACCGAATAATGTTTACATCAATGAAATGTCTAAAGCAAACTCGAAAATGCACACCACAAAAGAGCGTGCTGCATAGCCGCGAGCTTCATTAATGTAATCCTTGTAAATAAGCTTTTATCCGCTCTGGCACTCGGACTCAGACACATTGTCCAAATCCAGGCTCTGTTTTTATCATTGTAAGCAGCGTATGCAGCGGCTTTTGTTTGAGCAACAACAATATCGCACAATGCCTCAATCATGCACCATGTCGTATGCGTAATGTACGCCCCTCTGCCACAGCTCTTCGCCTCTATGCTTCGCTGTGTCTGTGCTTGTATGTGCATCGAAGGCTATTGTGTGTTAACGGTTGTAATTATTGCGCCTGCTTCCCTTAGACAACAAGTCTGCTCGTGTGCTTCCCGGGACTTAATGCAAAAGCAGCTGTTTCATTTTTTCGTTGCTTTTTTCTCCTTTGTGTGTGTTTCTTTTTTCATTTTTGCTTTTTTGTAACTCTTTGTCTGTGCTAATTAGCACAGTTTGTGGCCTCTGACTTGCTGGTGAAAGTGGATTGTACTCCATGGCTGTGAAGAAACCGGCAAATTTGCAACTTGTACTGTTGCAGATATGCTGCAGCTTGTGGCTACAATAAAGACGGGTAAAAACGTGCTCCGGTCATCGCTCCCTACGTGATCTCATAAAACATTGCTAGAAGTAATTTGGGACTAAAATATAGTTGAAATTGATGCAAAAGATACGCGTATAACAACTAAATTCTTAGTTTGATCGATGTTAGCAGAAAGTGTTACACTGGACTTGAATGCATAAAATTTAAATATATGCTAGACTTTTGCCTAAAACTACTATTAACTTTACACAACACATTCAATACAACTTTGTTGTCTAAATGAATAAAACATTCGTAATAAGCGAAGCACAAACACCACCACTCATACGTATGTTTGATGTATATGTACATACATTTCCATGAATGCAAGCTAAAGCATTTGCAAAGCCTTTCAGTAATGACCATAATATAATTTAGTGCCGCAATCAAGTGGTCCTCTCAGATGAAAATGTTGCCTTGCTAAATGGTTCAAAAGTTGAAATGAGCACAAGACAAACCGATGAAGGATAACAAACTCTGACAAAACCGCACTCAATAAAATGATCCAAAACTGGATCCTAGCCCAGGTCAGACTTATGCCAGAGTGCAGGGTCTACAGACTCCGCAACTCTGTCGTAATCCAACGCATGCAAATTTGCTATTCACTTTGCAACCAACATACACATGCATATATACAATACATAGCAATGCTCCTTCATCCACATGTCCATACACATTCACATCCTCACTCACACATGCATTCATCAGAAGCCACATCATCATTTATACATTGTATTTTGTCTGTGTTACTCGTTGATTTCGTCGGGTCTCCTGTTTTTGTCAAAGTTGTTGTTGTTTGTTATTTCTGTTGCTTTTTATTAGTACATAAAACTGCTGACATTTGTTCTTTTCAATTTGGCACACTGTCAACCCTAAATTTTCTTCTATCTATATATGTATGTATGCTTTTGCCCACTCTCTATAGTGCGTATGTAGAAGTTCAGCACATTAACATAAAATATTTGTTACTTTATTGAAAATATACCAAATACACGACTTGCTATACTTCTAGTATTTTTGCTGTATATTTTGGTTTATTTCAAGAATAATACCGCAATATATTGCTTTTATTAAAAATGGGTAGCGGGTATCTCAAGTCGATCACAATTTACTGTAGTTTTCTTACTTGTTGATAAAACTAGAGTTTGCTACGTTTTGGATAACACTGCACGGATCCCAACGTCATAATCCAACGGAATATTTCCCTTTTAACAAATTTCTTTTAAAAAGACCAATTGTCTCTATTCTTGTGCAAAAGTCTGCAGTCATATTTAATGTGCAAATTTAAAACCTACTAAATAAATAAGCCTATTCGTTTCTTCTTAGTATATAAGACAGCTAGTTGTGGGAGAAAGGTATCATTCACAAAATCTTTTCGCTAACATGAGAGCTACTACAATTTTATTGGGATGTGCCTTAGTGGCCATTTGTCTTTCCTATTTACCAAGAGCTGACTCTACTTCAACTACAACTACAACTACAACCACTACCGAGGCTAGCACCACCACCACCACGACCGAAGCTACCACAACAACCACTGCCTCCTCATCTGACACCACTTCAACAACCTCTAGCAGTAAAGCTAAGAAGACCAGAAGGAAGCACCATTGGAAGGTCGTGAGACACCCTGGGAAAGAAGGTCATCAAGAGACACCGCAAAGGAGGCCGAAAATTTGTGATCTAAATGAGATATTTGTTGTCAGATATTGATTTTCTTCAGATAAACTTGTATAATTCTTAAAGTGTGTGCATTAATATTTCGAAAAATGCATACATTTTAATTTTGATCGTGTAATATTAATTAATTCTTTATTTCGATATTTATTTCTAAAATAACTTCTACAATTTTTATCAGATTGCAGAGAAGAAAAAAATAATAAAAAAATATATACATATATAATACATAATTTAATACTAAAATAAAATACTATATATTTTACAATCTTGAGTAATACATAAATTTAGGACTAAATTATTACAGCAGCTATTGACAGATGTAAAACCATTCTCAGAATGTTATTAATGAAAAGGAAATCTACATTTTAGCAATAAATATATTAATATTTGTTTGCTGGGTGTGAACCTGTGGGGCAACACTGGCAATCGTGTAGAGGCGATTCCGATACTCTATCTCTGTCTCGCTCGCTAAATCGGTCCCACGTTTATAGTTCCATCATTAGCCGGCGCTAAGAACATAGTCGCGGCGGTGGGGCTTAGGAGATTCTCTTATGTTAGCTTATCAGCATAGGTGCAAACGATGTCGACATTAGCAGTTTTTGTGCACAGGCGAGTAGCGTGGAGATGACGCTATGTACGGCGATCCATATTTCGCTAACACGCCGAATTATTGAAGCGCTTTTGATCGTTTATAAAGCTAGCTGCTATATCCACGCAGAGTGTTCTTCTTCGATTAATAATAAAATTAGATATTTTTATAAATTTTTCCGATCAGATGACGTCCTCGCCTTGGTATTGAAAATACAGCTGGGAAACTATCGATGGCACTATCGAGGTATCGAATATTTATCTCTCTCTGAGCCACTATCGATAGTCTTCTTTCTCTATCGATTGAGCTGGGCAATTTTCACATTTTTATACCCGCTACCCATAGGGTTAGAAGGGTATTATAACTTTGTGCCGACAGGAATGTATGTAACAGGTCGTAGGAGGCATCTCCGACCATATAAAGTATATATAGTCTTGATCAGCGTCAACAGCCGAGACGATCTAGCCATGTCCGTCTGTCTGTCTGTCCGTCTGTGTGTCTGTCCGTCTGTCCGTATGAACACCTAGATCTCAGAGACTATAAGAGATAGAGCTAATTTTTTTTCGTGAGCATTTGTTATGTTTGCACGCAGATCAAGTTTGTTTTATATTTTTGCCACGCCCCTTTCGCCCCGCAAATCAAAAAAATCGAATAACAAGCGTATATTTTAAAGCTAGAGTTGCGAATTTTGGTATATACAATAGTAACTGTGTAATTATGTGATTCTGAGAATTTGGGTGCGATCAGATAAAGAGAGTCATTAAAGTGTATGTTGTATGGGCAAAAACGCCTACTTACTAGGGGCCTTTGTTGCTTTGGCTGACAATCCACCATTGTGCGTCTAAGGTATATGCGGCACTGCACCGATATACCACATATTCATCAGTTGGTACTATTTTTAGTATTTTTGCCGTGATATTTGGTATATTTTGAGAATAATACCGCAAAATATTTTGTTTTTATTTAAAATGGGTAGCGGTATCTCACAGTCGAGTACACTCGACTGTAGCTTTCTTACTTGTTCTAACACGAGGTGGTTGCACGAATTCGGGGTTAGTAGTAGAGATTCTCTACTGATAAAATTGCATTCTAGTTAATAAATTGAAGGTTGGAAGCGGCTCAGCATGGAGAAATATTTTGTGAATCTAAAAAAAAAAGGATATTTATTCTTTAAATATAATGTACATATGTATATTTAGTAATAGTTTAGTTTATCTACATACAGATGTATGCATAGATAACACCAAGTCAGAAAGGAATGAGGAAAACAGAGGAGTAGAAAGGAAAACCAAGAGTTGGAAACCGAAAGTGTGGAGTTTTTATACCCGCTATCCATAGGATAGAAGGGTATTATAACTTTGTGCCGGCAGGAAATGTATGTAACAGATAGAAGGAGGCATCTCCGTCAACATCTGAGACGATCTAGTCATGTTCGTCTGTCTGTCTGTCCGTCTGTTCTTCTGTCCATATCAACCCCTAGATATCAGAGACTATAGGAGATAGAGCTATAATTTTTTTGGACAGCATTTGTTATGTTTGCACGCAGATCAAGTTTGTTTCAAATTTTTTGCCAAACCCACGTCAGCCCCCGCAAATTGAAAAACATCGAATGACAAGCGTAAATTTTAAAGCTAGAGCTAGGCATATACAATAATGACTATAGTCTTCGTGATTTCTTAAATTTTGGTTGCTATCAGATAAAAATTGTCGAAGTTGTTAAAGAAATACTTTTGTATGGGCAAAAACGCCTCCTTACTAAGGGTCGTAGATGCTTTGGCTGACAATCTGGTATGTTTTGCACTGAGTGTAGTACTATATCAATATACCAAATACATGTTATTGCTTTTATTAAAAATGGTATATTCATTTAGTATATTTTGGAAAAATACCGTAATATTTTGCTTTTATTAAAAATGAGTAGCGGGTATCTCACAGTCGAGCACACTCGACTGTAGCTTTCTTACTTGATTTAATGTGGTACTATATCGATATACCAAAAACACGACTTGCTATATTTTTAATATTTTTGTAGTATATCTTTGGTATATTTTAAGATTAATACCGCAATATATTGCTTTTATTAAAAATGGGTAGCGGGTATCTCAAGTCGATCACAATTTACTGTAGTTTTCTTACTTGTTGATAAAACTAGAGTTTGCTACGTTTTGGATAACACTGCACGGATCCCAACTTCATAATCCAACGGAATATTTCCCTTTTAACAAATTTCTTTAAAAAGACCAATTGTCTCTATTCTTGTGCAAAAGTCTGCAGTCATATTTAATGTGCAAATTTAAAACCTACTGAATAAATAAGCCTATTCGTTTCTTCTTAGTATATAAGACAGCTAGTTGTGGGAGAAAGGTATCATTCACAAAATCTTTTCGCTAACATGAGAGCTACTACAATTTTATTGGGATGTGCCTTAGTGGCCATTTGTCTTTCCTATTTACCAAGAGCTGACTCTACTTCAACTACAACTACAACTACAACCACTACCGAGGCTAGCACCACCACCACCACGACCGAAGCTACCACAACAACCACTGCCTCCTCATCTGACACCACTTCAACAACCTCTAGCAGTAAAGCTAAGAAGACCAGAAGGAAGCACCATTGGAAGGTCGTGAGACACCCTGGAAAGAAGGTCATCAAGAGACACCGCAAAGGAGGCCGAAAATTTGTGATCTAAATGAGATATTTGTTGTCAGATATTGATTTTCTTCAGATAAACTTGTATAATTCTTAAAGTGTGTGCATTAATATTTCGAAAAAAATGCATACATTTTAATTTTGATCGTGTAATATTAATTAATTCTTTATTTCGATATTTATTTCTAAAATAACTTCTACAATTTTTTATCAGATTGCAGAGAAGAAAAAAATAATAAAAAAATATATATATATATATAATACATAATTTAATACTAAAATAAAATACTATATATTTTACAATCTTGAGTAATACATAAATTTAGGACTAAATTATTACAGCAGCTATTGACAGATGTAAAACCATTCTCAGAATGTTATTAATGAAAAGGAAATCTACATTTTAGCAATAAATATATTAATATTTGTTTGCTGGGTGTGAACCTGTGGGGCAACACTGGCAATCGTGTAGAGGCGATTCCGATACTCTATCTCTGTCTCGCTCGCTAAATCGGTCCCACGTTTATAGTTCCATCATTAACCGGCGCTAAGAACATAGTCGCGGCGGTGGGGCTTAGGAGATTCTCTTATGTTAGCTTATCAGCATAGGTGCAAACGATGTCGACATTAGCAGTTTTTGTGCACAGGCGAGTAGCGTGGAGATGACGCTATGTACGGCGATCCATATTTCGCTAACACGCCGAATTATTGAAGCGCTTTTGATCGTTTATAAAGCTAGCTGCTATATCCACGCAGAGTGTTCTTCTTCGATTAATAATAAAATTAGATATTTATAAATTTTTCCGATCAGATGACGTCCTCGCCTTGGTATTGAAAATACAGCTGGGAAACTATCGATGGCACTATCGAGGTATCGAATATTTATCTCTCTGAGCCACTATCGATAGTCTTATTTCTCTATCGATTGAGCTGGGCAATTTTCACATTTTTATACCCGCTACCCATAGGGTAGAAGGGTATTATAACTTTGTGCCGACAGGAAATGTATGTAACAGGTCGTAGGAGGCATCTCCGACCATATAAAGTATATATATTCTTGATCAGCGTCAACAGCCGAGACGATCTAGCCATGTCCGTCTGTCTGTCTGTCCGTCTGTGTGTCTGTCCGTCTGTCCGTATGAACACCTAGATCTCAGAGACTATAAGAGATAGAGCTATAATTTTTTTTCGAGAGCATTTGTTATGTTTGCACGCAGATCAAGTTTGTTTCAAATTTTTGCCACGCCCCCTTTCGCCCCGCAAATCAAAAAAATCGAATAACAAGCGTAATTTTAAAGCTAGAGTTGCGAATTTTGGTATATACAATAGTAACTGTAGTAATTATGATTCCTGAGAATTTGGGTGCGATCAGATAAAGATTTTGGAAGTCATTAAAGAAATACTTTTGTATGGGCAAAAACGCCTACTTACTAGGGGCCTTTGTTGCTTTGGCTGACAATCCGGTATATTGTGCCGTCTAAGGTATATGCGGCACTGCACCGATATACCACATATTCCAGTTGGTATATTTTTAGTATTTTTGCAGTATATTTGGTATATTTTGAGAATAATACCGCAAAATATTTTGTTTTTATTTAAAATGGGTAGCGGGTATCTCACAGTCGAGTACACTCGACTGTAGCTTTCTTACTTGTTCTAACACGAGGTTTGGTTGCACGAATTTGGGTTAGAAAATATATATCTCTAGTAGAGATTCTCTACTGATAAAATTGCATTCTAGGTTAACTTAAATTGAAGGTTGGAAGCGGCTCTAAGCATGGAGAAATATTTTGTGAATCTAAAAAAAAAAGGTAATTATATTTATTCTTTAAATATAATGTACATATGTATATTTAGTAATAGTTTAGTTTATCTACATACAGATGTATGCATAGATAACACCAAGTCAGAAAGGAATGAGGAAAACAGAGGAGTAGAAAGGAAACCAAGAGTTGGAAACCGAAAGTGTGGAGTTTTTATACCCGCTATCCATAGGATAGAAGGGTATTATAACTTTGTGCCGGCAGGAAATGTATGTAACAGATAGAAGGAGGCATCTCCGTCAACATCTGAGACGATCTAGTCATGTTCGTCTGTCTGTCTGTCCGTCTGTTCTTCTGTCCATATCAACCCCTAGATATCAGAGACTATAGGAGATAGAGCTATAATTTTTTTGGACAGCATTTGTTATGTTTGCACGCAGATCAAGTTTGTTTCAAATTTTTGCCAAACCCACGTCAGCCCCCGCAAATTGAAAAACATCGAATGACAAGCGTAATTTTAAAGCTAGAGCTAGGCATATACAATAATGACTATAGTCTTCGTGATTTCTTAAATTTTGGTTGCTATCAGATAAAAATTGTCGAAGTTGTTAAAGAAATACTTTTGTATGGGCAAAAACGCCTCCTTACTAAGGGTCGTAGATGCTTTGGCTGACAATCTGGTATGTTTTGCACTGAGTGTAGTACTATATCAATATACCAAATACATGTTATTGCTTTTATTAAAAATGGTATATTCATTTAGTATATTTTGAAAAATATCGTAATATTTTGCTTTTATTAAAAATGAGTAGCGGGTATCTCACAGTCGAGCACACTCGACTGTAGCTTTCTTACTTGATTTAATGTGGTACTATATCGATATACCAAAAACACGACTTGCTATATTTTTAATATTTTTGTAGTATATCTTTGGTATATTTTAAGATTAATACCGCAATATATTGCTTTTATTAAAAATGGGTAGCGGGTATCTCAAGTCGATCACAATTTACTGTAGTTTTCTTACTTGTTGATAAAACTAGAGTTTGCTACGTTTTGGATAACACTGCACGGATCCCAACTTCATAATCCAACGGAATATTTCCCTTTTAACAAATTTCTTTTAAAAAGACCAATTGTCTCTATTCTTGTGCAAAAGTCTGCAGTCATATTTAATGTGCAAATTTAAAACCTACTGAATAAATAAGCCTATTCGTTTCTTCTTAGTATATAAGACAGCTAGTTGTGGGAGAAAGGTATCATTCACAAAATCTTTTCGCTAACATGAGAGCTACTACAATTTTATTGGGATGTGCCTTAGTGGCCATTTGTCTTTCCTATTTACCAAGAGCTGACTCTACTTCAACTACAACTACAACTACAACCACTACCGAGGCTAGCACCACCACCACCACGACCGAAGCTACCACAACAACCACTGCCTCCTCATCTGACACCACTTCAACAACCTCTAGCAGTAAAGCTAAGAAGACCAGAAGGAAGCACCATTGGAAGGTCGTGAGACACCCTGGAAAGAAGGTCATCAAGAGACACCGCAAAAGAGGCCGAAAATTTGTGATCTAAATGAGATATTTGTTGTCAGATATTGATTTTCTTCAGATAAACTTGTATAATTCTTAAAGTGTGTGCATTAATATTTCGAAAAATGCATACATTTTAATTTTGATCGTGTAATATTAATTAATTCTTTATTTCGATATTTATTTCTAAAATAACTTTTACAATTTTTATCAGATTGCAGAGAAGAAAAAAATAATAAAAAAATATATACATATATAATACATAATTTAATACTAAAATAAAATACTATATATTTTACAATCTTGAGTAATACATAAATTTAGGACTAAATTATTACAGCAGCTATTGACAGATGTAAAACCATTCTCAGAATGTTATTAATGAAAAGGAAATCTACATTTTAGCAATAAATATATTAATATTTGTTTGCTGGGTGTGAACCTGTGGGGCAACACTGGCAATCGTGTAGAGGCGATTCCGATACTCTATCTCTGTCTCGCTCGCTAAATCGGTCCCACGTTTATAGTTCCATCATTAGCCGGCGCTAAGAACATAGTCGCGGCGGTGGGGCTTAGGAGATTCTCTTATGTTAGCTTATCAGCATAGGTGCAAACGATGTCGACATTAGCAGTTTTTGTGCACAGGCGAGTAGCGTGGAGATGACGCTATGTACGGCGATCCATATTTCGCTAACACGCCGAATTATTGAAGCGCTTTTGATCGTTTATAAAGCTAGCTGCTATATCCACGCAGAGTGTTCTTCTTCGATTAATAATAAAATTAGATATTTATAAATTTTTCCGATCAGATGACGTCCTCGCCTTGGTATTGAAAATACAGCTGGGAAACTATCGATGGCACTATCGAGGTATCGAATATTTATCTCTCTGAGCCACTATCGATAGTCTTCTTTCTCTATCGATTGAGCTGGGCAATTTTCACATTTTTCTAACACGAGGTTTGGTTGCACGAATTTGGGTTAGAAAATATATATCTCTAGTAGAGATTCTCTACTGATAAAATTGCATTCTAGGTTAACTTAAATTGAAGGTTGGAAGCGGCTCTAAGCATGGAGAAATATTTTGTGTGAATCTACATAATGTAAAAAAAGGTAATTATGCTGTTATATTTATTCTTTAAATATAATGTACATATGTATAGTGTCGCTGTCGCCGAGTGTGGTTCGTGGTTAGTACGATAGTTTTAGTTTATCTACATACAGATCGTATGCATAGATAACACCAAGTCAGAAAGGAATGAGGAAAACAGAGGAGTAGAAAGGAAACCAAGAGTTGGAAACCGAAAGTGTGGAGTTTTTATACCCGCTATCCATAGGATAGAAGGGTATTATAACTTTGTGCCGGCAGGAAATGTATGTAACAGATAGAAGGAGGCATCTCCGTCAACATCTGAGACGATCTAGTCATGTTCGTCTGTCTGTCTGTCCGTCTGTTCTTCTGTCCATATCAACCCCTAGATATCAGAGACTATAGGAGATAGAGCTATAATTTTTTTGGACAGCATTTGTTATGTTTGCACGCAGATCAAGTTTGTTTTCAAATTTTGCCAAACCCACGTCAGCCCCCGCAAATTGAAAAACATCGAATGACAAGCGTAATTTTAAAGCTAGAGCTAGGCATATACAATAATGACTATAGTCTTCGTGATTTCTTAAATTTTGGTTGCTATCAGATAAAAATTGTCGAAGTTGTTAAAGAAATACTTTTGTATGGGCAAAAACGCCTCCTTACTAAGGGTCGTAGATGCTTTGGCTGACAATCTGGTATGTTTTGCACTGAGTGTAGTACTATATCAATATACCAAATACATGTTATTGCTTTTATTAAAAATGGTATATTCATTTAGTATATTTTGGAAAAATACCGTAATATTTTGCTTTTATTAAAAAATGAGTAGCGGGTATCTCACAGTCGAGCACACTCGACTGTAGCTTTCTTACTTGATTTAATGTGGTACTATATCGATATACCCAAAAACACGACTTGCTATATTTTTAATATTTTTGTAGTATATCTTTGGTATTATGGTATTGATTAATACCGCAATATATTGCTTTTATTAAAAATGGGTAGCGGGTATCTCAAGTCGATCACAATTTACTGTAGTTTTCTTACTTGTTGATAAAACTAGAGTTTGCTACGTTTTGGATAACACTGCACGGATCCCAACGTCATAATCCAACGGAATATTTCCCTTTTAAACAAATTTCTTTTAAAAAGACCAATTGTCTCTATTCTTGTGCAAAAGTCTGCAGTCATATTTAATGTGCAAATTTAAAACCTACTGAATAAATAAGCCTATTCGTTTCGTCTTAGTATATAAGACAGCTAGTTGTGGGAGAAAGGTATCATTCACAAAATCTTTTCGCTAACATGAGAGCTACTACAATTTTATTGGGATGTGCCTTAGTGGCCATTTGTCTTTCCTATTTACCAAGAGCTGACTCTACTTCAACTACAACTACAACTACAACCACTACCGAGGCTAGCACCACCACCACCACGACCGAAGCTACCACAACAACCACTGCCTCCTCATCTGACACCACTTCAACAACCTCTAGCAGTAAAGCTAAGAAGACCAGAAGGAAGCACCATTGGAAGGTCGTGAGACACCCTGGAAAGAAGGTCATCAAGAGACACCGCAAAGGAGGCCGAAAATTTGTGATCTAAATGAGATATTTGTTGTCAGATATTGATTTTCTTCAGATAAACTTGTATAATTCTTAAAGTGTGTGCATTAATATTTCGAAAAATGCATACATTTTAATTTTGATCGTGTAATATTAATTAATTCTTTATTTCGATATTTATTTCTAAAATAACTTCTACAATTTTTATCAGATTGCAGAGAAGAAAAAAATAATAAAAAAATATATACATATATAATACATAATTTACATAAATAAAATAAAATACTATATATTTTACAATCTTGAGTAATACATAAATTTAGGACTAAATTATTACAGCAGCTATTGACAGATGTAAAAACCATTCTCAGAATGTTATTAATGAAAAGGAAATCTACATTTTAGCAATAAATATATTAATATTTGTTTGCTGGGTGTGAACCTGTGGGGCAACACTGGCAATCGTGTAGAGGCGATTCCGATACTCTATCTCTGTCTCGCTCGCTAAATCGGGTCCCACGTTTATAGTTCCATCATTAGCCGGCGCTAAGAACATAGTCGCGGCGGTGGGGCTTAGGAGATTCTCTTATGTTAGCTTATCAGCATAGGTGCAAACGATGTCGACATTAGCAGTTTTTGTGCACAGGCGAGTAGCGTGGAGATGACGCTATGTACGGCGATCCATATTTCGCTAACACGCCGAATTATTGAAGCGCTTTTGATCGTTTATAAAGCTAGCTGCTATATCCACGCAGAGTGTTCTTCTTCGATTAATAATAAAATTAGATATTTATAAATTTTTCCGATCAGATGACGTCCTCGCCTTGGTATTGAAAATACAGCTGGGAAACTATCGATGGCACTATCGAGGTATCGAATATTTATCTCTCTGAGCCACTATCGATAGTCTTTTTTCCCTGGGCAATTTTCACATTTTTCTAAGACGAGGTTTGGTTGCACGAATTTGGGTTAGAAAATATATATCTCTAGTAGAGATTCTCTACTGATAAAATTGCATTCTAGGTTAACTTAAATTGAAGGTTGGAAGCGGCTCTAAGCATGGAGAAATATTTTGTGAATCTAAAAAAAAAGGTAATTATATTTATTCTTTAAATACAATGTACATATGTATATTTAGTAATAGTTTAGTTTATCTACATACAGATGTATGCATAGATAACACCAAGTCAGAAAGGAATGAGGAAAACAGAGGAGTAGAAAGGAAACCAAGAGTTGGAAACCGAAAGTGTGGAGTTTTTATACCGCTATCCATAGGATAGAAGGGTATTATAACTTTGTGCCGGCAGGAAATGTATGTAACAGATAGAAGGAGGCATCTCCGTCAACATCTGAGACGATCTAGTCATGTTCGTCTGTCTGTCTGTCCGTCTGTCCGTCTGTTCTTCTGTCCATATCAACCCCTAGATATCAGAGACTATAGGAGATAGAGCTATAATTTTTTTGGACAGCATTTGTTATGTTTGCACGCAGATCAAGTTTGTTTCAAATTTTTGCCAAACCCACGTCAGCCCCCGCAAATTGACAAACATCGAATGACAAGCGTAATTTTAAAGCTAGAGCTAGGCATATACAATAATGACTATAGTCTTCGTGATTTCTTAAATTTTGGTTGCTATCAGATAAAAATTGTCGAAGTTGTTAAAGAAATACTTTTGTATGGGCAAAAACGCCTCCTTACTAAGGGTCGTAGATGCTTTGGCTGACAATCTGGTATGTTTTGCACTGAGTGTAGTACTATATCAATATACCAAATACATGTTTATTGCTTTTATTAAAAATGGTATATTCATTTAGTATATTTTGGAAAAATACCGTAATATTTTGCTTTTATTATAAAAAATGAGTAGCGGGTATCTCACAGTCGAGCACACTCGACTGTAGCTTTCTTACTTGATTTAATGTGGTACTATATCGATATACCAAAAACACGACTTGCTATATTTTTAATATTTTTGTAGTATATCTTTGGTATATTTTAAGATTAATACCGCAATATATTGCTTTTATTAAAAATGGGTAGCGGGTATCTCAAGTCGATCACAATTTACTGTAGTTTTCTTACTTGTTGATAAAACTAGAGTTTGCTACGTTTTGGATAACACTGCACGGATCCCAACGTCATAATCCAACGGAATATTTCCCTTTTAACAAATTTCTTTTAAAAAGACCAATTGTCTCTATTCTTGTGCAAAAGTCTGCAGTCATATTTAATGTGCAAATTTAAAAACCTACTGAATAAATAAGCCTATTCGTTTCGTCTTAGTATATAAGACAGCTAGTTGTGGGAGAAAGGTATCATTCACAAAATCTTTTCGCTAACATGAGAGCTACTACAATTTTATTGGGATGTGCCTTAGTGGCCATTTGTCTTTCCTATTTACCAAGAGCTGACTCTCTACTTCAACTACAACTACAACTACAACCACTACCGAGGCTAGCACCACTACCACCACGACCGAAGCTACCACAACAACCACTGCCTCCTCATCTGACACCACTTCAACAACCTCTAGCAGTAAAGCTAAGAAGACCAGAAGGAAGCACCATTGGAAGGTCGTGAGACACCCTGGAAAGAAGGTCATCAAGAGACACCGCAAAGGAGGCCGAAAATTTGTGATCTAAATGAGATATTTTGTTGTCAGATATTGATTTTCTTCAGATAAACTTGTATAATTCTTAAAGTGTGTGCATTAATATTTCGAAAAATGCATACATTTTAATTTTGATCGTGTAATATTAATTAATTCTTTATTTCGATATTTATTTCTAAAATAACTTTTACAATTTTTATCAGATTGCAGAGAAGAAAAAAATAATAAAAAAAATATATACATATATAATACATAATTTAATACTAAAATAAAATACTATATATTTTACAATCTTGAGTAATACATAAATTTAGGACTAAATTATTACAGCAGCTATTGACAGATGTAAAACCATTCTCAGAATGTTATTAATGAAAAGGAAATCTACATTTTAGCAATAAATATATTAATATTTGTTTGCTGGGTGTGAACCTGTGGGGCAACACTGGCAATCGTGTAGAGGCGATTCCGATACTCTATCTCTGTCTCGCTCGCTAAATCGGTCCCACGGTAAATAATGACTAAAGTGTTCGTGATTTCTGAAATTTTTGTTGCGATCAGATAAAAATTGTCGAAGTTATTAAATATAACTTCTGTATGGACAAAAACGCACACTTACTAGGGGCATTAGTTTCTTCGGCTGTCACTCTAAGAATGTTTTGAATGTAGTGAAAGTGGAATATACCAAATATACCATTTGATATATTTTTTGTTCATTTTATGGTAAATTTTTTGGTATAATTTACATTGAATACCGAAATATTTTATTTTATTCAAAATGGGTGTGCTTGACTATGAGATACCCTCTAATCTCATAGTCGAGCACACTCGACTGTAGTTAACAAAGGTTAGTTGTTTCTGCTAGAAAATAGTAGCTTTTACCGATCTTGCATTTGAATTTAAATCGGGGTTTAATCTCACAATTGAGTTTTCTGAACTAAGTAGTGTGCAAATTTTAGCATCTTACCATGAATATAACTGTGTAACATGTGTAACAAAGATTGAACGCCCAAAATATTTCAATATTTTGTCGTATTCCCTCAAAAATATTAAAACAAGTAACAACATATTTTATAGGCACATTTACTCTTGTAATTTTCAGAATTGTTTGATTGTAACATATATTACTCAACAATGAAGAATTAAATACTTTTACACGAACAAATTTATGCATTTTCGGTCATTTTAATTCATGCACTGCAAGTATTGTACATACAATTCTGAAGAAAATCAATATCTGAGGAAAATTTTCTTATTTGCCTTGCTTGCGGTGTCTCTTGATGACCGTCTTTCCAGGATTTCTCACGACCTTCCAATGGTGCTTCCTTCTGGTCTTCTTAGCTCCACTACTAGAGGTTGTTGAAGTGGTGTCAGATGAGGAGGCAGTGGTTGTTGTGGTAGCTTCGGTCGTGGTGGTGGTGGTGCTAGCCTCGGTAGTGGTTGTAGTTGTAGTTGAAGTAGAGTCAGCTCTTGGTAAATAGGAAAGACAAATGGCCACTAAGGCACATCCCAATAAAATTGTAGTAGCTCTCATGTTAGCGAAAAGATTTTGTGAATGATACCTTTCTCCCACAACTAGCTGTCTTATATACTATGAGGAAACGAATAGGCTTATTTATTCAGTAGGTTTTAAATTTGCACATTAAATATGACTGCAGATTTTTGCAGAAGAATAGCGACAATTGATTTAACAAAAAAAGGTCAGAACGCAAATACTCTTTTTGTGCTTACTATTTAATGAGCGTCGCAAAGTTTAAATGTTTATTCAGCTTGTGTACTTAGAACAAGATCAGTTTCTAAAATAGAAAGTATACACCAAAAAATTGTGTTCTTGATAGAAGACCACTTTACGATAAAATTTTTAAATTTAACAATTTTCATTTGAAATATTTATTATTTGAAATAATAATTTCAATAGTTATAAGAATATATTTCTTAAAAGTGTTAATGTGCATATGCGTACGAATACATTCGTGTATATTAGGCCAAATGTTTATTAAGAACGATTTATATATTTGGCTAGATATTTGTAGAATTATGAACATTATTAGAGAAGTCTTACCAAAAGTATCAACTATTGTATCAGCCGGTGTTTTTTATTTCTAATGCTTATCGATAATATAGTATATTTAAGTAGAATATGAAGACAAGTAAGAGAACTACAGATAAGTGTGTTCGACTTTGAGATAGCCGGTACCCCATTTAAAAAAACATATTTTCTTAAAATAAAAAATATACTACAAAAATACTTAAATTTACCGTGTATGTAACAGATAGAAGGAGGCATCTCCGACCCTATAAAGTATATATTCTTGATCAGCGTCAACAGCCGAGAAGATCTAGCCATGTCTATAAGACTATAAGAGATAGAGCTATAATTTTTTCGACAGCATTTGTTATGTTTGCACTCAGATCAAATTTGTTTCAAATTTTTGCGACGCCAACTATAGTAGTTGAGATTCCTGAAAATTTAGTTGCGATCAGATAAAAATTATCGAAGTTATTAAAGAAATACTTTTGTATGAGCAAAAACGCCTACTTCCTAGGGGTCGCATTTGCTTTGGCTGACAATCTGGTTTTTTGTGACGTCTATGGTATATTTTGAATGCGGTACTAAATCAATATACCAAATATACCAGTTGGTATATTTTTAGTATTTTTGCATATTTTTAGAATAATACAGCAAAATATAATATATTGCTTTTATTTAAAATGGGTAGCGGGTATCTCACAGTCGAGCACACTCGACTTTAATGCGTTTTCCCTATACAAAAGTATTTCTTTAATAACTTTCACAATTTTTATATGACCGCAACCAAATTTTCAGAAATCACAAGGACAATAACTATTATTGAATTGGGCGTGGCAAAAATTTGAAACTCACTTAACATAACAACTGCTGTCAGAAACTAACTATATCTATATTTGTTGATGACTAGGTGCTCATACGGAAATAATATATGTACATATATACTTTATGGGGTCGAAGATGCCTCCTTCTACCTGTTACATACATTTCCTGCCAGTACATAGTTATAATACCCTTCTACCCTATGGGTATAAAAACCAAAAAAAAAAAAAAAAAGTTTTATATTATATTTTTAAAAATAAAAATTAAAACTAATTTATATTTTTAAGTTTATGATCAGATCTACTTTCCTAATGATGCTGTTTGTGAGACTATACATATTAAACACACTTCGATATCAAACAAGCCCAAAAATTTTTAATCATTTTGTTCAAATGTGAACAGACTGACAAGTACGTAAAAGTTGTAATTCAAAATAGTCAATCACTGTGGAATAGCCAACAACGTGCCACAAACATTATACATGTTTTGCGACAATTTTTTAGTTCTTTTAAATTAGTTTCTTTTTTTTAGGTTGATCTCCTCACATATAATAATTTTAACTTTTCCTGTTTCAATCTCTCAAAGAGGTTCCTGAAATCGATCGCTGAGATTTTACCAAGAACCCAATGCAAACAGAACAAATTGAAAGTAAAGCACTTTAGACTTTGTTGCGTAACTCTAATATCGTTCTGTTAAAATGACTACACTTTTCTTGAACCGATCAAGAATGTATATTTTTGTAAGGTAAAAGTTTACTTCATCATGGGTAGAAATTGACGTTAGTCTAGATCATATAAGACTTGATCGTGTGAACAATACACAAACTGAGGTCGCATCATTGCAAAGGGTTGCCCACACTAAATTGTTCGGTGTCAGTTGAAATAAAACTTAGATACTACCAATATTTAAATCATTTTCCAATTATTTAACCGAGTAATTTTGTTTGAATTTAAATTTGATTTCCGAGAAGTAAAACTTTAATTTATAGCTACTTTACTAAGGTGTCTCATCAGATTCCAGTTTCATCTCAATTTCCGACTGCCACTCTCAAAAAGCAAACGCAGCTCATTATGCAGTCTATTTACAATATGCTTAAGCAACCATTCCTCAGTCTTTCTCCCGCCATACACCTCGCCTTTCTCGCTTTCTGAGTGCATTGTAGTGCCACTTGCTGGTTCACCGGCGGTAGGCAAACCCCACCTTTTCCCACCGCACCATTCTGAGTTGTGCGCACTGAAAATTAAAATTACTTTGGTTACGTCAAATAATGTTGCCTGTGGGTGCCATGCGGCTGGCAACGTTGATACGTTGATGCGAGAAATGAAGAGACGGGAAAGACACCATCTAGCATCCTGGCCACACTTTCCAGCAGCAACAGCAGCAGTAGCAGCCGACAATTTATAGTGGCTGGAAAATAAAGTGCAGGTAGTGATAAATATGACATGACCAGCAAGGCACTAAAAGTAGCGAGTAGCGAAGCAAGCTACCAAGGCAACGGTAATATTTTTAATTATGCAATTGCAGACATTCTCTTTAGAGGTGTTTAACTGTAATTGTAGGTGAATAAACCTGATTTCAATATATAAAACGTATAATATCACTTCATAAAAATTTGAAAAAATCAATTTTAATTTAAAAAAAATTGCAAAAATATTAGTGTATCCTAAAACATCGATATCACCCAGAGATGTCCATGGAGCGACGCTTGGACTGTCAGGTGAAAATATGTCTACAAGCAGACGTGCATGATGCACTACTAAAAATATCAAGTAAATTCATAATTATTGTGTGCTTCATTACTAGTTATCATTACATAACAAGTAATATCATTAAAATGGTATTATTCCCTAAATATACCAAATTAATATACCGAAAGAATAAACGAAATATATTTGGTATATTGATACATCTACATTAGAAGTATATCATATACCATGTATATCAGATCGTCAACCAAAACATTTAACATTTGACAACCGTGTTTTGCCATATGCAATGAATTCTAAAATAACTTTTATTATTTCTATGATTTCGAAATCGATTTTTAGGAATAATAAAAACTGTAGTTATAATTGTATGAACTCTTTTAAACCCTACTCCAGTTTTCAAAAAATTTTAGGTTGCGTAACAAAATTGTAAAGTAAACTTGATTTACGTGATACCAAGTACTGTCGAAAAAAATCAAAGTTCAATTTTTTATAACTCTGAGATACAGGTGTTCATGAGGGCAGACAGTCATGACTATATAGTTTGCTCTGTTGACGCAGATTAAGAATACATACTCTATAGGGTCGGAGTCTGCTTCTACCTATTACATACATTTTCTGCAGAAGTTCGGAAAGATTTTGTTCTAAAATCAGATCTTGACTATTTCTTTTATTTATTTATTTATTAAAGGCTATTTCTTTTATTAAGTTGGTTTTATTTAATGAATTAAAGCTTTTTAGAAATTATAAAATATTTAGCACCTTATTAAACACAAACATATAATTTATATTAAATCTTATTTTTTTCTAACTTCCTTCTGTTGAAAGTGCACTGAGTGCTTTGGTTTTAATTTATAACCAATACGAAGGCAAATACTGAAGATTGACCGCTTAGATAAATTATTTGTATTCATCATTTTAATAAATGACGAGCCGTTAAACAATTGTTTTTATAAGTAAAAATTTATTATCTCACTGATATAAATTTATATAAATAATTTTTAGCAAATTAGTCAATGCACGATACAATAGAATGAAAGATTTTTCAGCTTAAATGAACATTAAAGCATTGCTATATGTTATATGTGAAGCAAACACTCTCTCCCGCTTCTCTGAGTCTATCCACAATTTCTGTTGCAATTATTCCGCTTTGCACTTCTTTCGATCGTGAAATCATTGCAAACTAAATAACAAAAACAAAAAAAATAGAACTGAATTTTCATAACGAGCAAAAAATATTTGCGTGCAATATTTTATGGTAATTTTATGCAATAAACGTTGAAATGTTTGTCATCAATTTCCTTAACTCATATTTCATGTGCACCATTGGCAAAGTACGCTACCCCCCACTCTGTGTCCTTGGCTCCCTCTCGCCCCACAAATTGAACAAACAGTGGAAAGCACACAAGGGAAGCTGTCCTTATTTTTTCCATTCACATCCTACTTTCCTTTTCTTTCTGATTTTCCAATAACATTGCGTTCTTCAACATTCAAAATGAAGTTCACAGAGGGTGTTTATTTTAATATTATAGATACAAATAAATTATTTACTTACAATACATTCAGCTGAAAAAATTATCTTAAATATTCGAAGGTAATTTTAACCATTGACTTTATTCAGAGTTCCTACAAAATAGCACCCTTTATATACGTGTGAAGGTGATAGTCCTCTTAAGTGTTGCTCCGGCAGATCAATGCATTTTCTTTGCAAAAATTTTTACGCGTTTCGTTGGTTTTATGCGGGGCTAATGTGATTTCCAGCGCATAAAAGCGATAAATCTAAGGGGCAAAGAGAAGTAGACTTAAAGGAGCAGGAAGGAAGGAGTGGTCTCGTTTTCAGTCCAACAGCGTACCATTTTTATGTTTCTTCGATGGCCGGGCTAACGAGGCAGTTAAACGGAAGCACCATCTATTTCTGACGCCGCTGCAATCGCTTCCCATTAAATGCACATTTTTGAATCGAACCGATTCGATCTCTGCTTCATTCTTTTTACTATCGCAAAGCTGTAAAAAGCATAATCCAACGACCAGCAAGAATGTACATTTGTTTATGCAAACGGACTTTTATTCAAAAAATCATGCAAGACAAGTCCTTGCTAAACACGGAGCACCAGTTACTTAATTGATTCCGATAATGGACATGTTCCTCTGTGCATGACTATTTTTGGCTAACACAAATTTGTTGGGAAGGGTTTCACCGATAGTCAAATACCTTTCTATGTTATTGAGAAAAAATATAACTGCTTTGGATTGAGGACATTTAAGCTTTAACATAATGAATGATATGCAACTAAAATGCATCAACAATAATAAATCATCTCATTCTAATGTTACAAACTTCATCACGTTTTTGTGATACTTTCATCCAGATCTACAGTTTGACTCTCACATTGAATTTCAATAAAAAAAACACGGCCTGGCAATTGAAAATGCATTCAAAAAGCAATTAGTTGAGTGGTTTTGTGGAAAACGCTATACTCGTGATATTTCTGCTAAAATCGCACAACACTTTCCCTATTTGATGATTAACAAACAGCAATAAATGCGTATACAGAAATAAACAAATGTAAGGCGTTTTTAAGTACCATGTTCATAGATTAGATTACAAACTGAAAAACATGCATTTTGAATAGTTTTGAATATATCAACTCATCCGATCACAATCATCTCTAACACACACTATATTTCAACACTATACGCCACTTAAGTAATTAAGCTTTAAGAATTTAGCGCTGTCAAATCGATACATTCTGATAGATCATGAATAGTATTCTAAATATTAACAAGCATACAAATTTTTTAATTGTTAGACATTTGCATCTCACCATAGTAATGTGATATACTAATTAAAATCTATTTATCATAATCCAAATATTATAATGCAAATATAAATTTGTTAAATATTTTGCAAAAAAATTCTTCTCGTCTGCGGATAGGTTTTTGAGTTCTTGTGAACATAAATTCAATAATTAATCCTTGGTTTATTAGCTGTATCCTATTCAGATATAACTGTAAGTCTACTCGCTTTATCAAGCTCGTATACATTAAACAGACGCAGGACCATAAAATATGCATACGCATACCAGATGCGCTATGTCTTGGGCTCAACTGAATAGAGTCGTGAGTCGGGGCTGCTAGCTGCAGGCATCTGTCAGGCTGTGGGTCGCTGTTAGGTTGTTGTCTCTGCATGATGTGGATAACAGTAGCGACAGCAACAGCAACAGCTACAGCATCAATGACAAGAACAACAACATCTACGGAAACGGCTACGAGAGGAACAACGATAACAACAAAGTACACACATTTATTATTTTTGTTGGCAAGGTTTCTGCCAAAGCAAAGCTAAAGCGTAGCGACTAATTAAACTGATGAGAGACAATGCCTCATGTAAAACACAAACAACCAACAACCAACAACAACAACGGGGCCAATGAAGCTACTGCTGTCAAATACTAAGTGTCCTCTTCCATTTCCACCGCATCACCCACACATTTCGCAGAACCAGAACGAGAATGTTGTAGCCAGCCGAACAACAACATTCCTGAGCTTGGCTCGTATTTTGTTGCTGTTGTAACAGCACATTTAAACAATTGAACACACATATGGTCATTGAACGCTACGAGGGGAGACAAGACAGGAGGAGAGCAAAGGGGGGGAGAGAGATGGGAGATAGAGAGGGGGCTGAGGAGGCTGGGTCTGCTGCTCATACGAACCGAACCGAATGTTGTCATGGCATTTGCACAATTTCCCACAATGAAAAATAAATAGGTGCAGGATTCATTAGGATTACAACATCGTAAAGCCCAGACACACACACACACACACACAGGTATCCTCATGCCACATATGAACTGACGCCATTTTGAGTGATGGTTCAGCACAGTACTGATGATCCTTGGGCCATAGAACCGTAGTTGTGGGCAATCGTCAAGTGTACAGCAAACGGTTGCTTCAGTTCTATGTTCGTCAACAACGAAGGGAACAAAGCATATATGCTACGTCGTGAACAACTAAATGAAATTGAAGCAAGTTTCATCACATTTGGATAGATTTGTTGTTCATGTGAATGGACGATTGATGATCAAATGTCTGAGCAATATTAACAACTTGTAGAAGCCATGATGCATTTTACTAGTACATTATCCTTTTTATAATCGCCACCCAAAGGGTAGAGGGGTATTATGTAAAAGTCAAAAAGATCCATCTCCAACCCTGTAAAGTGTATTTATTCTTGATCAGCGTCAACACCCGAGACGATATAGCCATGTCCGTCTGTCCGTCCGTCTGTATGAACATCTAGATCTCAAAGACTATAATAGATAGACATCATTTTTTCTCGACAGCTGTTGTTATGTTTGCAAGCAGATCAAGTTTGTTTATATACCTAAAATATCCTTTAGTATATTTGTAGTATTTTTCGGTACATTAATTTGGTATATTATAATTGCAACATCGCAATATTTTGCTTTTATTCAAAATGGGTCGGTGGTATCTCTGTAGCTTTCTTACTTGTTTTTATTATTTTATACTCTATCTTTTTCTTATTGTTGCATATGTATGCAGCTATTTGCCTTGACTGAAAGTTAATAATAAATTTAAGTCAATTCCATATCTACACACAGTATTTCACAATACATAAAAAACATTTAAGAAAGCTCCACCCAATTTAATTTTAACTGTGCGAAGGGAATAAATCGATAAGTTTTCCAAATTAATATACCGACAAAGCAGAGACAAAGTTAGATTGTCAACCGTAAAAAGCAACAGCCTTTCTTACAATATAAAATTGGTTTCTTTAATGAAGTGGATGTAGCAGGCAGAAGGAGTTATCTCAATATATATTCATGATCAGCGTCAACAGCCGAGACGATATAGCCATATCCATTTGTCTGCTTATCCGTCAGACAGTTCTCAGAGACTATAAAACTATAGTCGCGATTTGTTGTACACACAATAGAGTGTCGTGCAAAAATCTAAACGAAAACTACGAAATCTAAACGAAATCTCTATAATCTATATCTTATAGTTTCTGAGATCTACTCAATTAGTTGCGGATATCAAAATATGAGTGTTATAACTCATTGACATTGAATGCAGATGAATATTGTGAGTATTCTCAAATATGTCGGTGCATCTGTGTGATCTATCAGTTAAAGTTAGCTTCGGCAATCTTCTATTTACCTTTCCTCTTGCAATTCCATACAAATTAGACTGTGTGCATATGCAAATCAATTATCATTGATAGAGTTCAGAAATAACCCAATTCCTCTTATTGGTAAATTTATGTTATTCTAATTTTAGATAGTGGATAATGCTCTTACTTGTTCTTTAAGCAAAGCAGACTGTAATTTTCACCATTTTGTATACCTTTTTATTAATTTTAATGTTATTACTTTTAAAAATTTGTCGATAGGGTATTTACATTTATTTAAAAGAATCGCAAGCGAAGATGTCGTTTTTTTTATCACTGTTAAACGTTTCCGAAAAATAAAAAGAATGTTTTTTTTTATTTATTCCATTTAAGTAGCAATAACTAAACGAACGATAAATAAATCACCTTTTTCTAACCATAAACTTTTAAACTGGACTAAAATATTGGATACTTTATTGTTATGAGGCAAAAGCAATCTAGAAACTTTTAACGTATCAAATACAATTAAACTAACATTTTCGTAATTGTTGAGTATCAAAACGTTGTCATGGTAAAGAAATATAATGAAGCTGCGCACAAAAGCTTAATTATTTTAAGCGAGACTATTTCTATGCCTTTGACTCTGACTTTGTTATCAACTTAAACTTTGTACCATTCGTCCCAGAGTGTCTTAAGAAAGTCAGTTGAGTATGTGAAATCAATATAATTGAATGATTTAATAACTTTATACACAATTACACATTAATATGGATAGACATATGATTTGTGATTGCAGCCAAATACGTTATTTGAAGCTTTAATAGTTTCCACTTCGTTAATTTGGAAATGTCTGGATTAAATGTGTCTTAAAATAACATACTTGTATGTTATTCCTTGCAGTTTGCATATCTAATTAGATCTCTGTTTGGGGGTCTAACTTTTGATGTTTACCTTCAAATTGTTAGTAATATTTTACGCTGCAACGCCTTCTCATTACTTCAGACTACATTTACCTGCTATATACCGATGTTTGTGCAACAGCAGGAGCAGCAACAACAAAAATCTCTCATTCGCAATGTTGAGTAAATAGTCGAGTTGAAAATGCATTCATTTGCTTTGCAAACAGACAGGCAGCTGAGATACAGAGAAATATGGAAGCACAGGGAGAGAGGACGAGTGAGAGAGGGAGAGGGAGAGGAAAGTAGAGAGAAGCCTGTTGCCAAAATATTTAGCTAATTTATAAAATGCAATTTCTGTTGCAATGCCCAGGCCTCCAGCGTATGCATTTACACAGATGCACGCACATGTGTGCGTGTGTGTATGTGAGTGCAATACATATACACACTCATACCAACGTCTGTGTACATAAGTCTTTGACACATGACAAACGTGCAAGGCAAACAATATAAAAAGTACCCGACAATGACGTACTTTGTGCTTTTCGCTTTATACTCGACATTGTTAAAATATAAAGTATATTAAAAGGGGACTAACCGACTGGTATATGTCCTGTAGGGACTTACGTCAAATATGCTAAGCATTATATATATTCTATATAATATAATACTGTATTGAGTGTAAAGCGTAGTTAACACCGCGTGCTATTAAATAATAGAATACATGTATTCTTAAACTTTAAGAACACATTCAGATCAATCAGCTATTGTTGAAAATATAGTATATTTACACATTCAATTGGGTTTTACATGGTCATTATTATCGCATTATTAGGAAACGTTTTTCGCTTGAAAATAGTGCCAGAACTTTTAAAGCAAATCCGATTGATAGCCAAAGTTAGTATTGCGAACAAAAACCAGCGATACGAGTAGTAAAAGGAATACTTATTATATACCAAAAAAAAAAGTAGAGTATATAATATATTATGTCGTCGTGCATATTGCAAAATATAATTTATTTTCAAAATCGATTTATCCGCTATGCCAATGGCGTCGACGCACAGCCGACTGCAACGTCGAAAATCGGACGTTGGACGTTGGACGTCGGCGTGGCGACGCTGCAGTTTATGAGTTTATTGTTTACGCTGCTTTCAGCAATAAATATTTGCAAAGTGCTTGTAAAAAACAAAAGGTGCTATTGCTGAGAGGGAAGCACAAAAGGAACAATAAAGAGAGAGCAAGAGATGATGAAAGAGGGCAAGAGGCTGGCCAAAAGACAAAGCGTTAGCCGTGCTGCTGCTGCTGTTGTTGCTGTTGTTGCTGTTGCAGTTGACCATCATCTGCAGCATTACCAGGAAATTGGGTAGAGTCGAGTTGGCTTTCTCTGGGTGTTGCCAGCCAATAACTTTGTTAAACGCTGCTGCCAAGCTTTGTTCGTTGTAGTTGTTATTTGTATGAGGAGTTCGTGTTGTTTTGCCTGAGCGGAAACTTAACTTTTAGTTTGCATGTTGCGGCATTAATGGAGCTGAAGAAATTCTAGTGCACTTGGCCATTGGCCCAGCACAAATACGTACTCCCTTTTCCTTTCCCGATCCCCATTGCTTTTTCTCATTCCCTATTCCCTATTCCCTATTTCCATTTCCGTCAGCCTTCGTGCCACCCCCAAAATCAATTCAACAACATCAACAACTGCACTGCAACAGCAGCAGCAGCAGCAACGACAAAACCAACAAAGAGCAGCGAACAGCGACTAAATCCATAATTGCTAACAAACGGCAATCAAAATTGTATTGATGGTTTCACTTCTCACCCGTCTCTCTCTCTCTCTCTCTCTCTCTCTCTCTCTCTCTTTCTCTCTGTTTATGTCTCTCCGTGTATTATATATGTATATCGCCGTTAGCGGGTTTCCACATTACTAACTCTGACGCCCGCATTAATCAGTCGTAAAATATTGGCCTACCAAAGTGAGGATTGCTTACTGAATGGCGCCCTCTATCGTCAGCACCTACGCTTCGCTGGGTGGGGCGATAAAATTTAATTTATTTGTCTCTAATAATTTCCCAAGTCAACTGTTTGCACAGCGGCCTCAATATGTCAATGGAGGTATTACCACTGACAAGTCTTTTTGATCGAGGTTCGGAATCCAGCTCTTTCAGAACGGAAGTTTAAAGTCCGGCTAACTAATATAAATATATGTATGCGCTATGTTAATAGGCCTAACATCACACAATTATTGTTTGACAGAGTTGAAGTCTATATATAAATTGTTTTCATTTAGTGTTTTGTAAAGTGTAAACAAAGTTTTATCAGAAAGGTATTTATTAGTCTATCACTTGCAGCGTGTCGTGCTCATTTGTTGTCATACTGAGTTTCTGTTTGCATGTCAACACCAAAACAGCTATACGAAGACGTTCCGCTCCCTGCGAATACTCACACCCACACCCGCACTCACACCTAAACTCACACACACACACTCACACACACATCTAGTTGCTCATTCCCCAGACCAGGCTCCACTCAACAACAACATAACTTGATTTGGCTTGCGTGCTATTTTGAATTGTTCTATCGTGCCCGTTGAAGCCCAAAGTGGGTCCTCGGTCGAACAACATGGAACACGCCTTGAAGCCATGAAGTATCCCAGACAGTCGCAGGCAATGTGTGACTAAGGAAGGCTCGTAAAGTTGGGTCCACTTAAGCGCAATTGTTGGCCATAAAACTCGATTCGGTCTCCTTAGGCTGTGGGGGAGGATGTGTGTGTGTGCGTTGGGCAAACAGAAGCCATGACTGGGGCAAGGCTCGACTCGGAGACAGGATAAAGACCGTAATGAACAATTAGATCGTAGCCGCAAATTGAAACTAACTGCAGTTAATAAAAGAGCGCCCCAAGTCCCAGCCCAAAGAGCTGCAGTCAATTGCATTTTATTTTTGTTTTTGTTGATGTTTCTGTTTCTTTTTTTTTTTTTTTTTTTTTCTTTATGGCTCAGCACAAATCGCATGTCGATTGTTTGTTTGTTTGTTGGAACTGTCCGTTCTGCTGTTCATTATTTTGGGATGGCAACGGGAAGCACAAGGGGACCAGCAAGGATTCCAGACAACAATTGACTTATCATTCGACTTTGTGCGGTGGAGGTTACGCGTAATTCCCCGTAGAATTCCCCTTTCTGTTCTGGGTGACACTGCAGCGACAACGACAACGACAACAGCAACAGGACAATGGAAAATTCCACGCAATCGGCTTATGCTGACATTGCTGCGGTTTGATGCCCCAACTACGACACGATTGTGATTGTCAACTCGCCGCCAATAACAACAACTCCAACAACACCCCGACCAACAGCAACAACAATGGTCATCGAAATCCGACCACTACCAAAAGCGAAACAATGAAGAGCATTGAAAAAATTCAACAACTCCGACAACAAACCAATGATGGTGGGCGTCGCCATCCAATTCGATTTCGAATTCCCAACCTGCCAGCCCAAGTCTCTAGCCTGTTAGTAATAGCAATTAAAAGTGTTTTCCTCTTTGTTGGTTTTCAATAAAAACGCCAATTTATGACCTGAGCTTGTTATGAGCCCAATACATCCTATACAAATTGGCAGGCAACAAATAATGTTACTAACATTCGGGATATGAATAGATATTAAATTTATGACGTTTTCTTCTCACTTACTGATCAATTGAAATTGTAAGCGCTCTTCAACAGGTTACATACAAAATGACTCCAGTGACCAATTTTTAAGGAAACCCTTTTGTTTAAAGTTGCTGCAGTCAAATTAATACAAACATAACTGAAATATTTTAAATGTCAACGCCATCTTTAAAGTATTTTAGATTAGTCCCCACAAAATTTGCATGATTTCGAAGGAGCCCCAAAAAGAGTGAATCTCGTTTTCTAATTGAAGCAATTTTGGGGGACGCTAAAAAGAAGCTGAGATAAAAATTCAATTAAGCCCCGACAACACCTTTGTCAACTAATTACATGTCTCAGGGAGTGAATACCGACGAAAGGCGAAAAGCAGAAGGCAAAGCAAAAGCAATTTTTAAGGTGGCATCTCGGCTTTTAATTGAAAAAACGAGACGCATTGAGTGACAAAGGTGTGATTTATTATTTGAATGCTTTTTGGGTTATTCGCTTTCTTCCCTCTTGTTCCTTGACTCTCTTTTCTTTTTTTTAAGAACATTTTTGTGTTTGTACTTCATTTCGGGCCGTTACTTTTTCAATTGTCTGCAAAGTTTTTTGTTTTGCCAGCCTAAGAAGCAATTGGCATTTAAATTAACTCAAAGTTTACATCAATGC
The DNA here is from genome assembly GCF_009650485.2 of Drosophila albomicans. Classification (NCBI taxonomy): domain Eukaryota; kingdom Metazoa; phylum Arthropoda; class Insecta; order Diptera; family Drosophilidae; genus Drosophila; species Drosophila albomicans. The sequence continues at coordinate 1,980,496 of NC_047628.2, forward strand.
TTTGATAGAAAATTCAATTTCGGCATCGTTACACAAATGACACGGGTTAAGGCTTTGCTATCAATTAATTATTCTAGCTTGACTTCAATAGCAGCTGATTTCAAACTCAATATTTCAAATTACATCAAAAGAAGTTAAAACATAGATTCCCTAAAAATGACAAAAATCATTTATCGAGTATCAATATTTTAGAAAATTTAATTTACCTTACCTTCTTTCCGCTGTTCTGAACAAACATTTCAAATGATATTCATTCCCAATTTCAAATAATGAACTTTATCTCCGTTAAGCTGGCTTCAGAGAGGAAATTAGCTTATTAGCAAGATAAACATTTGTGGTATTTGAGTAAAAATTCAACTTACATTTTTAATAAAAAAATATTTGTTAGAAATGTGCTATCTCTGGATCACCAACATTCGTTTTAAATTTTAATTTAGATTTCTCACAAATTTACCGTTGGAAAAACTTTTCAAAGCATTGCTTCAGCTTCTTAATTGTATTTATGCACCGGAATCGCTTTCATTTTCGATGCGAACTGATTAAACTGAACGTCAGAAGGAAATTAAAATGCCGAAGTAATCAAATTAGTCGAAGCACTGAAGAAAACTAAAGCTGTGTGTGCTCAACTTCGATATACGTTGCCCATTAAAATGCTTGATGGAACATGACATATTGCATATTCCGTTGCTTGCCTGAACTATGACTAATTCTGGATTTGCGTGAATCATTATGGGCATAAAATACTGAAAATAGATTAGATCTAACTGATGAGAGTTATTTTGCTCTTGCAGTCTCTACATGAAGAGACTGATGTGGATAAGTATACAAATATAGTATAGTGTACAAAATATATTAGATATAACTATGTAGGGTAACAAAAAACCTCCATAGTTTTTATTTGATCAAAATCAAAATTTCAGGATAATTAGTATAGCTATTCGAATTTTTTTTTTGATTTGTGGGATTGGACCTAACTCTTATAGGCTCTAGAAGTCTAGGTTATTAAAGTCTTAAAAATGTGTTCATACGGACAGACGGCCACACAGTCAGATAGAAATGAATTAAAACTATCGCAAGCTAGGTTCAACATTTTTCCTCTCAAATCTATACTGATATAAATTCTTCGATATATATTTACAAAATATATATGTATATATATTAATACATAAAAAAAAATTATAACTATTAAAGGAACGATTTAGTTATTATTATATATCAGCATTTGAAGAAGATACGGCATTTCTATCTTTTAAGTCGCTAACATATAGGGGCTTTAACACATGAACATGACTAAATCGATTTTGCTGTGTATGCTGATTCCTTATTTTGATGTCAGCAACTTTTCCCTTTTTACCTTTTTTAATCCCGCTAAACATAGGATAGAAGAGTATTATTCGCGTCTCCAAGATAAGTATGTAATAGCCAGAAGGAGGCGTCCCTAACTCTATAGAGTATATATATTTTTCTTCAGGTTCAACAGCCTAGACCATATAGCCATATCTATCTATTTGTATGAACATCTAGATCTCAGAAAGTATAAGAGATAAAGATTATTTTTTTCTAGACAAAACTTGTTATGTTGCTTAAAATTTTTGCCATTTTAGCCGTTGTTATATTTTTACGTATTCTCTTCTTCTATAATATAATATAATTTAATAATAATTCGGTATATTTTAAAATAAACACTTCACCACTTTTCTTTTATTCAAAATGAGTAGCGGGTATCTCACATAGCATTTCTTACTGTTTAAAAATAATCAGATTGAAGACAATTCAATTTTCTTATAATAATAATAAAAGATTTGAGAAAAAATTTATAAATTTGATTTTTCTTTTTTGTCTCTTCTTCTATTATAATTTAACTACAAATTAATTCATAATAACAGGCGAAAAAAATTGTCAACTTTTGACATTATGTAATAAAAATTATGGTATTATCTAAGTTATTTTTAAGTAAAAATTTTGTAGTTGTTCGGTCGTCATGGTTTTTAAAACCAAGCCCAGAAATTGGATGCCCAGCCATATTCACAATCCCAAAAAAAAAAATTAAACTTTTTTGAAAGTTTACAATCGCGACTATTACTCTTACTCTTTTCTTGTTGATTGTCTCTTATTTGATCCAGTTAAAGCCTTTTAAAGCAATTCTGTAAATTATAATAAATGATTTCTATGGCTTCATATATTTATCTATCTGAGAATATATCTTTTGGCCTCGAATATGCAGAGAATATACAGATTTTTGATTTTTTAGCAGTTTTTTGTCAGTTAACTAAAAATCGCCCAATCAAATAAAACAAAAATAAATAAATAAAATCAGATATGGTCGAAATTTCAAGCGACAATGTTGACAATTGTTTGAGCTATGCTATGTGCCAATTTCAAAAAACGTGTTTCGAGTAAAGCGTTCAAAGTTTTGATATGTAATTACATTACGTGTTACGGTTCTTCCACTAATCTTGAATTGCGGTTCAAAAAAATTACTTTCTTTCCAATTTTTGCATTGTATTCTATGATAGTTAACTTTTAAATAAAAGAAAACCTTTATGTGTCCTATTTTATTTTATTATTATTATATTATACTTTACTTCCATTAGTTTGCATATGACCCATATAAATTGATTCTTAAAAAAATTCTCCCAAAGTTAACACGTAAAAGCTCTTTGCAGTCTATCCTTGTCTCTGTTAAGTTTTTTACTGTTCAACTCACATTGTGGTAAATGCCTATAGCGTACTTATTGACAACTTTCATGCTGTACGTATACGTAATTAGTTAACAACTTGCAAGAGCACTTCAAAGTTAAGCTGCAGTTTAAGTAGCTAAGCCAAGACTACTTGTAACTCACCACGGCTACCAGGAGTCCATCATTTCCCATTCTTCCTTTCTACGTGAGCTCTCGTTGCTACTCAGTCGGCTTTAGTCTCTTGTGTGTCTGTGTGTGTTTGTGTGTCTGCTGCATAAGGACATTTCCATGCAGCTAATGATGTATTCATTTGGCATGTGTAAGCTCTCGACAGGGTTTGAGCCTTTTCAGAGTCTTTCTATTGGCAGTAAATGAAGCTGCCACTTCTGGGACTGTCAGAGCGTGTGTGGCGGGTTAGTGCACTGTAAATGCTCGGTATTCTTATAAGCAAATAATGCGATTTGCTTAATGAGCTCGACAAAGTCACCCACAAACAAACACACACATATTCATCTAGACTGACAATAATTAGGTCTCAGTTGGCCCTCGAAAGTAGGCAACGCGGTCAGCCGCGCGGCGTAGTAGCAAAAGGTAAGATTATTTTACCAACAACCTTGAACTTTGAACGTTTTAAAATTAACAAGCCAACGCTTAGATTTGGAATTACGCAAGTGGAAGCCGCATGGCATTGACCCGATCCCAAGAGTACTATAAATAACCCTTTCGATAACAAACATAGCGATGTGTTGATAATAAAGGGTTGATTTATTTCTATGCTTCGAGCATGTTGTGATTTATGGACTTTAATGGCAACTCCTTGTTGTACGACTCTTCGTCGAGTGAATCGTCAAAAGCAAAAAGCCAACAAATTAAAGGCATACGTAAGCTACTTGGAAGTTCTGCAACCACATTTCAACAGTAATTAAATTGAAAAATAAAAGTTATTCTCATTTATATAATTTAAGGATTAATTTAACTTCTACTGTAATTTGAAAACTAAATGCACTCAAGTCAATGCGTAAGATGTATCAGCAATAAGTAATATTTAAATTATTTCATATTGCTAAAGCCAAAACAATAAAAAAAAATGTATATTTATGAGATTCTAATAAGTTTGGCAGATGACGCCTTATTTGTTGTGATTAATACTTATACAAATAAAAAACATCAGTGATTGACCAAATATAAATAATTATTTAAAATGAATTGTGGAATAAATGTTCTAATTATTGTGTTCTCCATTAAAGTTATTTTTGCCATATCAAATCGGTAAATTTTACGCTGTTTTTTATGACTTGGTAAATTTCTTTAATTTCTTGGCCGTTTTGAACAATCTATGCAATTAAATTGCTAGACAAAGCTCAAAAAAGACTTGCATCGCCCACATCGCATTAGCAACAAATTACATTCACATTAGGTTTTCAGTATCTCCGGTGTCTTTTTTTTCGACTCTGTGCACTGTGTTGGCAATATGTGTAACGATATCTTTAGTGAGCAAGGGTATACAAAATTAGTCACAATCGAAAAAGTAGTCGTGTATATGTGTTTTATATTACACAATTAATATCTTATGTCTGTATAGAATACATAATCGAAGTCTTAAAATATATAAAAAAAAACACTCTCGCATTAATAATGTTAAAATTCATTTCAATTTAAAGATATAAATACCGGGTATCTCATAGACAATCAGAGTCCAATGTAGTCTAAAGAGGAACTTAAAAGAAACCAAACAGGGAAGCCACACCTAATAAATCAAAGCTACATCTCCAGCGCCTCCCAGGAGTATGCTTGTTAAATGCTCGTAATAAATTAGCTGCCACTCAGCAGACCGAGAGCTCAACAGACCAGAAGTCTACTGGACAGCCAGAGCTGTAGAGGATGCCCCTCTGCCTCTAGTCTTGATTATTGGCTTAGCCGTCGGTCTGGCTAGTTTACAATCGCATCCTCTCGTTATCCACCTCTTCCCCACTCTCTTTCTCACCATCTCCATCTTCCGTACAATCATCATCGAACTTAATCGAAGGAAATTCCTTTGCCGATTCTTGCCCAGACTCATTTATTTTGCCAAGTCGGGAATTTGCTTGCAATTTTTACATTATTTTATTCCTAATAGAGTCAGCAATAAAAATTGTTTGCTGGGAGGGCGGTTTTAATGAGTTCTTGGGGTGAAGAGCACTAATGTACTCAAAATTCAAATATGGCATTAATTATAGCATTATTATACCCAAATCAGTAATCAATAATTTAATTGATTGATTAAAAAAATTTGTCAGATTTTCGGCAAGCACTTTTCCTGAGCAATAAGCTACATGAAGTGCCCCACATTCGCTAACTTCCATAAATTTACAAATCTATACGCACTGATTAACCTTCTAAACGGCAATTACTTAAAAGTTAATTTCCTCACTATAAATATTTTTATAGTCGCTGCCCATAGGGTATAGGGATATTATAACTTTGTGCTTACGTATACACATGTAGCAGACAGAAAGACACATCCCCGAAACCATAAAGTATATATATTCTTGATCAGCATAACGAGCCGGGATGATATAGTCCGTATGAATCACTCCATCTCAGATCAGCTATTATTTTTATACCCGCCACCCATAGGGTAGAAGGGTATTATAACTTTGTGCCGAGAGGAAATGTATATAACAGGTAACAGAAAGGAGGCATTTTCGACCTTATAAACTATATATATTCTTGATCAGCGTCAACAGCCGAGACAATCTAGCCATGTCCGTCTGTCCGTCCGTCCGAATGAACACCTAGATCTCAGAGACCATAAGAGATAGAGCTATAATTTTTTTTCGACAGCATTTGTTATGTTTGCACGCAGATCAAGTTTGTTCCAAATTTTCGCCACGCCCCTTTCCGCCCCCGCAAATCAAAAAATCGAATGACAAGCGTAATTTTAAAGACGGAGCTGCGAATTTTGGTTTAAACAATAACAACTATTTGTATGTTTGGTATATTTTGAGAAAAATACCGCAATATTTTGCTTTTATTCAAAATGGGTAGCGGGTATCCCACAATCGAGCACACTCGACTGTAACTTTCTTACTGGTTTTCGTCGCATTTTTTATGTTCCAATTCAAGTGTAATTTTAAAGCGCAATTTTTGGTATATACAAAAAACCTACAGTAGTTATAATTTATGCAAATTTTCAGAAATTATTTAAGAGATTCTTTTGAATTGCAAAATCGTCTACTTTAGTCGGCAGACTTTTTTTTTTAAAGTATATTATGAATGTGGTACATTAGCGGAATATTTCAGTATTTTTCCGGTATATTGTCTATATCATTTTAGAATGTTTTTTTTTTAAATGGGTAGCGGGTATCTCACAGCCGAGCACACTCACTTGTTTTAAGCGCCGTTCCCAGATGAGCAAACTTTTGAAGGTACGAAAAATCAATATATTTCACAAGTTTCAAAAATTTTAATGACCGTTTTTGGTAACCTTTTTTAGCATTTATTAAAAAGTAAGATGAAATCACATTCATTGCCTATTTCTATGGCAAACATTTTCAAAGCACATATTATTGCCACAACTCTTGCGACTTCACAATACTAATTATTGCTATTTCTCTTCACGAAAAAATGCTTTGCAGAAACAAAAATTGTACTGGAATTGTAACTTGTTTTTTGAAAAATAAATCAAATACAACAAAAATATAAGTGGTATCTTTGTAAATAATACAATGTAAATACGCTATTTAGACTAAACTGCATCATTAAAATTTCCATTAAGTAGGCTGTGTGTAAGAGAAGGATGGCTAATGGAGCCGCATCATTTATCATGCGGCAATGATTCCGAAAAGGTGCCCGTATTTTAGCTAATATTTTGATATACTTATCGAAAAAAGTGCGATATCTATGGAAATCAGCTGATTATTCCACTTACAAATTTTTGGCGCCTTATAATTATTTAAAATTTCTTAGCAATTTTTAAAAAGAAAACTAAATACATATGTCCAAAAAATAAATTAAATGCAACCATCTCACTTGTAATTGTTGGTCACTTTTGCAGTTGCATGCAGCACGCATTCCTTTTTTTTGCCTTAGCGTTCGGACCGCCGTTGACACAACTGTTGCCGCAAGGCGAGTCGGTGGAGAAGACAACCGGAAACGCAGACGGATTTGGATTCCGGAGATGAAGGTGGAGGTAAGAAGTGATAGAGGATAGAGAAGAACTACGCCGGGTGGTAAAATGAAAAATCACAGCGCCATGCCAGAGACTGCTCTGCTTGCCCATAACTATGCCAGGCAAGTATTTTTATTGTGTGTTCCTTGGACTGCCGTAGAGTCTATGTATCTGTGTGTGTGTGTATGTGTATGTGTGTGTGTGTGGTAAAGTCATACTCGTATTCATTCATTCAACTCGGACTTGCAACACATTTTTATGTCTCCTTTTTATGAGCAAAGTGTGAATGTGAAGGCGAATGTTATTGTTGTTTCGACTGCTTCATTTTATTTTCGCTCATTTCAGGTTTTTCGTTTATGTATGCATATACATACATACATATATATTTATTTTATACCCTCGCAGAGGGTATTCAAATTCGCTTTCAAAGAAGCAGCCAGCTCATGTTAGACCCTATCAAGAGAACTGAATATACCTGATCCAAAAGTCTACAATACAATAATCAATAGTACTCAACTAAGACATGAATTTATGAAATTTTCCGCTAATTTGCGAAAAATTGAAATTGAATTTTATGTCGACACAACATACAAAACAAAACAATTAACAAAATAGAAACTTGATTTCTGCCTGAAAGGGTATTTTTGTAGTTTTCTATGTACCGAAAAATGTAATTTTTCCCATCGTTTTTTTACGTTTTCATTTTCTATTTGCACATTTTTCACTTCTGTCCTTTGGCTTTTTGATGCGTCCCGTTTGTGTTTTGTGCAGTTAAAAGATTTATAAATATGAATATTATACATTGTGGTATGAAATATGCAAATTCTAGAAATGGCCAAAGGAAATAGAAATGTTCAGAGCGGAACTAGCACTTCCTCCACCGCAAGCCCGCATGCCCCTTGATAGTCCCAGTATCATTCCTTTTATATTATTTTTTTTTCGTTCGTTCAACGCAGATGCATTTAATGACCAACAGAACTAGCATGAAGAGTCTGACTCGCTGCACCAAATGCAGTAAATGGCCACCAGACCGTTCAAACGAGAGTCTGAAATACCCTTAACTACGCAACCTCATCCATTCATTCATTTGTTGACTTGTGAGTAAGGTTTAATAAATATCATATACATATAATACTATTGGGTGACACGTATTCACTTTATTGTTATGAATGTCTGAAACTTACGAATAACTTATTGATAGCATTTTTAAGAACGAACTTCAGTGAAATATACATTTTAAGGTTCTCCTAAAACCTTAAGAGAATGCATTAGTATTTATGAAGCGAGAAGTGGAAATATTAGCAATTCAGACCGATTTTGTTTTATTGACTTGTTGTAAAATAAAACGATTATCGAATTCATGCACAAGCTATTTTGTTATATTTATTATAGTACAGTTTATTCCCATTTTGCTTTCATAAGTTCTAATGTAAATTGTAGAGTATACAAATTTGGGTATGAACTTGTGTCAGAAAGTTAACTACCAAATAATTAATTGCTATTTATATTTTTTATTTGCATTCTGTAAAATTTTTTGTATACTTTTTTAAATGAACTTGTTATTGTTGTTGGTGTTCTTTCTACAGTTGCTTTTGTTGCTATGGGCCATAAATCAAGGTATTTTTATGCAAATGTTGTTGCAATTTTATGGCTTAAATTAGCAATTGGCTGTGCGGCTATTGGCTATTAATAATTATTAACATGCGGCATATGATTAATGTGAAATAATAAAATTAGTTATAGGAATCGAAAAAATGAGAAACAAAACAGAATAACAGCAAAGAGGCAAACGAATGCATTTCGCAATTTAATATTTAAAGTTCGCATGCAAAGTTTAATTAATGTCAAATGTCAGCAATTATTCTAAGCCATGGGGGGGTTTGGTTACAATGAACTCGACAGGAGTGGAGAATGTATTGCAGCCACAACATTAAAATCAATTAAATTATGAATGTAATTAAAATAATTTAATGACAGTGCTCTTTCAGCCACTCGATGACAGCGGTAATATTCAATTTGATTACCCAATTGCAGTTAATTAATAATGCAATAAAATGTGCAAAAAGCCACTTACAATTATTTGAAACAATTGTCGTCATCCACAGCACAATAATAGATATCGAACAAATAATTTATGTAGTTAAGTCAAATTAGACATGGTGTTTCCAGTGAGATTGTATTGTTAAATGCAAATGTATCTTTTATTACAAGCTTTTTCAATGAACAGAGCAAAGATAACCCAAAATAGTTGACACACACCTCTCCAATTTAAGCTCAATTTCCCAAAGCAAGAACAATTGCAAAATTGCTGACTATAAACTAAACCCCGGGTTGAGCCATCGTTTCTCCAAATGAATCCTCAAATACGCTCATAACTTTCGCGTCAGTGTTCAACTTGCAAACACAATTCTTGGCTGCTTTTATGATTCTGGGTTTTATTTGCCACACGTTGCCATTCTCATTTCGAAATTCATTCCAAGACTCATTTCGAAACTCATTCTCATGACAGTTTTCATCAAAGTCATCAGTTGCCTTCCAAACCAAGATACTGAAAAACTTTAATGCATTTGTATACCTCGTTCTCACAGACAGAGCTCCTCTGAGAGGATTATGTTAATAGTCAACTAGGAATTAGCCTGCACAGGATTTCCACACACCACCACCTCCCCTATGTCTTCTTAGTTATATGTATATCTGCGTGTGCTGCATTAAAATTTATCGACTGAGTGTCTATATGATTGCTGTTTGTAAATTGATTGTAACTTCAGGCTAACCCATGGGCCATGGTGATTTTAAGGCATTGCGGGCTTGTGAGAAACTCGCAATTGGCACAATTATGACTTTAAGTAGGCAACTGAGTGGCCTCGTCTGGCCAACGGGTTGTGTTTGGTTTTACGACTCCGCCATAAACCAAAAGTGGCCACAACGCAATCGTAAATTTTGTGACTGCAAATCAAATTAGCGCATCTCCTTGGTGGAATATACATACTCCATTTTCTCTATATATGTACGTATCTTGTACATATATACATATATGGAAAATCTTCCTTGATAATGAACATGCTGTGGAGCAGACAGTTAATATGTTTAGTTTAAAATCTGTTAAGTTAATATGACCTTGAGAATAGCAAGTGCTCTTCTATATATACAACACAATAAACATATCATGGCAATGAGTAACTTAATATAAAATAGATTCCATTGTGTTTATTTGGATATTGACTTCCTAACAGCAATACCATCAAGTGGCCCTGACGATAACTATTCACAGAGTCAAAAGTCTTACTAAAATCAATGTAAATAATGTCAGTGTAGTAATATCAACGAGGGACTCCATCTGGACATTTTTGTAGGTCCAGGGTGTATAGCCATAAGTCATGTGTGGAAGAGAGCTTCCGGTAATCGAAGAAGTTAAATGGGTTAACCTGATAAGAATATGAAAATGTATTTATTTACAAAAAACATCAATGGATTGCGATCTTGAGAAGACAAAGTCATAAAAAAGTTTGAGTAAAACCTTAGATTTCACCTTCTCAAATAATCATTATTCCAAAGATTATTTGTATTATTATTTTAAAAATAATGCAACTGTTTTCCAGGCTCCAACATAATGAACGTTGCGACTAATCAGTTTGAGATATACGGAGGGAAAGATTCTCAAAATCGAGAACAACGATCACACTCCCCTAAACGAGAGAATCCCTACTAGAGATCTTCAAGAGGGTTTCGATACCATTGATTTTATTGTACAAAAGTTTCGCTGTCCAACATATGATTCCTTCTTAAAGAATTCAAGAAATGCCAAAGTACCGAAGGCAATGACAGTAAATTTTCTTGTGTACATATATACATGAATACATATGTATGTATGTACAACACAGCGGCTACACTCACACCACCTTTCACATTCAGAAGCGCACACACACATATACGTGTAAGCGTATATGTATGTACATAGTACCATAATAGCAGTGGACTATGGGAAATTTGTCCCGTGCAAATTTGGGATATTTTGCCATAAACATATTCTTCACTTAACAGTGCTAAAGTGCTAAAATATCGCTATTGCCAGCACATTGAAATTTGAAATGTCCATTCCCGCTATCTGTTAATATTAACATGTGGCTTTTTTGGCGTATATTTCGAGCAATTTGTAAACTTGGTGAAATTAGCATGAATATCTTTTGGAAACAGAGTTCAATTTTGAAAGAAATTGCAAAAATTGATCATATGTATGTGTTAAATTTGTGTCTAAAGCTGTGTTGTAAAATCATTAATTCAGAAATCCAGTGTCAATGTGCAATTTTGAATTTTTTTTGGAAAAAACCCGTTATTTTAGAAAGCATTCCGTCGATTATCACTGCATGAGGGGTGCCATCGGTAAACGAATACAATACAATATGACAGATAATTCAATCTAAAAAATAAGTACGTCACCAGAGTGGTTGTTTAGAGGTAATCAGAAACTACAAGAAGTAAAATAACAAATTCAAATAAAACTATTTCTTACAAAAAAATAAAATACAAAAAAAAACGATAGGGGCTTACTTTACAAAAATATTTGTAAAAGTCCCTCGCGAGTTATTAATGAATGCCACCAAAACTGATCAAATTTGCCATTGTGCTGTGCTGCATGCACACTATGCCAAATAGCAAACAATTACAACTGCGTGGCGTTGTCTTTCAGTTGTTGTAGTTGTTGCTGCTGTCGTCCCCACATCTGTTGTTGCTTTTTCGCCGCAATAAATACAATTTGCATGACAAAATAGCAAACAACGACAACTTTTATATGTGCATGTAAGAGCGAATTTGTTTGTGTGTGTGCTTCTGTAGGTTCACTCAGCCAAACACAACTACACAAAAAAACAATCAACTGCCAGTGTGCAGTGTACAGTGAGCCGACCGACCAGCAGAGCAGGCATACCATAACAACACCAAAAACAACAACGAATGTTAGGCTTTACGGCTGCTTTATCCTGAACTGCTCTTGTTCCTGCTGCTTCTGATGCTGCTTTTGATGCTGCTGCTGCTACTGCTACTCCTCCAATTCCTGTTACTCATGCTACTGCTATGTGGAACAACTTATGAATATTCAATTTTACATAAAAGATTTTTGCTGTTGTCGTAGCTGTTGTTATTATACTCTTGCAAGAGGTATTATAACTTTGCTCTTAAGTTTGCATCCCTTTTATTCATTTTGTTACTTACAGAAATCTCACAGCATATAAAATAGAACTTAATGTCATCTCGAATATTCATTTGGACGGTTAGTTTTTCAATCTTCATTATTATCTCGAGGATTCTTTTTTTTTGTTTATAGCATCTGCTATTAAATTAAAGATTTTTTTAATTCTCTTCAAAAACTATGGGATCATGAGATTCTAAATTATAATAAAATTCATATTGAAATAAATTAAACAGAAATATATGTATACACTAAAATAAATTTATTCACTTTAATAGAGTATTTAATATTTTGAGATCCAAAATGTAATTTATTTTTTTTTTTATTTCTTTACATCCCTCACTTTCCACCTTATTCCTTCTCTGCCCTTCTGTCCGTATTAGACTACTTATTTATTTCACTTTCTCTCTCTCTATCTCTCTCTCCCTCTATCTCTTATGTTTTTACGGGCGAGAACATTTCATGCATGCTATGAAATGTTAAAAATATTGAATAGACTGAGGCAAAAGCTTACTCTGAAAAATATTTCTACAACTAGGATTAACATTAATTTATATACTTAATTAAAAACAAGTAACAAAGCAACCATCTAGTAGTAAAAACCCAATAATGCGAACACGGTATTTTTACTAAAATGTAGAGTGATGTTCCGAAATTTTTGTTGGTATTTACATTACCACTACATGCAATATTTTGGTATATTTACTCAATTTACAAACATATAAAAAAAAATTCTTATCTAAATAGCTTCTAATATTTCTATCTGATGAAAGTAAACAAATTTGATAAAATGTAATTAACGCAATGCACAGGACATTTCACCAAGAGAGTTCTGTGTCCGTAATCACATTAAAGGATCGCCCATTTTAAATAATTCATTCTGTTGCTAATGTGGTTTACTTCCATTATGTAGCATTTCTATTTAACTAATTCGATGTACTCATGTATTGCATCGATGCATCACTATTTAGCACGCTGTTCTCATCAACTATTCGAGGAAAAGTCGTCAATGAGTTCTCAATTCATGCTTATGTACCAGGGACTCTACATAACCATAAAAGATCACAACCACAAACTTTTAAAACAACACACATTTTCCTGTCTTTAACACACTTGTCTGTCATGTATGTCAAGATTAATGCTCACTATACAATTTTATTTTACTAAAAACTTAATTTTTCTTGCAGTTTCTTATTTCGGAGAACTACTGTACAGTAGTACAGTGGTGCTAGATATGAATGCTTTCATCTTGATACCTAACATATGTTCCCACATATATGGTTGGAGATGAATTCTTTTCTTTACCTCGATTTATGAAGATAATGGAAATAATTTAGTGTAATTTGTGGATAATGTTAAGCTTTGAATGCAATTGTATCAATATATTATTAATATATTAATCTGATATATTTTAAGAATAATATCGCACTTTTTTGCTTATCTTGAAAATTGGTAGAGGGTATCTCATAGTCAAGCGGACTCTAATTGGCTTCTTATTGATACATATCTACTCATCTCGAATAAAAAATATTGTATAAAAATACAAGTTAATTTTTAATTTTAATATCAAATTTTCAAAAATTTGGTTAATACCAAAAGTTGGAATTTTAAAACGAAATAATTTACTTTGATGTATTTTATATGGTGTTAACTGAGCAGTTAGTCGAGCTCTAAATTTCTGGCTAGATAGGTGCAGGCGGTGCGCAGCTTTGACAGTTTCATGGTGACCACTGATTTCAGAAGATCATCCATACTGATTACTAATGCTTTCTCATCCAATTGTTGCGTGTCATCAGTATTAATGTCTTTAGACAAAAGACCACGCATTCGATTGATGCTAGCTTGACGGCAAAGCTCCCTCAGATCCGAGCCCGAGTAACCAGACGTCAGAGTGGCCAACCGCTTCAGATCCACTGAGGAACTCAGCTGTTCATGTTGCAAAATAAGTTGTAGAATCGCTAATCTCTGTCGTTCTAATGGTGGCCCAATGTGAAATTGCGCTGGCATGCGCCGCAGTATTGCCTTGTCCAGATCCTGTGGACGATTCGTGGCGCCCAGCACGAGTACCGAACAACTTGAATTGCTGATTAAGCCATCCCACAACATCATAAACTGTGTCTTCATCATAGCCGTCGCCTCGTGATCTGCGGTAGCCCGCACTCGCAAAAACGATTCAATTTCGTCAATGAATATTATGCAGGGCTGCAACTTATGAGCCAACGAGAAGACGGCGGCAGCCAACTTCTGAGACTCGCCATACCACTTGTCCGTGAGCACCGCCACGTCCAGGTTAATAAAACGCATGCATGCCTCTTTAGCAATCGCCTTAGCAATGAGCGTCTTCCCACATCCAGGAGGACCGTAGAGTAAAACTCCCTTTGGCGGCCGCCACAACTGTGAATGCTGGAAGAGATTACTGTGCCGTACCGGCAGAACAACCGATTCGCGCAACTCTTGAACAATTGTGTCCAGACCAGCAATGTCCGCCCAGCTGACTTCAATGTCCGATGGAGCAACAAGGTGTGAAGCAATCATCAGTTCGTAGCTATTAAAGTCGCTAAGCTTCAGCTTGCAGCTTTTATCAACCATGCCATTTAGTTTCTTTAATTGGTTCTGGGCTATTTCCTTGGCCTTATTCTTTGCCTTGTTGGTGGGGTCCATAGAGTTGACTAACCATTTCACACAATAATAGGTTACAGCTGCAACTATGCCTATTCTAACAAGTTGCGACACAATCTGGCATCCTGATACATGTGCCGCTTCCATTCTAAATTAACAAATATTTCACTTTATGTTATACACATTTATTACTAGTCGAGAATCCGTCACCTTGACAGTCAACATATCTTTTCGGCAATCAGAATTTTTTGAAAGCAAATCAGTAAGAACTCTTTTCATGTCTGAGATACACGATACCACTGACTGAGTAAGTTTAAAATAATTCGCTACATCAACAATATATACTGTGACTAATTATGAAGATAGCCCCTCATAGCAAAATATGTACAATATCTGTTATAACTAGAGACTTGTTATAAAACTACAGTCACTACAGAACCTAGGGCGTTTTCATATCTCGATCAGCAAGTCCATAGTTTTTGTTGAGATTTACTCATTGCTATTGCAAATGCAGATGAAAATCTACTCTAATGCATACATATGTGAGTGACTATACTCAACATACTTGAACTTGTACTTGTACTTGCTTTCGAACTTTGCTTTTGAAAATGCAGATGAGCTCTGTTTGAAAAATCAATGTTAGCATCAAAATACATATGTATATTTGTTTTTGCTTTGAGAATATAGATGTGGTCACTGTTTTTCTTTTGCAGTCTACAAATACACATGTCTTTGCTTCATATGCAGCATGGCATGCTGCTTGAGACTACACAACAATAATAGTCGATCCAATAAGAAGAAACTTTGTTATACGGGGGCTGCTACAGAAATCGCTCTCGCTCCATCCCGCCCCAATTCCATTTCGCTGCCAAATTTTGAGCGGAATGATTCCGCTATTATTCCACAGGCTTTAAGTGCTGTCACCTTGTCGATTGAGATTTTCGCAGTCAAGGTCAGCGCTACCACATTTTCTAATATAAATTTAATAATAAGAATGTGAGGTATTAAAACAAGTACAAAATATACAGTCGAGTGTGCTCGACTGTGAGATATCCGCTATCCATTTTAAATAAAAGCAAAATATTACGGTAATAATCTCAAATATTAAAAATAAATATGCATGTATTCTCGACCGGGATTTGAACTTGAGCACCACCGAGTGGTTAAAAAAAAAAGTTTGTACCCCGAGCGGGCTCGACAAATTATAGCTCTATCTCTTATAGTCTCTGAGATCCAGTGTTTCACACGGACGGACGGACAGACACACAGACGGACATGGCCTCATTCTACCTGTTACATACACAAAGTTATAAAAATAAAAATTTAATCAAATTTTTGTTGCTTCAAGTTCAACTAAAAACAAATAAAAAAGCTACAGTCGAAATATTGCGGTATTTTTCTCAAAATATACCAAAAATACCAAATTGTAAATTCGGTATATTAATATAGTACTACATTCGAGATATACTATAGAGTTAAAATTATACCAGATTGGTAGTCAAAGCAACTAACATAAGACCCCTAGAAAGTAGGTGTTATGGGCAAAAAAAAGTATTTATTTTATAACTTCGACAATTTGATATCTTATCGTAGCCAAATTTTCAGGAATCACAAACAAATTATTGTATTTAATTTGGTATATTATAAAATTAATATAGCAATATTTTGCCATTATTAAAAATGGGTAGCGGGTATCTCACAGTCGAGCACATTTGACTGTAGCTTTCTTACTTGTTTAATGCAACTTTCAAGAATTTCTCTATATGCAGTTGAAATAAAATAAAATTAATTTATAGCTCAGCTGGCTAGTATAAATTTCTATTCTGATTGGCTTAATAATTAGTGCACACCTGATATTTGTTAAGATCGCTTTCGAAAATTGTGAACGCTTTCTAAGTAATTTGAAATTTTTATTAATTTAGTCTTTTGGCCATCTACACTTAAAACCTGTTCAAATATTCTTGATTGCTTTAATTTCAGCCCTAGCCCCACCTGTGGACACGTAATCGGGCTTGGCTTTCGCAAAGATTGTTGCCTAGTTTTCCGTCTTTCAGCGGAAGTCAACGTAAAAAAGTATTCACTTGTTCAGCAAGCTGTTGCCTCATGTTTAAAGGCGAATTGAATTAAAAAATATCTAAAAGAACTTGAAGGACGATTTTTAAACGAAATTACAAAACGAATTAACTCAATACACAATCTTACCATGTTTGACCACGAAAGTTTTTAAATTTATATTTTCTGATCTCCTTTCCACTTCTTATGGTAAGAATAGTACCGGAAGATAAAGTGCTCAAATGTTTCTCCCAAAATTACACTTTATAATCAGCATAAAATATTTATTTAACAAGTAAGAAAGTTACAGTTGAGTGTGCTCGACTGTGAGATACCCGCTACCCATTTTGAATAAAAGCAAAATATTGCGGTATTTTTTTCAAAATATACCAAAAATGCAAAAATACTAAAAATATACCAAATGGTATTTTTGTTATATCGATATAGTACCACATTCAAAATATACCATAGACGGCATAATATACCAGATTGTCCGCCAAAGCAACTAAGACCCCTAGTAAGTAGGCGTTTTTGCTCATACAAAAGTATTTTTTTAATAACTTCCACAATTTTTATCTGATCGCAACCAAATTTTCAGGAATCATAACTACTATAGTAGTTATTATATATATACCAAAATTCGCAACTCTAGCTTTAAAATTACGCTTGTTATTCGATTTTTTTGATTTGCGGGGGCGGAAGTGGGCGTGGCAAAAATTTGAAACAAACTTGATCTGCGTGCAAACATAACAAATGCTGTCGAAAAAAAATTATAGCTCTATCTCTTATAGTCTCTGAGATCTAGGTGTTCATACGGACGGACGGACAGACACACAGACACACAGACACACAGACGGACAGACGGACAGACGGACATGGCTATATCGTCTCGGCTGTTGACGCTGATCAAGAATATATATACTTTATAGGGTCGGAGATGCCTCCTTCTACCTGTTACATACATTTCCTGCCGGCACAAAGTTATAATACCCTTCTACCCTATGGGTAGCGGGTATAAAAATGAAAATATGTCTACATGTTGTAATCTTCGACTTGGCCATGTGGTATTACTATTTATAGATAAAACGAATAAGAAAGATAAAGTCGAGCTAATAAGAAGTTACCAAAATTTGTAATTTAGCCTCTGGATTTTTGAATATATCTGTGCAAGTCTTGCACCATGGTCAAGACATTCTACCTTAAAATCAATATTAGTATTCTTCACTTTCTTCCAAAAGTATTTAAAATCCATTTTACTCACATTCCGCTGACCTAAAAATATTCTTAGGTCCCACTGCTTTGTCTCTTACTTAATGTCTTTGACATTCGCAAGTTTCCTTTGTATTTTAAAAATGGAACAAAAAATTAATCCCAAGAAGAGTGGAGTATAAGAAAATAGAGAAATTACAAATTTCCCCATGTCAGCTTTTAAGAAAATATAAGTAAATTAGCATTTACTTTTTACACTAAGGTATTTGAATTACCATTAATTTTGACTAAGACAGATAAAAATATGTTTTCAATAATGTATAAACTGAACAAAATATTTATTTTCGTCTACTACAATCTCTCTCTGGCAACTTCTGTTTCAAACTGAAACAGCAAATTGGCTGCGTGCATCATTCAGCGTATTCTTCATTTCTATAGACATTTTTATCTTATCTTTAAGCTCGTTACAAGTGGTGTGAAGTTGGCTTCTTGTGCTTCTCTTGCAACTTTTCAAAAGTTCATAAAAATCGCTTCAACTATGCAAGATTTTATGATTTTGCGACAATCTTTTGAGTGCTGCTCAATGGTATGAGGAGTGCAGGCAAAATGTTGAACGGATGGATGGACAAACATGGCTAGGAGCAGCCTTAGATCCTGTTGAAGTGACAGATGTGCTTTGTCGCACAGTGTCGCGTCTTTAAAAAACTCTTACAAAAATCAAATCCTAATGCAGTTTGTTAAAGAAATCATCTTGCTATTTAAAAATTATAAGAGTAGCTTTATAATTTTAAATCGTTAAAGATTTGTAACCGACTAATGAACTATTATTCTGTTTTTTTTTTTTTTTTGAAAATGGAAACAACAACAGAGAAATTAAATGCTACAAGAAAGCTACAGTCGAGTGGGCTCGGTATCTCAAGGTCGAGCGCACTCGACTACCTATTTTCAAGAAGAGGAAGATGAAAAATATAAAAGGCAATACAAACAAATCAACCGAAATTGAGCTATTCTATCAATTATGCGACACTGAGGGCATTCGAAAAGTATAAGTATATGAACATTTTATTTATTATTGATAAATTAACTCTACTTATTTCCGTTTTACGACATAAGGAGCAACTCGCTCTGCAACGATCATATTTCTACACAAAGTGATCCAATTTATCGTCTTGGCGATTTTTTTTAAACATTTTCATATGCCTTTTTCTATTTCTCTTAATTTTTCGAACTTGGCTTTTTAATTTTGAAATAATAATAAGGTGCAAAATTTTGCAAGTGGAATATTCAGGTGATTAACATCGATATCGAACTTCTTCGATAAATTTACCAAAATCGTTGCCACATGATATAGAATGCGGCTTCATTAGCCGTCCCTCTCTTACACCCAGCTACTTATGGAATGATGCGGTGTAAGGTTCTGCTTGACGATAATACAACCCAGTTCAATACGGTATATTTCGCACTCTATGGTATATTTGGAATGTTGTACTTATCAATAACCAAATAGAACCTATAGCATATTTGCGGTATTTTTTTAGTATATTAATTTAGTATATTTTAAAATGAATACCGAATAGGTAGCGGGTATCTCACAGTAAAGCACTCCCGACTGTAGGTTTCTTACTTGTTTGTTTAAAATAAGTTTACTATTTTTTCGCGTGTATGAACTGAAGGACGGAGAGACAAAGGAATATGTATAATCATCTCAAATGTTGACACTGATTTGGAAAATATATTCCCCAAGGGGATGCAAATACTTCATTCCTACAGTATTACTATTCCTATTGGCACTAAGTTATAACACACTAATCCGGATAAAGAGTGAATATGACTATCTCAAGGAATCCCAGAGATAATGCGCCATACACTGTAAAGGAACTATTATTATTATGTGGCCATTACAACCCTTTTATCGGGTCTCAGCCTGAAGCGCGATGTGCCTCCACGCGGCTCTGTCCTGAGCGCGCCTTCGCCAGTTGGTAACACCAAGTGTGGACAGGGTATCCATCACCTGGTCCTGCCAACGCGTTCGGGGTCGTCCTCTCCTTCGTGTCCCAACAATCATCGCATCAAACACCTTACGAGCCGGAGCATCTTCATCCATACGGGCAACGTGGCCCAGCCAGCGAAGTCTTTGAGATTTCACTCGACTGGCCACGTCAACATCGCCGTATAGCTCATACAGCTCGTGGTTGTATCGGATGCGATAAACATCGTCCACGCAGATTGGACCAAAGATTTTGCGAAGAATTTTCCTCTCGAACACTCCAAGAGCAGCTGCATCTGACTGCGTCACAGTCCAGCACTCCGCACCATATAAGAGTACTGGAAGAATGAGCGTCTTGTAGAGTGTGGTTTTTGTGCGTCGAGAGAGAGCTCTACTATTAAACTGCCTACTGAGCCCAAAGTAACACCTGTTGGCAAGTGTTATTCTCCGCTTAATCTCCAGACTGACATCATTTGTGCTTGTTATAGCAGTGCCTAGGTAAATAAACTCCTTGACGGACCCAAAGCTATAGTTTTCTGCAGTCAGCTGAGAATCAAGACGCCGCGATTCTCTGCTAGAGCACACCATAAACTTTGTTTTTTCCATGTTAACTGCTAGTCCTACTTTTGCTGATTCCTTTTCAATAGCCCCGAAGGCTCCTGTGACATCACGCTTGGTGCGGCCAATGATATCAATATCATCAGCGTAACCAAGGAGCTGGACACATCTGTTGGTTAATATCGTGCCCGTCCGATGTACACCAGCCTTTCTTATAATACTCTCCATTAAAATATTGAAGAGTATACAAGACAGCGAGTCACCTTGTCTGAGGCCACACTTGGTAGTAAAGGTTTCGGATTGGCCACATCCTACCTTGACAGAGCTGATGGTGTTGCTCAATGTCATTCTGCAAAGTCTAGTCAGCTTTGCTGGGTATACCAAGCTCAGACATGGCGGCATATAGGCGATCTCGCCGGGGGCTATCAAATGCAGCTTTGTAGTCGACGAAGAGATGGTACGTGTCGATCTGGTTTTCGTAAGACTTCTCCAGGATTTGGCGCAAGGTGAAAATCTGGTCAACAGTGGACTTGCCAGGCCTGAACCCACACTGATAAGGTCCAATCAGTGCTTCAGCATGGGGTTTCAGTCTTTCACACAATACGCTCGTTAGGACCTTGTACGCAACTGGAAGAAGACTAATTCCGCGGTAGTTGGTGCGCACCGTGGCATCACCCTTCTTCAGGATGGGACAGATCATGCTGAGATTCCAATCTTCGGGCATGCTCTCCGTGAGCCATATCTTGCTGATTAGTTGGTGCATGCTCCCTACCAACATATCACCAGCTGCCTTAAACAGTTCAGCCGGCAGGCCGTCAGCACCTGCAGACTTGTTGTTCTTAAGCCGTTGGATTGCATCCTTGACTTCGATATGGCTTGGGATTGGCACTTCAATATCAGTGCCATAGATTGGGGTTCGTGGATCATAATCTTCAGAGTCTGTGCTTGAGCCAGATAACAGACTCGAAAAATGATCCCTCCATAACCTCAGCACGACCTCTGCTTCTGTGACAAGGTTTCCATCATCGTCCCTGCACGCCACTGCACCAGACTTAAATCCTTGGGTCAGACGCTTGACCCTCTGGTAGAAGTTACGTGCTTCATTTCTGCATCTGCTGCTCTCTATGCTCTCACACTCTCGCCTTTCCTGCTCTTTCTTCTTGCGTCTGAAAAGGCGTTTTTCGTATCTTCTTCTCAACCTGTAGACGTCCACAATAGCTCGTGTCGCCCCAGCCTGCAGTGTTCTTCTGTAGGCGGCGTCCTTTGCAGCTGTTGCGTCACGACACTCCTGATCGTACCATGGATTCCTTGTTATAGGACGCTGGAATCCAAGCACCTCTTCTGCCGAAGCTCGCAGGGAGTGAGATATGAGCGCCCACATATCGCTTATGTCTTGAGGTATTGAAGGTGCTCGGCTTAATAGCCCCGAGACGTGAGTGGAGAATGCATTCTTCGCCTGTTGTGATTGCAGCTTTCCGATGTCCAGCCTTCTTAACGCACTTCGACGTGCAATCTTCGCCACACATAGCCGTGTGCGAATCTTAGCTGCAACAAGATAATGGTCGGAGTCGATGTTGGGACCCCGACAGGATCGTACGTCGAGTATGTTAGATGCGTGCCTTGCATCGATCACAACATGATCGATCTGATTTCTGGTCAGTCGATCGGGAGAGAGCCAAGATGCCTTATGGATGTCCAAATGACGGAATCCGGTACTACGAACTACCATATTATGCGCAGCTGCAAAGCCTATTAATCTGAGACCATTGCTCGAGGTGGTCTCATGTAGACTAAATCGCCCGACGGTGGCACCAAAGATGTCTTCTCGTCCTACCTTGGCATTAAAATCCCCGAGGAGAATTTTAATGTCATGGGAAGGACAGCGGCCATAAGCTCGGTCGAGCTCCGCATAGAAAGCGTCCTTGGTGGCATCGTCCTTTTCCTCCGTTGGGGCATGTGCGCATATCAGGCTGATGTTAAAGAATTTGGCAGTAATTCGGATCGTTGCAATTCTCTCGTTTATTGGCCGAAAGTGAGAGACTCGGCGCCGCAGCCTGGCACCTACAACGAAACCACAACCAAATTCATGCCGTTCTGGATGGCAGCTGTAGTAAATGTCACAGTTCTTCCTCTTTATGCAGCCTTGTCCTATCCATCGCATCTCCTGGATAGCAGTGATGTCAGCCCTACATTTGTTGAGGGTATCTGCTAGTTGTTGAGCAGCACCAGGTCTGTACAAAGTTCGTACGTTCCAAGTGCATACTCTCAAATCATTGTCCTTTTTACGTTTGCTATGGTCGTCAACGTTAGATCGGTTCCTTTCCGAGGCTTCTCTTGCTTCCTTCACTGAAATTGTGTTTTGCATGGGTGGATTCCAAGTCCTACGCCAAAACCTAGTTTGTAGAGTTAGGACTCTCGTCGCGCGCTTTAGTTTGCCACTCAACGGTTGTCGAGCGACAATCCAGGGAGAACCACGTGGAGGTAGTGCGTCGGCTTGAAGAAAGCAGTGACAGGAATCATGCTGGCATTCACCAAGTTGAATGTAAAGGAACTATACTAAAAATAATAATTTGAGTCCAGATACGACTTAAAATTCACCATATCATACAGAGGAAGTATCTCTTAGATTTCAATGATGGTAGTTGGTTAGATCAATTGTTAATGTAAGCAAACTAAGTAATAAAATCATATTTATTTTATATCAACATTAGAGATGTCACGTTTTCTCACTGACAAGTTTTCTTTTCTGTTTTGCTTCCATGCTCATAATTATTGCCTTACTTACTTACTCTCTGTCGGTAGCATCAGAAAATAAGCGAATGTTTTCTCGACAAGAAAAGTAACAAAAATTGTAAAAGGGTGAACCCACAAGAAACGCAAGGAAAAACTAAGGAAACTAAAAACTTTGCATCATTCAGGTCGGTCCTCACATGACTTTAGGAAAAAGCTTAAAAACTGTGTTTTTTGTTTAGTGCTCAAATATTCTGGGAGCAACATATTGAAAATATATAACACCACCTGGCATGTTCAGCGAAAAGTGTATTAATTATGTAATAATTAAAACACATTTAATAGACACTCTGCAATAATAATAATAAATATGTTAATTAATTATAATCTCCGATGTGTATTGTATCTCTACCACATTTCATACAAATCTTTTCGTGGATCTTTAACATTAAATTCGCTCAGTAATCGAACTTTTTCTATCACGCATCCTGGCCTTGATCTTTCCATAAAGCGCATCGACATGTGGTGCCATATAGACATCTAACCGCACATGACTTTCAATCTCCTGAAGCTGTTTGACACAATTATCTAGATCCCCGCTAATGAAGTTGGCAATTAAGTCCCATATCCTATGCGAGATAGCAATAAAGGGCTTGAACGTCTCTGACTCTAGGCAGCCCAACTGCAGCATTTCGGTGTCCAAGGTTGCGAGTCCACACAAACCGCCATAGTATGCCACGTCCTGTTGCGCAACGATATCGTGATAGTCGTAATGATCGAATGGTGTCAGAAGGAAACAATGTGCTGCTGTCTTGTAGATCTTGAGACCAATATTAGCCAGGCCTGCGGCACAGCTCAGTTGAGCAGGCACACTTTGTGCAAGATTTTGGAAGCCAGCCGCATAATGTTTGGCCTCATCAATGTAGCTCAAAACATGCCACCAGTTTGCCATATAGATGGAAACTCTTATCAGGTTGCGAAACATGTTGATAACATGATCGCTACTGGTGCAATAGGGACGAGCTCGAGCGTAATATTTGATAGCCAAGTGCAAGTTACCACTCTTCACATGGTAATCACCAATCTCTTCAAGAATGCGTCGAACATATGTGCTGCCCGAATTCGATTTCTTGAAGTTCAGCTCGGCATCGAGCTCCTGCAGCAGCAGCGTCGCCTCCATGGTATTGTCCTCCACCCAGTAGGAATCATAGGGCAGCGCTTTGCAAGGAGCCCTATTTGGCTGGGATGTGCTGCACGTTGGCATTGTGTCGATCGAGGTATTTGAGCTGGAGATTGCCTTAGACGATTTGACACTGCGCTCCACTTCCATGGAGTGTATTTTGTGTAGCTCCTCGTACATCTTGACATTGTATGTAGACTTTACATGATTTATGGCCAGCTCTAACGCCTCCACACGCAGTTTGGGACAAACCTGAGCAATGAACTTAAGGCGTAGCAGTCGAGCAACATCGGTGTATCGTTTGGAGTAGCTAGCTAAGTGGATTCGTGGTTCCTCAACTATTGGACAGTTCAAACAATCACTGGAAGGTACTATGTCCTGCTCGTCATCACTGTTGACCTTAGAAAATGAACCAGATATCATCTTGAGGCTGGAAGTCAAACAATTTATTGCTCCATTGGCATCTGTATTGTTCAATTTAGATTATAGAATAAAAGCAATATGTATGAGTCAAGTTGGTCGAGAACTACAAGATTCCAAATGGCACAAGATATAGCATTTTAATGACAAACTTGTGACATATTTTGTTAGCATACTCGAGAAAATAAAAAAAAAAAACAAATCGAAATTCAGGCATCGATGAGATGTCGCAGCTTCAATCTGACCGCCAGGTGGCGTTACACAATGCAATTGCTTGTGTCACTAGAATTTGAGCTCACGTGAAAGATGAAAAAACTCATATGTCAACAGATGGGATACCTAACAGTTGGCACAGGCAAATTC
Source organism: Drosophila albomicans (assembly GCF_009650485.2). Classification (NCBI taxonomy): domain Eukaryota; kingdom Metazoa; phylum Arthropoda; class Insecta; order Diptera; family Drosophilidae; genus Drosophila; species Drosophila albomicans. The sequence goes on from NC_047628.2 coordinate 2,005,630, forward strand.
CATTACCAAGATACAAATCAAATTCCCAAAATGGCATGGAGACCAACTCGACCAGAGAAGAAGGAGGATGGCAATCGAGATGGCAATATTACTTGGCTTGGGAAAAGGCAATGAAGCAGGAATGGAAACGGGCACGGTTAGTTGGCTACAAATATGCAAAAATCAAATTACCAGGGTTGAAAAATCGTAGACATCAGAGACACATAAATCAGGGTCGCCAACTTCAAAAGGCCAAAACGAAACCAAAGAAATTGTTACCGCTATTTAACGGTTTATTGATGCGTCGCTTTAGCTAAATTTATTGGCCTGGTCGTTGGCCATTTTCATTCTTTCTCTTTCTCTCTCTCTCTCTCGCTCTGCCTTTCACATTCCGATGCTAACTCACACACACTATTCCGAATGGTGTGCGAAAAGAGGTAAGAGAATCGTATATCTTGAAAACGTGCAAAACACTTTAAAATTGATTTGACTTAGCTATTTGGTTTCTCAAATTGCGAACGTTCATTCATCGCCTTTCAGCTTTTTACCGGTTGAAACAGTTAATAGATAAGTGAAAAATGAAGCCACAATTTGATATTAAAGATTTCCCTTAAGACTAAATTGATTGATATATATTGTTCATCTTGCCAATAAAGCCATCCCAGCAGGTCGCTAGACCCATACTTAGTTTATAAATGAAAATAAGCGGTTAATTGTCTATATTAGTATTCAGAAGTATTTACACACATACACATACATAAATATTCATTCATCTTATGGTGAAATAAATGTCAGCACAAAAATTGCGAAGCGCATCATAAATATGTAAATATCAAATAACTATTGACCTATGATATATTTTAAACTCAATGGTATATCTTTATTCCAAATATACGTTATCTTAGTGTATTTTCAATATATCCAGAAATGTTTGTACGTGTTAAATATTTTCGGCATATTTCTGTTGTCACATAAGTGCTTTGTAATTATGAATAAATACTATTCAATATGCATATGTAGCTTTTAGTTGCAGCATATCGGTAATTCTTTGAGGGATGTCGCGTGCGACCATCTTGACAGTGATAAAAAAAAACCTGAAACAATTTTAAAAATAAGAAAAGATTACTCTTATAGCTCTAGATTAGTACTTTAATTAGAGCTAAGAATAGTTTTGGAATTTTCTTTCTGTTTTGTTTTCTCTTCTGATAATTGCCAAAATTAAGAAATTCGTACGCAAAACCAAAAAATGAACGAATTTATATATTATATTTTATCGTAAAACAGAACAAGTTCCTAAAATCAATCTTAGCTTTAAAAATAGTGCCAATCCAAGGCTTTAAGAATATCCTTCACTATTTTTATACCCGCTACCCATAGGGTAGAAGGGTATTATAACTTTGTGCCGGCAGGAAATGTATGTAACAGGTAGAAGGAGGCATCTCCGACCCTATAAAGTATATATATTCTTGATCAGCGTCAACAGCCGAGACGATATAGCCATGTCCGTCTGTCCGTCTGTGTGTCTGTGTGTCTGTCCGTCTGTCCGTATGAACACCTAGATCTCAGAGACTATAAGAGATAGAGATATAATTTTTTGTCGACAGCATTTGTTATGTTTGCACGCAGATCAAGTTTGTTTCAAATTTTTGCCACGCCCACTTCCGCCCCCGCAAATCAAAAAAATCGAATAACAAGCGTAAATTTAAAGCTAGAGCTGCGAATTTTGGTATATACTATAATTACTGTAGTAGTTATGATTCCTGAAAATTTGGTTGCGATCAGATAAAAAGTTAAAGTGTGGAAGTTATTAAAGAAATACTTTTGTATGGGCAAAAACGCCTACTTACTAGGGCTCTTAGTTACTTTGGCCGACAATCTGGTACATTGTGCCGTCTATGGTATATTTTGAATGGTGTGCTGTATCGATATACCAAACATACCATTTGGTATATTTTTAGTATTTTTTTTAGTATTTTCGGTATATTTTGAAAATAATACCGCAATATTTTGCCCTTATTAAAAATGGGTAGCGGGTATCTCACAGTCGAGCACACTCGACTGTAACTTTCTTACTTGTTTAAAATTATTTTAGTTTATGTTTTTTTTTTGTCATTGTAAAGATAATCGCACGCGACATTTACCAGAGAATTACCCATATGTACGTTGTTACTTTGTTTTCTTTTTCTTCGATATTTCTATATTTGACGCACAAATGTGTTTGGTTTATATTTATAACGATCGAGAAGCAGAGAGAGAGAGACAGAGAGAATTGCACCGATGTGTCGTGAAGAAGGTTTTTTGTCATTTGCTTACTTTTTTATCACCTAAACATTGCAACTTGGTGCTACAGACTTTACAGCAATAATTAGCTTAACTAACGGACTGACAGATATCCGGAGAGCTAGAAATCAAAAGACGAAATAAATAAAATTACATATGATACTTTATCAGCAACTTAGTGTAGTATATTTGGATATTGGACAAGAATTAAAAGTCGACAGCACAAATAGAGTAGGAGGAGAATGAGGAGGAGACGTCAATGTTGACTACAATCAAAGTCACAAAATGTTTGCAATTGACATATAATGAGGCCTCGTCAAGCCGTGAGCTGAAGCGTGTGCTAGGGTCAAATCGGGCCATCCTTTCTCGCTGTTTCTCCCCTTGTTTTTCTCATTCTCATTCCCATTCTCTCTTTGTCTTCCCCATGCTTTGTAAAGCACAATGGCATCGCTATCAATTTAACGCTTTCAATGCGTACAAATTTCTAATTTCATTAAAATTGTTTCAAGCGCCGCCGAAAATGGCCAGGAGTGCTCTGTAACGTTACGTACCCTGCCCAGACGTTGACAGACACAAATCGACAATAGACGTCAACACATGAGAGGCTGCCAGTCAGTTAGGGAGCGGGTTTGACTATTGATGTGTTTTGGAGGACGCGGTGGTCTATGGCAGACAGTTTTGGTAATCAAAGTGCGTTGATCAAAGTAGAAAATCGATTTTAATTGCAATCTAGCGATGTCGGCGCTCGAATCTTTGTTGCAGGCAAAGGGCGTGCAATGATTGAAGGGTGTCAATGGGCGAGACAGGCGATGGCTCGCTGTGCGTGTTACAATCGTCCTTTGCTGGTTGACGCAAAAAAGACCATTGAAATATTGAATCAAAAATTGCCGATGCTGTACAGATTCGCAGAGGATGATGACTCAGAGAGGCATTGTCAATGTTTTGACTAATGTGTTGCCATTAAAAAACGTCACTTGCCACTTCGCCATTTTAGTTGGGAAGCAGTACATATACATACATATGTATGTACATACATATGTATATACTCTGACATCCAGTGTTTCATACGGACTGTCGGATAGGCAGGCAAACAATACAGACGGACAGAATATATATTTAGTCAATGGAGTCTGGATGACTTCTTCTGCCTGTTCCATAAATTTGTTTTATGCACAGAGTTAATACTCTTTTACCCTATATGTAGAGCGTATAAAATATGAATCCCCATAGTTCGAAAAGAAGATTAAATAAATCGCAAGCCTAGTAGCGGCTGCTGCAGCTCTTTGTTCCAAGTTTGTCTCAAATAAGTACATATATTGTGAAACATTAAAAACGCATTTAGCAATGGAAAAATAAAATCTTTGTTAACTAATAGAGTTGATGCAAAAGAGATCTATCAAAAGACAAGCTAGTGTTTCTGACCCATGCTGGAAAAGAAGACTTATTCTGAAGACTGTCTTTTAACATTTATTTAACTAAACAAATGATCATATTCTTTTCAATACATGTCTCAACGACTGTTTTTCTAATTTCATGAAATGCAACATCTGGAAAAACCTTCTTAGCCCAATATCCAATTATCAGATATTTTTATACCCGCTTTCCATAGGGTGAAATACAACTTTTTTTATGTTTAAAGAGCTCTGAGCGAAATATATTCAACTATCAATTTTTCCTATAAAATTTGCTATTAGGTGAAAACTTTAAGTTCACTTAGAAGGGCTCTATACATAATCATGAATTACTTACAAAGCACATGTATTCTTCATTTCATAAATATGTAAAGGACTTTAAGGTTTGGCGTTAATACTTGCCTTTGGCAAGGCATAAATATGATATTCGAACTCGTTGGAAATGTGAAGGAGTCAGTCATGCCCGGATAATTGTTTATTTTCAACAAAATTTATTGTTCGAGGCACCTGCGTCACGGCCAGCAAGAAAACTGACATTTATGTGAATGGGGAAGAGGACGTGGGGAATGAGAGGATGGCGATGATGATGGCGATGGACATCAAATTGCATGCACATTTTATGCCTTTGCAAATCTTGTTGCCCTTGGACTCGAAAATATTTCCATTGTTATTGTTGTTGGCCGTGTAAATTCAGTATAATTTGTAGTGTAAACAGCGACAGGGGAGAAGTGAGAGACAGAGTGAGAGAGAGTCAGAGAAATGCGATGAAGAGAGATGGAAACTATTTCGGTTTGGTTTGGTTTTGCAGTCATGTTGACCATTTGGCTCATGTAAATAAAGCATGTAAACCGATTGGCAAACATTGGAGTGAAGCGCTTTAAGCGCGATATCAGCACTTTAAAGGTAAACATGGTATGCTCCCTGCTTTGCCATCCATCCTGCTTGGTTGGCTTTGCTCGATTTGTCCCCAATGAAACCAAACCTAACCCAAACTAACTCAACAGCGCCGTGAGAACTATGGGCAACCTCGAGCGTGAAAGTTCAAATTCAATTACCTTTCAAATATTTGCATTCTGCGACACAAAGTTCCGTCATAATGTGCACAATAGCTGCCCCTCGAATGCCACTTGAAAGCCGACGGACAAGCGGACGAAAGGGGCAGATAGCGGATGGTGGGTGGTGGATGGCGAGTGGCGGATGCCGGGTGGTGGATGGGTGAAGAAGCTGGGAGGAGGTGTAGTCGACTATAAAGAACAGACCGACAACGGAAGGAGCACTCAAAACAGTTGCAGCTAATGCCGCTCTGAGCGACCAGGATGTCGTCCTTCTGTTGCTCGTACAGCTGCTGCCGCTGCCGCTGTCGCCGACGTAGGGATCGCAGCAATAACAACGACAATGACGTTAACTTTTCCCGCCTACTGCGGCCCATCCCCATTCAAAACAATTACAAAACAAAGGCCAACAGCACAGCCAAAGCAACATAAGGACACATGTACGTGTGTGTGTGTGTGTGTGTGTGTGTGTGTGTGTGTGTGTGTGTGTGTGTGTGTGTGTGTGTGTGTGTGTGTGTGTGTGTGTGTGTGTGTGTGTGTGTGTGTGTGTGTGTGTGTGTGTGTGTGTGTGTGTGTTTTTTTTTTTTTTTTTTTTTTTTTTTGGTTTACACCCCGGCAGGAAAATCTTCAAAAAGATTCCATCTACCTCCTGTAGATGGATATGTGCGATTCTTACGCACTAAAAACCTCCGTATGGTCTCGTCTGTCCAGTACGTGCTCACCGGGACTGTCAATAAAGATACTACGTCGGTGAGCAGGAATGTAATGCTTCTATGCATTCCTTCGTCATATTGCGCGAATTCGCGCTCGCTGGGAACTCGTTTAGTCGCCTTGTACGACAAGCCGAGACGGCTGAGATGGTATTCTTAACCCGCCACCCCACGGGCGTCGAGGATCAGCTATCGCTGCCTGGTCTGTTGGTCGTCTCGTCAGCTCGCACTCGTGTCATTATATTGATGATGATATCGTGGCACGCCTGCCATGTCACAGCGTCTGCCATCATCGCAGCTAATAATCCCGATGGTGATAGTGTGAGATCCTATCATTCTCGTCAATTGTTCTCTCTCGTCAGTAAAGCGTGAGCAGTGTAGAAGCACGTGCTCTGCTGACTCCACCTCATTCACGCAGTAAATGCACTGTGGGGTATCTACGTGATGAAACCTTGCTAGGTACCTCCGAAAGCAGCCATGGTCAGTAAGGAACTGAGTTAGGTGATAATCCAGCTCCTTGTGTTTGCAGTTGGTCCATGCTATTAGGTCAGGAATAAGTACATTTGTCCATCGACCTTTTGTTGATGATCGCCATCTGCCCTGCCACTCAACTAACAGATGCTCGTACACTATGGTCGGGTTGGCTCCCGCCCGCATGTCAGCAAGTGCCCTGATCTCCAGGTCAACTGGTGGCGTCCCTGCCAGCACTAGTGCCGCATCCTCCGAGATGGTACGGAAGCCCATTATCAGGCGTAGGGCTACTGTGCGATAGACCGCCCGCATCTCCTTCAGATAGGACAGTTTTCCCGTTACGCAGCTCCATATTGGAGCGGCGTAGAGCAGTGTCGCCCTCGTCACTGAGGCCATCAGCCTCCTAGCAGGCATTCTGGGGCCGCCGACATTCGGCATTAACCTAGCTAGCACAGTAGCTGTCATAGCCGCCTTCCTGCTGGCATATTTTGCATGTTCCTTGAAGCTCAGCCTATGGTCGACCAAGACCCCCAAGTACTTCAATGCCTCCGCTGACTCCAATTGTACACCATTTACACATATTTGCAACTTCTCAACCCCTTTCCTGCTGCTTAGTAGAACCACTTCGGTCTTATGTGCTGCAATTTCGAGCCCTACATTCTGTAACCAGCCAGTAGCTGCTACAATGGTATTATTGCAAAGAGATTGCAGTTCTACCAGTGTCTTGGCTACGGCAGTGATGGCCACGTCGTCCGCAAAGCAGTGTAGCTGCGTATCACGAGGTGTACTGATGGTCAGGATACCATTATACATAATGTTCCACAGAATTGGTCCAAGGACCGACCCCTGCGGAACTCCCGAGGTGACTTGATACTTTTTTGGGGAATCGGTCGTCTCGTACCAAAGTACTCGGTCCCTAAAATAGCTGCCAATTATACCCTTTAGGTAATCTGGGATTCCCATGGAGCTCATGGCACTAAGAATACTGGTCCATCTTGCTGTGTTAAAGGCGTTCTTCACGTCTAAAGTGACGATAGCACAGTATTTCTTTGCTCCTCCTAGCCATCTTTCTCCGCTAGTGCATTTTGTGCAATATCCGGACGTTGGCCAATGCGTCAAGAGTGCTCCTTCCCTTTCGGAAGCCATACTGTTGATGGGCCAGCCCATTAGGTCCCTCCGTAAAAGCTTCTATCCTACTGTAGATTATTCGCTCGAATAGCTTTCCCACAAATATCCAACAGGCAGAGTGGGCGGTAACCACTGGCGTTGGATGTGTCGCCCTTCCCTTTCGGAATAAGAACAAGTTTTTGCTCTTTCCATGTGCTCGGGAATATCCCTTCCATGAGACATTGTTGGAAGGTGCTGCTAAATATGTCCGGTTTGGCTACTGCAACGGCTTTTACAACTATCCCTGGGATACCGTCAAGTCCAGGGGCCTTACCGGGCTTTATCCTGCTAGCGGCTTGTAGAATTTCCTCAGGAGTGATGCAAGGAAAAAGTGCTCCAGGAGATACCTGCGCCGGCTGCCATAGGGATGTTTGCTTGGGAAACAGCTCCTCTACGATGTTCGCCATGACATCGGGCTCCATATATATTTTCTTCCCTGCTGATTTAATAATCCTCTTGTAGACGATTTTATATGCCGGGCCCCATGGGTTCTCGTCAACACTTGCGAGCAGGTCCTTGAACGCCTCGGCTTTGGCTTTTGCAATGGCTTTTTTCAACATGGCACGAGCTATTCTATGGCGGTCAACCATGTGCGAGTGGTTTTCGCGCCCCCGTGCCCGCTGTGCCCGTCTCCTCGCTGTGAAGCACTCCGTCCTCAAATTCCCTAAGGGAGTCACTCCACCAATATACTGGTGGTTTAGTCTTCTTTCGCGTTCTACGCGGCATTGTTGCATCGCATATCCTTCTGAGTGATTGCGTAAGGTTTGATACCATTGTCTCTGCAGGTCCAATTGGGTTTTTCCAGATCGTCAATAACGTAATTTAGCATGTCATTGTCAATTTTGTTGACGTCCCACGCCCGTCCTAACTCACTTATTCGTTGTTTGCTTATCACGCACGTCAGTGTAACATTAAAAACAATCAATGCATGGTCACTCATTGTTACGTCGTCAAGTACCTCCCACTTCGCATTCCCTGCTACAGCCCTACTGGCGAAGGTGACGTCAATGTATGATGAGCCTCTGTCGTTGTCAAATGTTGGTTTGAGTCCGTCGTTCAGCAATATCAGGTCGAGCTGACTCATTGCATTAATGACTGCCCTACCTCGTTGATTTGATGTTCGGCTCCCCCATTCTACTGCCCAGGCGTTGAAGTCGCCCGCTATAACCGCTGGCCCTCTTACTCTCGCATGTTGTACCAGATGCTCCAGCATCTCTTCGAATTGGTCATAACTATCGCTCGGAGGGGCGTAGACGCTGTAGAAATGAACCCCCTTCAATTTTGCATACGCAAAGCCACGATGGGGAGCGGACTGAACTTCCTGTACGTGTATTCCGGTGCAGCATTTTACCGCCGCCTTTCCTCGCTCGTCTAGTATAATGTCTGCGTTCCCCCCACTAGAGATGTAGGGCTCACTCAACAAAAGGACATCTACCTTGCGTTCCACTGCGGTTTGTTGTAGTAGGCTCTGGGCAGCCGCGCAGTGGTTTACGTTCAGCTGGGCAATTCTAAGTTGGCTCTGCATGGTGCTGGCTCCTTACTCCTTCCTGTTTTTTGGCCTTCTTGTATTTTGGACACGCAAAACCACCAGTCGCATGGTTCCTATCCTCGCTGCAGATTAGGCATTTATACTGTTCTACACAGCATTTAGCTTTATGTCCCCTGCCTCCACATCGTAGGCAGCAATCTGAGCGATCTGTATCCCTGCAGTTGCTTGCGCGGTGCCCGAAGCCTAAGCATCTAAAGCATCGCATTGGCCTAGTGTCTTGGGTGATCCGACACCTAGACCATCCCACGGTTACGGTACCCTTCTTTAGTACCGTGATAGCGTCAGCTATATCCAGCATTAACGTGGCTACTTGGGTCCCATCACGCATTTTTCTCATGCCTCGCACATCCGGCTTTGAGATCTCACCAAACTGAGTCTTAAGGCATAGGGCAAGGTCTTCGGCAGTCGTTGCCTCGTCCATACCAGTACACAGTAAGGTGGTCTTCTGTGATCCCGAGCGAACTGAGGCTAGTTCGTTCAGGGAATTCTCTATGCCCTCTCTGATCTTATTAGCTAGTGGACCTGATTTTCGCTCCAATTCCAGGATTAGTTCTCCCTTCTGGGTCCGTCTAATTTTTTGGACTTGTTTTCCTATATCTATCAGACTCGGGTCCCCCTTCAATTTCCGTAGTATTTCTACATACGTAGTCTCTCCCGTCTTGGTCACTATAAGCGCCTCTGGTTTCTTGCGCAGCTTTTTAGGCTGCACCTTCTTCCACTCAGAGCTTTTGCTATTGGGGCTCGGCTTCTTGATCACTTCAGCATATGATGTCTTCTTGGTTGTTTCCATCTTTTTGCTATGTTGCCCATTATTATTTTGGGGGATCGCCTTCTTTTCTTCCGGTTCCTTGGCTACTGGCGTCCGTTTTTTATTAAGGCCCTCTGTTTGGGTGCTAACATTCCTGGCGAGAACCTCCTTTGCGTTTCCTTCCTGTAGCTTCAGTGCTCTATTATTGAGAGTGGCGAGTTCAGCTATTGCATCCTTTGATACCTTAGTGACGTGTCGCTGAGTCTCGAATGCTGCCGTGAGTACGCTGATTCTGCTTTGCATTTTATTAAGAATACTAAGCAGATCATCATTTTGCCATGCCGTGGACAGATCCACAGGCCGTAAAGGCGAGACAGGTGGTGATCTGGTTCCAAACCTTTGAGTCGGGACGCTGATGAGATCGGTAATCCCATTGCTAGCACCGTGCACCCCAAGTTCTGAAGATTTCGCCGGGTCCGGTCGTAGTGTCGACGAGCTCTCCTTCATAGGGTTGTCCGATGGTGGGACTGGCTTTGACCTCTGCATCTGCGCAACTTTAAGGTTAAGTTGCGTTGGCGGGGGTCGTTGTTCACCCTGATGTGCTTCCTTACCTGCAACTAATTCGGACGCCCGTTCAGATGGCGCAGATACCGCTGCAATTACAGGCACTCTTATCGGCGAGTGTGAAACCTTGGCTTCCTTGCGAACGGGTCAGCATTCGCCACTCCTTCCGATCGATCCGCAGACTCCTGTATATCTCTCCTCTCTCTCTCCTCTTCTCCCTTCCTTCCTTTGCTTGTTGTCAACATCAGTGTGATTGGGTCCCTACTCTAAGTCGTTATCAATGTTCGTAATACAGTCGTGTCTAATGATCTCATGGTTGTCTATGTAGCAGGGAGGCCATGCGAGGGTTGACATACGCCTTCATGGGGTCGTATGTTCAGAGCCAGATCCACGTAAATCAGGAGCAGTCTCAACTGAGCCTGTACGCCCAACTGAATGGGGACGAAACATTAAGCGTGCTTAGAGGTCAGCCACGATTTTAACGGGACGGGGGCAGTCACAGCATTAGCCTAGTAGTCGTTTCGACAAGATATCACTCTGTCTACTCAGATACTAGGATACTGTGACTGTCAGCCCAACTCTTCAAATCAGAAGTGGTGTTTCCAGTATCCTAATCAAGGCTGTACTGGGCTCGGCCTTGATACCACATTAGTCGCCTTTTACGACAAGCAGTGGTTAGCTGAGGTGGTATTCTCATAACCGCCACCGCCACGGGCATGTGTATGTGTGTGTGTGTGTGTGTGTGTGTGTGTGTGTGTGTGTGTGTGTGCCACACGAGTATAAAAATACCAAATAAGCCAATTTCGAAACTGAACTAGCTGCAACTACATAGCTGCCCTGACTGACACCGAACATCCAATGCCTGAGTTTTACAATTTTTTCAATGCCGTCTTGTTTGAGAGAAGAATAAGCGAGACACGAGAGTCTACGGAAAGCATATCTACTTTTTAGTAGTGTTAGTCATCGGCTAAACTGAACTGGAAGTTAATAATATACTGTCATCGACTAAACTGAACTGGAAGTTAAAAATATACCTACGTATGAAGCCTACCATTATTAACAAAAAATTTTAAGTCGTGGCTGAAAAGACTTCAATTATCTTAAATAAAATGGACATTGACAATTTATGTAGGTTAAAAAATGTATATATTTATGTGTACGAACGAACAGCCAAGTGCCATCTCATAGCCAGCTGTTTTTAGTCTTGAAACTAATGCTTTTCATTTGCTTAAACTCTGATTTCTTTCTTATACATATGTTTAAGTTAGGTATGAAAGATAAAAGATAAAGAAAAATAATTTCAGTATATTGTAATGTAATACAAATACATTTGAAAATATTTATGACTTCCGAAAATAAGAAACTAATAAATCTACGGTTTGGAATGTTAGTATTTAGTAATTCAACAGAATTACGAAGCAAAAAAAAATTGAAAATTTGAAATTCCTGCTTAGTTTTTCAGTTAAACGTGGAAAACATACTAATTAATTGTTGTTTATTGTTGTTATCAACTAAGCTGGGAAGTAGAGTATATTTTCGTCGCGGAGCACAATCTTGCCCGTTTTTTATTTGTCGCATTGGCTCGTTGGTCTAAGAAAGTTTTATAGAGTCAGAGGGACGCAGATGTAACTTTTGCTGGAAACTATGAGGACCGTATTCTAGCTTCAAAGGCCCCAAATTTAAGTCGATGACTCTTCACGTCTCTAGGAATATTAAAAATGTGGGCACATATGTTTCGATTGGTTTCTTGATGCTTTTATTCAACAATAAAGTGCATTGACAATTCCTTCTTTTGTTTATTAAAAGTGTTTTGCAAATTTCATTGTTTCCTTAGCCAGTTTGTGCAGCGTGCTCACTTCATTTATGTCCATACATACATATGTATGTACATAGTTCGCACCACGCCTTATTTGCAGCGATATGCTAGAATGTACGTACATTCATGCTGACAAATTCTACATCTCTGGAGGACGTTACATGTTTTATGCAAGTCAAGTTACCACGCCAGGTAACCAGGTCCTAGTTCCAGTTGCAGTTTCAGTTGCAGTCGCATGCAACCCATTTACATGTTGAACTTCTTTTTTCTTTTGTTGCCTAACACGAATCAAATGAGTGCGTGCTGAGTGCACATTTGGATTAGGTAGAACTCGCTCCTGGGGCTATGACACGGCCTGGGAATGACGTGTGAAGCGCGGAAGATGGAGGAGGTATTAACAGTGCAATGCAAATGTCAGTGACGAGTGCCGTCATGTAAGCAGATGTGCGAGCATTTGCGTTACGCTATATTCAAAGATGCCCGAATGCATTTTACACCAAATGCAACAGTGATCAGCATGCGTTGTGTTTTTAGTTATAGGAGAGATAGAGCGATATAGAAAAAGAGACATGCAGAGATGGGAATGTAGCCACATGCGGGCGAGTAATATAAAATGCATAGAATTTCCCTTGTATTCTATGCATTTAGAAGTAAATTTATGTTATGTTATGAGGCAACAAAAGCGAAATTGCATTCAAGGGACAGCCAACTTTAAACGCAAGCTTACTTAAAAAAAAAACGAGCATTTTCTGTTTTTATACCCGTTACGAATAGGGTAAAAGGGTATTATTGGGCAGAAGGAGGCATCTCCGGTTCCATATATACATATATTTATTTAGCCATGTCCGTCTGTCCGTATAACATCTATAGTTTTTCTAGAAGTTATATGTATAAGAAATACTTTACTTTGGGCAGAAACGCCTAATTACAACGCGTCTTAGTTGCTTTGGCTGAATATACGGTCTATTTTGCACTCTGTTATATTTTGAATGTAGTAATACATTAACATACCAAATAACATTTAGTATATTTTTAGTTTTATGAGGTGTATTAATTAGGTATATTTTAAAATTAATACAGCTTGTCTTGCTTTTTTCAATATGGGTAGCGGGTATCTCATATTCGAGCACACTCGATTGCAGCTTTCTTACTTGTTGTATGGCAAAATTATACTTAATAATGATATTTCTTGCAGAATACTTTAAAAATTAATATTCAAATAGGAAATATTAGGTCAAAAACTAATTTCAATCGGAGAAAACACAAACTGTTTGATTCCTAATTCCTCTAATTGTCATTCTTAGCTTTCCCATTATGTATCCAATAAATAGTTCAAATATTTTAGTTGGAATTTCCTTACTTAAAATAGATTTCCATTTGTCACTCTCGTTTACGGAATGATAACTTAAGCTTTATCAAATGGAAAGCAAATAAATATGAAGCTTTATTTGAGCTGTAGGCGAAGCGGCGCATCATTCGTAATGTTGCTGGTCATAAATTTGTTTCCAAATATATTGCGCATACGCACTGTAGAGCCGCACTAGACAACGAACTAAGCAAACATTGTATTGTTGTTGCTGTTGTTGTTGTTGTTGTTTTTGTTGTTGTAATTGTTAGTCAAGTTTGTTTTAGCAGAGAGTTGGGTCAGTAGCGCGAACTGCAGCTGAAATTGCCTTGACATATTGCTTAAAACCAAACCAACGAAGTCTGCCAGCAGTCCTACAACAGTCTTTGTCACTTCTGTGTGCAAAGTGTGAGTGTGGGTATGTATATGTATGTACGTGTGTAAGTGTTTCTGTGTTTGTCAAAAGCATGCAAGTCATTCAACTCTATTTTATTTATTGTACAACTGCTGTGCGTTGTGGTTGTGTGTTTACTAAAATGCAGCAGCACTGACAACACCAACAACAACTACTACTACACACACACATAGATATGTACATAAATACATAACGTCGACAGTGTACAAGAATAGCAGCAACAATAAAAACCCAGACTCATTCATCTATTTAATTAATAACAAACACTGCGCACTTTGCATACACCAAGAATAACAGGCGAATAACAAGAAGTATGACTTTTGATTGCAGTGCCGATCGTAGAATACTCTGCCTATGCTTAGATTTGTCTTAATGCAAATATATACATATATATTTCGAGAAGAAATTATAAATTCTTAACAAGAAGTGACTAGAGCAACACAGCGAGGAAGCAATATTATCGTTTAAATAGTCATATTTGGTATATCGAAACACTATTACATTCACATTCAAAATATATGTTGCCCTTAATAAAATATACAAAATATACCAAAAGTAATATTACATTCATAATATATTATATTATAGAGTGCGCAATATATTACATTGTAAAGTTGACAATGTCAATTAAAGCAGAAAGCAGTCCAGAAGCTGCAGCCGGTTTTTGCTATTCAAATACTTTCTTGAATAACATCGACATACTATATTTATTGTACCTTATTTTTCGATTCTGAATATTATAGTGCTGAAATCTAGGTGATATTGTTGATTCGGAGTAAATATATTTTAAACAAGTAAGAAAGCTACAGTCGAGTGTACTCGACTGTGAGATACCCGCTACCCATTTTGAATAAAAGCAATATATTTTGCGGTATTATTCTCAAAATATACCAAATATACTGCAAAAATACTAAAAATATACCAAATGGTATATGTGGTATATCGATATAGTACCGCATTCAAAACATACCATAAATGGCACAATATACCAGATTGTCAGCCAAAGCAGCTAAGACCCCTAGTAAGTAGGCGTTTTGCCCATACAAAAGTATTTGTAATAGCTTCCACAATTTTTTGATCGCAACCAAATTTTCAGGGATTATAACTACTATAGTTATTACTGTATATACCAAAATTCGTAACTCTAGCTTTAAAATTACGCTTGTTATTCGATTTTTTTGATTTGCAGGGGCGGAAGTGGGCGTGGCAAAAATTTGAAACAAACTTGATCTGCGTGCAAATATAACAAATGCTGTCGAAAAAAAATTATAGCTCTATCTGTTATAGTCTCTGAGATCTAGGTGTTCATACGGACAGACGGACAGACGGACGGACGGACAGACGGACAGACGGACATGGCTATATCGTCTCGGCTGTTGATGCTGATCAAGAATATATATACTTTATAGGGTCGGAGATGCCTCCTTCTACCTGTTACATACATTTCCTGCCGGCACAAAGTTATAATACCCTTCTACCCTATGGGTAGCGGGTATAAAAATGCCAATATCCTCGAATACATATGGCCCATGTTACAATAATATTACGAAATAATAAATTTAATCAATGAAAAGCTGCAGTAGGGTTTTCTCATATTGAGTTATCTCTTGAAAACTTCGTGTGTTGTTAATCTGATCACTACCAAATTCTCGGGAGTCACAAAGACTATAGTTAATGTTGCATCATGATTCTATTAATTTTTTTATAACAAGTGTTGCGAAAAATTATAGCTCAAACATTAATAGATGATCTATTAGATCTAGACGAAATCTCTAGACGATATCAAGCCTTTCATGCGAACCGATTGAAAAAGACATTGCAACATCATCTACCTGTTGCATACATTTCATGTTGCCAAAAAGCTTAAAAAAGGAAGTAGATTTTAATTTCCGCTGCCAATAGGTAAATATATTTATGTGACTTTCGTACTACTGAACAATAATATTGTAATGAATAAAAATGAAAGCGACTGTTGCCAGATCATAGTTATAATTCTATAAAAAAAAATCTATGAATTACCCCTAGTCTAATGAGTAGTTCTGAAAAACTCATTGGATGACTATAGTGTTAGCAATACCAATAGCAATGGCAATAGTTAAAGTTCATTTTCGTCCTTTTGTATCCGAGTGGAACTCGAAAAATTATCTTATTTTATGTTATAAGTTTATGAAGTAAGGTCTTTAAATACTATAGAATGGAATGGAAAGATAAACTGGTAAGTAACATACTTAGCTGTTGCATTATATAAATTATGTACATTACATATTAAGGATAATAAAGGATAAGGATAAAATCTGATGATAAAAAATGATGAGATGAATGCCAAGCATGAACAGTATAGAGTTATAGCTTTAGCTGAAGTTGAAGTAACAGTTGGAGTTATACATTCAGGTTTGACTCATGGTTGGCAATACTTTATGTTTTATCCAGTTCGTTCGGTGGGCGTGCACAACATGACGCCAAAAAACCGAAAAATGCATCTGGAAACGCGGCTGGAGTTGCTGTGCAGACGCCAGGACAATGGATGCTGTCATACACAATGAAGCAATGCGCTTCCCGAAGATGGGCAACTCGTCTACTAACTAGTGACATGTGCAGGCTGCATGGCAGAGTCTGGCAAACAATAAAGGATAACATTTGCACAAGCTGCACACACACACTCACACATACACACGCGCTGACACACATACATACACATACACTTACACAAAAGCATACACTCACCAAGGAGGGTCATAAAATCCTTTGACCAAGTTTGCTTTTGTTCTCGTCATCGTCAACGGTCCGTTCCCATTGCCGTGTTCCCTTTTCCCCATTTTATCCACCGCCCTCTTCACCCCACATCCGACGTCTCACTCTTGCTGCTTTTTCCATCGGCTGCCGACTGAAGCTGGTATTGTCTTTATGCAGGTTTAATCTGTGTCAAAAGGCGTGAGTTATTACAAGCAAACCACGCCCATAAACGCCCACTAGTGACGCCAATAGAAGCACACATGTCCGCCTCACCCAAAGCTTAGCTATTGTCTTGCCGCTGCAACTAACTGGAGCCGGAGCTGGAGCTGCAGCCGAGGAAGTGTGGCACAGTGCTACTATAGACGAAGGCAAAGGACCAAGTCAAAGGTTTATCTATTGTCAACGGCTTTTGTGTTTCTGACATAATCAGCTTTCTCTTTGATCGAGCTGTCCATTTGAGATACTGATGAGCTGCCACCCTCCCCTCCCCTCCCCGCCCAACACTGGGGGAGCAAGGAAGTCAATTATGGCAAAACTTTGGCAAGTATGTAAGTCGCCTACAAACGAAAATTATTTTAAGAAATGTGCGATAATCTGATCAGTTTATTCATAAATTTCATTTAACTGAAATGAGCCTGGCCCTGCTACTGACAATGCAGGTTTAACACACAATGATCAGAGAAGCAGCACAATTGCAGCAGCTCTTTAGGTCCTATTTGCATTGACAATAACTTGAATTAATTAACGAGCTTGTTCGTGCCCAATTGCGCAATGGCCCAGCTTCTTTTGCATATTTGGTGTTTTACATACAATTGGCGCCCATCGATTGTTTAATGGCAGTTGATTCTAATAAGCCAATTGCGAGAGTCGGCATTTGAATTCAAAATGCGAAATAAGTTCATTAGCAAACGACGCCCGAAGTTCGAGTCTGGGCGTGGGAGGTGTGTGTTGGAGTGTGTTCAAACGTGCTGGTCCGGAAGTGTAAGTGTCTCCTCAGTCTTCCACGCCAACTCTCTGTCTCCTATGCTGTCCATAGAAATTTTGCTATTGCCCCCAGCCAGCAGACACCAGTGGCAAAGCACAAAGGACCTCTTCCTTACTCGCTGCGAATTGCAATGTTTGCCAGTTTCTCTGTCTATCTGTCCGTATGTTTGTCCGTTAGTTTAATTAGAGTTTATGCAACTTTTATGCTTATTAATACTTTTATAACCATTTCCTACACGGCTCCTTTCATCTTCGAAATTTGCCTCACCGTCGCTCAGGTAATTGCCAATTTGGTTTGAATTTCAATTGGCCAATTTGGGTTTGCTTTTGGGCATTCCCGAAGTGTAAGGCTCTGAAATAAGTTAAATAACGAGTACTTGCGTAATCTGTGTGCCTGCTATTAGGGAACTCGTATTATTATCGCGGCGAAGAATAAAATGAGGACACCTTAGCTAATAATACAAACAAAACAGAAGCGTTTGCATATACAGATATTCGTACATATGTGAACACTCATAAAATGGGGAGTATTATAAATATATAGTTTGATCAACACATTTCACATAGATACATCTAAGGAGATGTTAATTCACAAAATGAATTGAATAAATTCTGTTATTTTACTACTAACATTTCAGTCGAACCATGAACTAAATAACAAAGAATACCATTTACATCAAAATTTAAATGTTCAATACAAACGTTTATTGTGGGTTACTAAAGCAACGCAATAATATTCTAGCAAGCAAGAAAGCAATAGTCGAGTGTGCTCGACTGGGCGATACCCCTTACCCATTTTGAAAAAAAGGGAAATATTGCGGTATTATCTTCAAAATATACCTAATTAATATATCGTAAAATACTAAAAATATACCAAATAATATTTTAGGTATATTGATACAGTACTACATTCAAAATATACCATAGATTACAAAATTGTCTTCGCCATTTTTAATCTGATCGCAACAAAATTTTTAGAAATGATAAAAACTGTAGATATTATTGTATGTACCAACATTCGCGAATATAATTATGAGTAGCTATAAAATAAACTTGTTATTCGATTTTTGTCGATTTGCAGGGGTGAAAGAAAGAAAGAAAGAAATAAACTTGATCATAAAACAAACATAACAAGTGCTGTCAAAAAAAATTATATCTCTTATAGTCCCTGAGATCTAGGTGTTCATACAGACGGACGGAGAGACAGACTGAAAGACTATATCCTATATCGTCTCGGCTGTTGACGCTGATCGAGAATATATGCTGTCAAAGATGCCTCCTTCTACCTGTGACATACATTTATTGGCGGCACAAAGTTTTAATACCGTTCTACCTTATGGGTAACAGGTGCAAAAATACAAAATACATTAAGATAATATCACTTTAACAAATGAATGCATTTTTGTCGTTAAGTGCTTGCGTGGCTGCTAACGACCGCAGACTAGTCTTACATTGGAGTTTACTCGTTATATATTTATATTTTGTATATTAATGCAGTTGTTTACCAATCAAAATACTGAAATGCCGACTACAGCCGCCGCGTTTTATTTCTTGCTATATATATTTCCTGCCAGCACAAAGTTATAATACCCTTCTACCTTTTGCGTAACTGGTATAAAATCGAATAGCAAAAATAATTTTATAGCTAGAGTTGCGTTTGGTACATACAATAATTTATCTACAGTAATTTTAACTTCTCGTTTCAATCAGATAAAAATGCAGAAGTTATTTAAGAAATAAATTCATATGGAAAAAAAGGCTGCTGCAGCCTCTTATATGCATATACTCGAAATGTGTATGGATTCTTGCATTTCAACCAAATATAATACAAATATAATCTCTAAGATCTCGAATTTACACATATCATACAGACGCACTGACAAACTAGCAGACAGACAATCGGATCCGATTGTGTTTTATTCGTAGACAATATACAAGTTTTCTTCCAGTCCCGTCTTGTGTAGACACAAGATGCGAAATGACTTTATCATTTCAGTTTGCCGTATATGCGGAACTGATTTTATACAAGAACCGTCGAGTATAAATTCTGGAATTCTGAAATTTAAATTTCCCTCGGCTGCGCTGGCAGAATTTGTACTCGGCGTTTCTTGTAGAAAATGTACGGTCCAGCTCTTGCCGAAAATCTGTGCTTAGATTCTAGTGCGTAGTTCGGAATATGCAAAATAAAAATACGCTCAAAAATATATGCAGTAAATAAAATGTTTATTGTACTTCAAATTAAATGTATTTAAACTATAACAATGAGTACTTAAAATTATATATTATCTAATCAGTTTTACTTATAACTAAATAATCTAATAGCTAAAAGAAAAAATTAATTTATTTCGCCGTTTTCTATATTCTTCGCCCTGGACAATGCATTGTAGTTTCAATTTTAATCATCCAACATAGCTCTTTCGTGGTCCTCAAAACTGTAAATATAAATACAAATACAAATATATTTCTTAATTTAAATCAGATTAGAATAGTAGTTTAAAAATATTAACAACTTACCTTTTATTGTTTTATAAAAGACGCGCAGGAAAAAATCAACTTTCTTGTACAGCACTCACAAAACAAATGACGCATGATACACAAAATTGCACATGTACGAGAAAAGTAGGCGTTAGGGAAATTTAGCGTTGCGCTAAGAGGGCGCGTACAGCAGACTCAATGCAAGAAGCATTCTACAAGACGAGTCATCTAACGATCTACAGAAAAGTCTTGCAGTCTCGGTCTTGGCATGACACGAAACACAATTGGGGAGTTTGTTGCTGATTAAAAATATTGTAAAGGCTTAATGTGGCTTTCGTATTTGTTTCATCAGATAACTTGCCACAGGTACTATGTTAGAATTCTCTTATTTAGCTTAGGTGCTGTGCCCATTGGATAATTCTTGTCTTGGATTTAGGAATTTGATAAGCTTAGCAAAACCACTCCACAGACCGACGTGGTATATGTTGAATTGGAACTGCAGCTGCTGCAACTGCAACTTAAGGATTTTTATTATCTCAGCA
Source organism: Drosophila albomicans (assembly GCF_009650485.2). Taxonomy (NCBI): domain Eukaryota; kingdom Metazoa; phylum Arthropoda; class Insecta; order Diptera; family Drosophilidae; genus Drosophila; species Drosophila albomicans. Next base: position 2,025,872 of record NC_047628.2, read on the forward strand.
TATAAATTTATCTTAGTTGATATTTGTTAAGTGGATACGCCCAGCCTTCAACGAGCAGACTGCATTCTGCAATCTGCACTCTACTCTGAACACCCTCTTCAGTGGAGTGAACTATATCCTGTATCTGCACGGCGACTTCTATAAGTAAGAGTAGAAAAAATTGCAGTTAACTAAAGAGAAAATAACCGTGAAGTTGTATGTTTTGCAGTTCAGTGCATTTTGGTTATTGTAGCAACATTTCTTTCATATTCCCAGGCCACGCCCCCATCCCAGGCACCGTAACAGAGCGTAGCCTTGCTATTGTTGTTGCTGTTGTGTTTGTGCATGGGTTGTAAAAATGTTTTGAAGTGCGGCTGGCCTGGCAAATAACCAAATGGATGCCATGTTGCCCTACACAGCTGCCGGTCAACTACGACATATCCCCTTGCCAATGCTGTTCCTACTGCTGCCTTTTCCCCTGCCCAGCACTGAGCATGGCCTGTGGTTCATTCGCTTCGCGCTCAAGTAGCCCCATTCAGTTTTTGTACTTGTTTTATAGACCAGGTCCATGGGTTCACACAAACAGTCGACCAACCAGACATTCAGCCGGTCAGACAGCCAGCCAGCCAGTTGACCAGTTGTCCAGTTGTTCGGTTGTCCGGTTGTCCAGTTAGCCAGTCAGTCCCTTCCTACTCGTCTCTTGCTGATTCTGTGTCTGAAACTTTTGCCATGAGCATCGACACTCCTGGACACTCGTTAGTCGTGGAATTAGCAGCTCTGACCTGCCTACTTTGATACATTAATACTTAAGCAGAGAAAAGTCGAAGCCACTTACAAATATACAGGAATCTGGTATGAGATATGAGAGCGAAAGCCCTAACACCGTCGATAAGTACCTCACCATAAAAATCCACCAAACAGCGACTTAATTAATGTTGCCCAAAACTATAATTATTTTATTATAACAAAGAAGTAAGCCCTTCAAGCGAACAAGATTATCTGAAATCTTATAGACCAAAATAAAGCTGCGTTCGTACTCAGATTGGAAAATGGTCAGTCAGACTGTTCATTATGAATTCATTCGGTTTTTGTCAACACTTATTGGCTTATAATACAGTCAAGCTAGTCGATTTGCTGCATTATTTCTCAATTACAAGTTTGCTGTATTTTTTTTTTTTTTTTTGCAGTACTATAGCTCTATTTTAACTACTACGGTGCTGCAGCAATTGTCGACTGAATTTAATGACACTTAACGTCTGCCTCGCTGCAAAACTTATCTGTGTAGAGAGTTTGCGTACGAGTACGAGTATTTTCTAAAACTGGTGAATCGTTGTAGTTTCGGGGTGTGGTTGCACTGTGGATGCGTGGTACTTTGGCAGCATGGCAGCTGAGGGCAGAGTTGAAAAATGTTTCCAAGTTAAATGAAGCGTATCAAACGTCAGACGATAAATTTAAAAGCCAAAGCTATTGACTTGCAAAAAATAAAAGCAAATAATGCGCCAGCTAAAAGGCACACGACGAGCCAAACCAAAACCAATCTGAAGCGAACCAAACTCAACCGAACCGAACCAACCTGAATCCAGCTGAAGACAGAAGGCGCCACATGGTACAGATTCCGTTACCGTTGCTGTACGGCTGCTGCGACTGCATGGACAAGGCCAATTCCAATGCATGTGTGAGATGTGACATTTCTGCTGACAGTACAAAAGCAGCGACGCCGCCAGCGCGTCGACATCCAACAATCGAACGGTCCAACGGAAGTCGACGTGTTGACAGCGCCCTCTGTGGAGCCATGAGTGTGATGTGGCAGTCGCATAAAAAGAACTGCTGCATGTAGGGACCCAGAGACAAAGAGATCGAAAGAGAGAGATAGAAAGAGTGACTCAGGGAGTGAGCTAGAGAGGGAGAGATAGAGATAGAGAGAACGAAGCACAGTGATTGGCTACTTAACTCTTTGACAACTTGACATCTCAGCAGAAAAGTCCGTCTCCGACTCTGGCTCCGGCTCCGACTCCGGCCGGTATGCACCCCGGACTCATATGTGAACCGTGGCCAAAGTTGGCCGGTAAACTTGGTCGTTTGCATGCTGCCAAAGTTTAATAGAAATTCAATTTCTATTATTTTCTTTCCCCCCCTCTTTCACTCTCTCTCTCTCTCTCTCTCTCTCTGCTGCCTCTCAGACACTTTGCATGTGCTGTGTGTTTCCTTTGAAACAATAAATTTGCCCCAAGTATCCGTGTCCAGTGCGAGTCACATGGCCCGAAAGTGTCGAGAGGCGTGCAAAAGTTGCGAATTTTTATTGGGTTGCGCTTTCAGCATGATAACTCGTCTGCAAACTTTTCATTTAGGGAGGAGGACGTATGTTTCTAAACGTTCCATACGAATATTAACGATTCGTTCAGCTTCGTTGAGAAAACATGTTTTCTCAGCCTTTTTATACCCGCTACCCATAGGGTAGAAGGGTATTATAACTTTGTGCCGACAGGAAATGTATGTAACAGGTAAAAGGAGGCATCTCCGAGCCTATAAAGTATATATATTCATGATCAGCGTCAACAGCCGAGACGATCTAGCCATGTCCGTCTGTCCGTCTGTGTGTCTGTGTGTCTGTGTGTCCGTCCGTCTGTCCGTATGAACACCTAGATCTCAGAGACTATGAGAGGTAGAGCTATATTTTTTTTTCGACAGCATTTGTTATGCTTGCACGCAGATCAAGTTTGTTTCAAATTTTTGCCACGCCCACTTCCGCCCCCGCAAATCAAAAAAATCGAATAACAAGCGTAATTTTAAAGCTAGAGTTGCAAATTTTGGTATATATAATAATAACTATAGTAGTTATGATTCCTGAAAATTTGGTTGCGATCAGATAAAAATTGTCGAAGTTATAAAAGAAATACTTTTGTATGGGCAAAAACGCCTACTTATAAGGGTCTTAGTTACTTTGGCTGACAATCTGGTATATTGAGCCGTCTATGGTATATTTTGAATGCGGTACTATATTGATATACCAAACATACCATTTGGTATATTTTCAGTATTTTTTTTTAAGTATTTTCGGTATATTTTCAAAATGATACCGCAAAATTTTGCCTTTATTAAAAATGGGTAGCGGGTATCTCACAGTCGAGCACACTCGACTGTAACTTTCTTACTTGTTTAATAGAACTCTGATCCAGAAAAGCAAAAATGCACCATCAAATATACTGAAGTATAGAAAAGGAAAATTACTAGCATTATTCTCAATGTGTTTTTGTCACAACATAATAAGGTATACCACACAATATAATTTTACATTTTGAATGCTTTTGAACCACTCGAATGACCCCTTTGAATAGATATATTGTAGTTACGTCAGTCTATGTATGCGTACTCCACTTGCAAGTAGAGTTAATTTGTTGGCATTGCAATTTGTAAGCTGTCTTCTAGAGTGTTGAAACCAATCCCGTATTTCTATTTGTCTGCTTATTATGAAGCCGTAGTACATACTCTCCTTACTCTCTTTGTCGTTATTGGCGTTTGTTGTTGGCAAACAAATTGCATATAAATTGCACTCATTGACGGCAGGGAATCTACATGAAAATATTTTGTAGGTACTACATAAATTTCATATTTCCCACTTTGCAGCCGCCGTTGCCTCTCTTGGGGCATATCAAGTGCCAGCTTCGCTATACTACTACTACTAACAACACCACCTTACCACCCACTTTGCTCAGAAATAAACAACAACAAGAACAAGAAAAGGAGAAATTTTTAGCTCGTTCTTGTTGTTGCTGCCAAATGACTTGCCATAGCAGTTGCCGGTTGGCATTTTTGATGAGCCAGCTGCACGTAGCTCTCGCACTCACTCTCGCTTGCCACTACACAACTGTCCCCCTCTTCTTCTCCCCTTGTCACTCTCTTCTTTTCAGCTACCGCCCCACGTTCCTGCAATCCTTGTCAGCTAACTGCTCAGGTAGCTTGAGCAACTCTAGGACTTTATTAAAATTATATATTTGCATGTTTGTTGCAATTTGAGTGTGGCACGAAGTCAGCAAACGTTGACTGCAAAAAAGGCAATTGCATATGAATTTATAAATATGAAACGCAATTTTGTCATCTTGCAACTTGCTACTTGCATCTTGCAACTTTCAACTCGAATCATGCCGTTCATAACATGCCATTGCAAACTTCCTACTGACTGTCAAAGTTTTTTATTTACGTAAAAATATGCAGATAGAATACTTTTCTTATTGATGAAAAGCGGACATTGTTTTAACACCATTTGAGAAAATTACTTAGTTTCGTATGCAAACCAATAAATAATAAATAAGGTTAACAACGCTACATTTTATTAATCGCCTATTTTGAAAAACTTCCAAATTCAACTTTATCTGCTAGAATTTATCTGTGGCTTACAAAGCAAATGTGCCACCAATTACATTTTTTTCAATTAAATTGTGTCAATTCTTAATTGAATCAAATTAATTGTTTTCATGAAAAGTCGATTATTAAATGCCCTCCACGAATACGTTTTCAAATTAGTTTACAGCTTAAGCTCTGTAATGACCATTAAATTTGTGACTCCTCGCGCAAATGCGATTGTAACACTCTGAAGCACAGTCAGGCCACAAAAAAGCCAAGCATAAAATGCCCGCATTCATGAACCTGTAGAGAGACAAATCTGGAGAGGAAAGGATAAATGTTGGCAGGCCTAAAATGTAATGTAATGTGTATGGTAAATTGAAAGGCATTGCAGGAAATGTGAGCATAATATTTGCGCCTTGTTAGTTTGTCAACGCATCGCTGACTCTCAATGATGAGAACTAAACTAAAGAGGACGTTGACGAGGAATAGACGATGGGATGTGAAGAGTTTTGCGTTGATACATTTCATTTAATGACATTTCACAGGCGGCGGGCATAATTAAAATCCCAAATAATTATAATAAAACACGGCAAACATTTACCAGAGCAAAAATTTGTTTTCAAACTACTATTTCGAATCCTTCGTGAGGCGAAGAAATCCCTCCCCTTCAGCCCATCATCGCTATGCGAATACCAACTGCGGCGACTGCCAGAATCACGCTTAAGCTTACGATTTATGTGAGATTCTTTAAGCGAAATCCAAGTCAATTAGTTTCCTAATTCGTTTTGCGAAAAGGAATTTATCGATTTTATCTGCAGACGTGCAGAAAGTAGTTAAGAACAGTTTTTCCTACGACTTTCATCGCTTCCCTTTTTCTGGGTAAGTGCTGATAATGATGCTGCTGCTTGCCGTATGTACTGTGTGCATGTGTGTGAGTGTGTGTGTTTGTGTATGTGAGTGTGTTTGTGTGTGTGTTCAAACAATGAACAATGCCCCACTCGCTGTGTGAAGAGCGTAAGCAATAAACAAGCCGCATTGCTTATACGCCATGTTAGCCACGCGCTCCATAGAACCGATAACGAGTAAAATTTGTTTGTTTGATTTTAATTGCTACACCAGTCGTTTTAAATGCCTCAACATATGTATATTGCTTACTAACTAAAATCATTAAATACTTTCTCTAAGCATGTAACCATTGATCCACTTATACTAAATTTGGTTCCTTTCTATTAAAAAAAAAACAAGTCAAATATCCACGACGGTGAGATACCCGTCACCCATTTGGAATAAAAACAAAACAATATACCAAATTAATATACAAAAAATACTAAAATATAAAGAAGGCAAATTTTGGTTTATCAATATAGTACATTGTAGATATATCATACCTAGAGTGCAAAATATACCAGATTGTCAGCCAAAGCAACTAAGGCCCTAAGTTAGAAGTCGTCTTTTTCCATACAAAAGTATTTCTTTAACAACTTCAGGAATCATAAAAACTTTACTTATTATTGTACATATGTACCAAAAAAAACTCCAGACGGACATGGCTATATCGTCTCGGATGTTGACGTTGATCAAGAATGTATATAATTTACAGAGATGTTTCCTTCTGCCTGTTACATACATTTTTCCTTCTACTCTATAGGTAGCAGGTATAAAAAGCTCGAGGTAGCAATGAAATAGATATTAAAAGTTTATTAATTTGTTCACTGGCAGAATCATGCAATTAAAATTTATTCATCATACTAGGCCCAACGAAAAGGATGAAAATACGAGTATTACTTTGTGCTCAACTATTCCAAATACAACGGATAAAATCTCTAAAAGAATTGAATTTTATTTCTCAAAATCCGAATGTTAAATAAAATATATAAATATCTGAAGGTCAGTGAAATTTCTATAATTATGATGATAAAGCAAGCATCCTATCATAAATAAAATATAAATATAAATAAAAAAAACCTCATTTCCATGATGACGCCAATAATTATTTTGAAAATCACTACCGAATGTGAGAAATATCCTCATCCGATAGAATAACTACGCTTAGAAATCTGTTCACAAACATAAATCGCTTTAAAATTATAAAGTTTAGTTATTACTTTGACTTGTGTTTACATTACATTTGCAGTGGACAAGGCAAGGAGAATGGAGGGAGCTGTCGATCGGCGGCGACTCAACTTGCAATCGGTAAGGAGGCGTCTTAAAGAATTTTTAATTGCTTCAAAAACAAGTTGAATGCTGTTTTATTTATATTTCCGGCAACCGGCGAGGCGACGCCATAGACAAATTCCATTAAACTTTTGGCTTCTAAACTGTGTCAAAGTTGAGCACTGGCAAAGCGGAGATGTGAAGAACGGCAGTGGGGCAAGACTTCTTGGTCCGGTGGCTAGGGATAATTCACTGCCGGCAACCGCCTGAGAGACAAGCTCAAAACTTTTGCGCAAAGTAAACTCAAGTGAATGAAATGAAAATGCCACAGAGGCAACCAAAAGCCCCAATGAGCCAATAGCAAGGGGAAGAGACAGAACGACATACCGTGAATGTAAGAGATGGATAGAGATATATTGAGAGAGAAACGCGCTTGGTGCGCAATCAATTTCTGTTGACGTTGACAACAAAGCAAGAGTCCGGCAAAAGTTAAGGCCAAAAGACAAGGCTCTTCGCCGTGGCTGTCGGTCGGGGAGCCACGTAAATGGGGGGCCAACAAATCAAAGTCAAAGCCGCTTTATAAGACGACTGTCGAATTGGTCTGGGCGGCATGGACACGCCCACTTTAGCTGCGTAGACACCTTAAGACGGCTGCTGTTGCGGTTGAAGTGTATTTAAAAGTTTGATTAGTTTTTAATGTTTGTGAAGCAAGCTCTCTGTTTTCCCTCTGCACTCACCCTCTCATGCCTAGTTCTCTGTAAAACTCTGTAATTTTTATAAAGTTTGCATTCAACTTGATTCTGAGCACAACTTTATGTCCGCATCGAAAACACAATTTCGGGTCTTACAACCAAACGAACTTATGCCCACAACAACACAACAACAACAATAATATATACTATATAGCATGTTAACATATTTATGCAAAAGTCAACTAATCACAAACATATTGCATAAAATAACAATTTCATAAATTGAAACAAAATGTCTAGACTCATTATGCCACCGAAAATATATGCAATAAAATTATGCAAATTCTACATCCACAACAGAACATCAACAACAACAACAACAAAAACATTAACATAAACAATAGCAGCAACAATGTGTTGCCGCTTTTTATTTCGTTTTGTTTTGGTTTCCAAACGCCCGCTACCAACAACCTACTGCCACATTATCAGTTTCGCCAAGTTGCGACATTTGCATCGAAAAACACATTTATGGCAATTTTAATTTTAACACAATATTGGAAGGCAACTCAGCCTCGCAACTGTTTGACACATCCCACAACATGGTAATAACGATTTAGTCAATTCCAATCAAAGCAATCCAATTCCGAAAAGGAAATATCAGTGCAGAAGAACTAAAATCACATTTCCAAAATATTTAAGAAACAATAAAGTACTTAGTGATACATTACACATTCAAAATACAGTAGATTCCGGTTATAGCGACTTTCAAGGGACCGACGATTTTACGTAGTTATACCCGGAAGATGCACTAACCGAAAGGAGCTAAATTAATTTTTGTTTTATTTTTTTTATGGTTGTCATGTTCGTAATAGGTTTTTAAGATAAAGCAAATTAATTTTTAAACAAAACAAAAAATTTATAAATTTAATTTAATAGCATGGTTTTTCCATAATAAATTGTATATCTGAATGTTTCTTAGCATAAGCTAAGACGTCAGCTAAAACTAATAGAACGTAGTGAGAATGTAAGAAGTTCTAACTAAGAACCTTCGTGTCGCTCCTACGTACACAAGCAAGAGTGCCAATCACTGATAAATGCATACGTTTACATACAGCGACGTTTGATACTTAAATTTGTTGGCATTATTTCGCTGTATTTTTTTTTTCGTCGCAATATCCGGTTGAATTGTGAAAAATTTCGTCGGTTTGTCGCTAAAAGCGGAGACGTACTAAGCGGAGGCCCTTTCATATAAGTATGGGGACCAACCAAGCCATCGACTTTTCGTCGCAATAACTGGACGGACACTATAAGCGGGGTCGTTATAACCGGATTCTACTGTATACCATAGAGTACATCCTGGGTGGTTGCATTGAAACGTCACTAAGGTCGTTTAGACACAGCTATTTAAGTTATTTCACCGGAGTCTGAATAACGCTGGAAATGCACAGTAGAAATACCGACGGCTATACTTGATATATCGATATAGCACTACATTTTAAATATACAAGGTATATCAGAATGTCAGCCAACGCAAGACCCTATTTTAGTAAGCGTATTTCTTAAAGTACAAAGTATTTCTTAAATAACTTAAACAATATTTATATAAGTATGTACTAAAGATACTCAATTTTTGTTGATTTGAAAAAAAAATTGAAGAAAATTAGCTCAGCGTGCGAACATAACAAAGGCAGTATAAAAATAAAATAAAATATAATAAAAAATAAAAAAAATATAGCTCTATCTCTTATAGTCTCTGAGTGTTTCATACGGACGGACGGACAGACGGCCATGGCTAGATCGTCTGTTGATCCTGATCAAGAATATATATACTTTATAGGGTCGGAGATGCCTCCTTCTACCTGTTACTTACATTTCCTGCCGGCACAAAGTTATAATACCCTTCTACCCTATGGGTAGCGGGTATAAATACTTGAAAATATATTTTTAGAGATTCTTTCGTTTTACAATTTTCTTAAAATAAACAATGAAGTTACAACAAAAATATGAATCTTTGACCTTGTCGTAGAAACATATGGTATCTGATTACACTGTCACTCAAGGCTTTATTTCAATGACGTCTCCAGTGACCATATGAGATGTTAAATTTTCTGTTTATTATTACTTAAGTCAATAGTTAAAATGAAGCCAATGCAAAATTCAGAGATTTAATTGATTTTGAAGTTTCTTCGTCAGCCAACATTTAATTGCTATACTCCAAATGTATTTAATTCTTGCAAAGAGCTAAAGCTATTTCTAAAAACCAACTTATTAATATTTTACATTTGGACATTCTACTTTCGAAATGTTATGCAGGATAATTGCAAGTTAAGAAAAAGCGAGTCTTTCCACTTTCAATTTGTTTTCTTTTCTCTCCATCATCTTTCGCCCGTCAACAGCAATAATAAAGAAGCATTCCGCAAATATAGCCATGAATTATGTATGTAAAAGCCAGAAACGAAGGTGTTTCAGTGTGTATTGGTCCCTTAGGTACTTCCCTAGGGTCTAATAACGCAAAAAGCCATCACCAGGCTAAGGGAAGTGCATGGTTAATAGAAGCTCGGTGTGCCAGTATGTATGTAAAAGTTATAAACATTTATGGCAGCTACTTAAAAATGTCAAGCGAAAAAATTATGATAATGATACGTGACATTTGAAAGCAATAACAATTTAGTTAGCACGCACTTTTTGATTACACCAAAAAAAAACTCAGGTTTTATTTATGAGTTGGCTACATAAAATTGAAAAATTGCTTCAAAATGTGCTTGTGAGCGTGCGAGTGTTTGTATATGTATTATATACATAAATAAATTCCAACAAATGTTCTTATGTGAGAGCTTGTGCTCTAAGGAAATGCTTTCATACGTATTTGTAATAACAATAATCATAAAGTAAAGAATAATAGGTCGTAGAAATGGTTAGGACGTAAAATCATAATAATCAAAAAAAAAAGGAAAAAACTAAACGCTATTTCAATAGCCTCATTAAAGTAAAAACTGTAAGATTTTAGGATTAAATTTAAATTTTATAATTATTTAGTACTTTAAAAATATATACTTAGTTCAACTAGATTACCACTTGGTAAAAAATACCCTGGCTTCGGTAGGGAAGCAGGGTATTATAACTTTGTGCCGATAGCAAATGAGTGCAAAAGGCAGAAGAAGGAAGGTAAATTTGTAGAAGTTCGTTGCTTTGGTAGACCATCTAATATTGTTTTAGTATTTTGGAATTTTTCGCTATTCGATGCTAGATACTTATGGTAAATACAATTAAATGACGAAACATACATTAAAAATGAAATAAAATTGATAGATTAGGACTATTTATGTTTCTATAATATTAATTGTCTTTAATATCACTTCTTTTTTTGGTATATATGAAATAATCTGCTCATTGCTGTTTTATTTTCTTTTTATATTCACATCCTAACAAATCCCAAAATGTATTGTATCTTTAACGGTTTCTAATATAGACATCTATGGAACATTCACCAGAGGCTTAATTTCTTTCAATTGATCAAGCTACGCTCAGAGAGGTTGAGTGAACTACAACTGAAGCAATACAAAGAATAGAATAGTCGGAAAGGTTGACCCCTACGCAGGCAGTCATAAACAACAGCAGCAGCAACAAAAACAAAAACAACAACAAAGCACACATCCTGTATGTCAACTGAATAATTCGTTGGATGCACAAAAGGCACTCACATCCGGTTTCCTGTCATTCTTTTTGCCACGCAAAAAGCGAGCAGGGGAAGGCCTGTAGTTTATGTCTGTGTGATGGTAGAGAACATTGTTGGATGTTATTGTTGTTAAGGTTTTTGAAGTTGTTGTTTTTGTTGCTGTTGTCTTTATGGTGTGTTTGGTATTTGTTGCAACTTTTGTTTTGAATTCCTGTGGCCTTGTCATACATCCATGCGCTTGCAGTTGAATTTATGGTTTAACCCAACAAACACATACTATCACGACCTCTGCCATGGAGACATCTACGCATAACTCTCATCAAACAATGAATGAACAAAATAAGTAGACGCCAGGGTTCCACTAACAGTTACCAAAGGTATCTCTTACACAGAGAAAAACATGTAAGAAAGCTACAGTCGAGTGTAGTCGAGTACACTCTGTTATATATAATATAAACCACAAATACTAAAACATACCAATCGCTAAGCTATTTGTTACAACGTTACACTTTAATTATATCATAGAGTATATAAAATGTACCAAAGTGAGTAAGTGGTATATCGATATAGTACTACATTTTAAATATACCAAAGCAACTAAGACCCGATTGTAGTAAATAAATATTAAAGTTATTATTGTATTGTGTTAAATATTAATGTATTGTGTCCATTTTCGGGGAAGGTAAAAAATTTAAGCAAACTTGATTTGCGTGCATACATAACAAGGGTTGTCGAAAATATACTATATAGCTCTATCTCTTGTAGACTCTGAGATCCAGAGTTTCATACGGACAAACCGGCAGACGAACGAAGGCTTACGAATCGGCTATTGACGCTGATCAAGAATATACATATGTATATAGTTTATGGGGTCGGAGATGAGTCCTTCTGCTTGTTAGATGCATTTCCTACAGGCACAAAGTTATAACACCCTTCAGCCCTATGGTAGCCTTGTATAAAAAATAATAAATTTTAATATATGTGAGTTTATGAAAGGTATGCAACACTTTCCTGTTGTAAAAACATTGCAACGCATATGAAGAAAAATAAATGTAGCCAACTTTTTGTCTGAAGTAAATTCAAATGTCGCATTTTAATTTTAACGAAGTGATATTTCTGTTTCTCCTTTAAGTATTTTAGAATATTATAATATATTTTTATACCAGCTACCCATAGAGTAGAAGGATATTATAATTTTGAAGAAGGCATCTGTAAGGTATATATAATATAATATATTCTTGATCTGCACGTCTGTCCGTATGTACGCCTAGATCTCAGAGACTATAAGAGATAGAGACCTAATGTTATCAAATATATAGACTGACAGAGTGGATGTTAAGTGCAATGTACATTTTAGCCATTTTTAATTCACATACAATAATAACAAGTTATACTTTCAACAAAAGCTAAAAAAATTCAATGAAATAAAGTGACGTAGAATGACGGTGAGGACAAAAGAGGCAACTCACTTCTACTTTACCTCGTAAAGCAGCATTCAATATTACTGATTGCTCCCAAGATTCTGTTTTTGACAGTAGTATACACTCTTAGGAGGTGCATCTTTAAACAGAGAGTTTGTCTGGTGTTGCGATTCCCCGAAATATACATTTGCCGTTAGATCTGTTGGATCAACCATTCATTTCAATATTAGGAAAGAATATGCCTGAATTCGAATTTTACAAAGAAACATTTTCCTTTATATCTACTTTATATTAATTCAAAGTGTAAAAAAGTTTCGACTTTCTCAAAATCTTAACATGTGTTTCTTTTTGTGTAAATGCCACAGAACGTGCCGTCGCAGCAGTATAACTTCAGGTGCAGATTTGCGAATCTTCATCGAGATGCAGATTGGGCTTGTCCTTTTCAAGAGTCCCGGGAGGTGAGCATTAATTTTGCATGTGAATACGAGACGAGCAACTAGATTTCTGCATTGACAGAGGCTGCGTCCCAGACGACATTTCTTAAAGCGTACAACAAAAATTGTGCCCTAATGGTCCAACTTATCTCGAATGGCAACCATGGGCACTTTTTGCATTGGACTCCATCCAGGCCTAAGGCAAATTACTGATGAGGCAGCAAAACGTGGCAAGAGACAATCGTCTAGTTTGGGCATCATTTTTCACATTAAGTTCTTTGAAGCTAAGGCCATGCTCAATTAGCCAACTCAGTCGGCTCATTAGCAACGTGAACCGTGACTAGGACCAGTAGAACATCGTAATTCGACCAGACTGAGACAAGCAGGTGATGCTCTAAAATAATTAGGCAACTTGTTGCGCTGTATAAACTTCTCCGCCACCCAACTTTATTACCTTGCATTTCCTCACCGAGATTCATCCCATCTAAATAGTCTCAAATATATGAAAATGTAATACAAAACAAATATGTCAACAATTTTACTTGGCGTATAAAATTGCATTGAAAATAAACCAGTTTATCCGCTAAAGCAGTTAAATTTCGAATATGTTCTTTATATGGACGCAACTAAATTGCTATTGTATGCACTATTCTTGCTTCAAAAAAAAACCTGATCTGCGTGACACAATAGCAAGTGATGGAAAATTATTAAATCATACTCAAGGATATATATGGTATATGGGTATGCATTCACAATATACCATAGAATACAAAATATGGCAGATTGTCAACCAAAGCAGCAAAGACAGGCAGAAGAAGGCAGCTCCGAACCTACAAAATATGAACATATATTCTTGATCAGGGTCAACGCATTTCCGACTGTTTGTATCCACACCTAATACTCAGAGACTATGAGAGCTATGGATATCATTTTCTTCGACAGTTCTTGTTATGTTTGCAGGCAGATCAAGTTTGTTTTAAATTTTTGTCACGCCCACTTCCACCCCCGCAAATCAACATAAATCAAATAACAAGTATAATTTTAAAGCTAGGGCTGCAAACTAGATTTAATAATATATATAGTCCTTATGATTCTCGATGGTTTGGTTGCGACCGGATAGAAAATGTCGAAGATGTTAAAGAAATACTTTTTTATTGCAAATTACGACTACTGCAATGGGGTCTTAGTTGAATCGGCTGACAATCAGGTATACTTTGCAATCTATGGTATATTTTGAATGTAATACTGTATATTTGGAATATTTTTAGTATTTTTTAGGTATATTCATTTGGTATTGCGTGCCGTTTTGCTTTTAGTAGCGAGTATCTCACCGTCGAGCACAATCGACTGAAATTTTCTTACTTGTAAGTATTTAAAATTAATTAATTAATTAATTAACTTCAACAATTTTCATCTGATCTCAATCAAATTTTCAGGAATGATTAGTATTGTATGTTGCACAAAACTTCAAATTTATTAATATTTTTTTCATTGCTATGGAAAATCAAAACTTTATTCCACTACACCTTCTTCAACAACAACATGCGGAGAAATGCTCGGTATATAAATACTTTTTGACAACCTTTGTGTATCGTTACTTTATAGTGGTGAGGCCTTTGTCTTTTATATAAATTTCACTATAAATGAATGCTATAATAAACTATGAGTAGCGGATACAGCGGTATGTTGGTTATATTCACTTTGGTCAGGATACAAATTTGTTGTTTAAGATGGGGAAGCTTTCAAAACTATGCTTTGCGACCGATTTCCTTTCAATAATTTTAAATTCATTTGAGCCATTTATTATTGGGCAGGTTAATTAAGCCGTAGCTCATAGAAAGTCAAAAGAGTTGTATGTTAGGTCTAGTGAAATATTCGAAATTACACTTATATCTATACATACAAAGACGAACACACCTGAATTACCGTATGTGGAGTGTGCACAAAACTTGCCAACTTTGCAGACACTCATTGTCGAGTGTTTTTGTTCTTTCTGCTGATGTTGCTGTTGCTGTTGCTGCTGGTTGTGCTTCTGCTGGTTTTGCTGCATTTAAGTAAAATGAATTGCCTGCAATTTATTTTTGTTGCTTATCATATAAATTGCACTCGCCTGCAAGTCATTATTTGGCACATTTGCGCTCAATGGCTGCACATTGTTCTCACCCACATCGAAAATGTGACGTTGTGAGTATGTGTGTGTGTGCGTGACGAACCGGAAGCTCTCAGATATGCCAGTAAAACAATAATAACAACACTAGCATCAGCAACAACAATTTGGAGAAGAAATGCTGCCAGGTGGCCTTTGCACTTGGCTGCCTTGTAACTGACTGAAATAAGAAGAAAACCCAGAAGAGATTGGCAAATGGTCAATAAGAGGAGTGGTGGACAAGGGGTCCGGAGAGAATTCAAGCCAAGAATTTTCGAAACTGCTACTTAAGCAATTGCAGTTCTTTTATTTACCACTTGCAATGCCTGCACAAATAAATTTCCGGTTGGACTTTATTCACACAGCACACTCGAAAGCAGACTCGTCACATGTGGAGTCAATACTAATAATAATAAAATGTTAAATCGATTTCATCAACTAGTTGCGTCTCAGTTCTACCTTTTGGGAAACTTTTGTTCTTACTTTATAATCTAAAGTTGCATGCATAATTATGAAATTCACTTATTGAATAACATAAATCTTAAAATTACATTTCACTTTATAGGTGTGTGCCAAATTTCTACGCCTCTCTTTTCCTAAAATATTCCAATACAGACACATATGTATATGTATCTAAATGCATGGGACTCGACTCCAGGCAACCCTTTCGAAAGAAACTTGATGTGTTTTCTGTTCCACGTCCAGAGCAGCAAGGCAAACAAATGGGGAAATATCCGACTGGCAAAGTCTGCAGAAATATTTCACAAATGCAATTACAATTAAGTTGTCCGATTATTGGGTCAGATTGCAGCGACATTTAAGAATTGCGCAGTAAACGAAAAATAAGGGCCTTCACAATGCCGTAGAAGTGAACTGGAAATGTACTACAAACTCGTAATAAACTCGTATGTACAAGTGAAACACACTTACGAAAGTACATAGTAGATGATAATATACGACGCACATGACCTATTAAAGTGACTCCTATCAGCTGAAAATTGACCTTGCCCAATGCACAATCTGAGCACACCGAAAATAAACATTTGAAATATATTGAAACTGGTCTAGACGACTTTAATGTACTCTATAGAAGAATGCATTTTTCGTAGCGCATTCCATTTGTAGTGTCAATGCCCTTATCATATATTAGGTACTTATACTCTTACAAAAAAATGTTTTTATACCCACTACCCACTACTAGAGAAGAAGACTATTATAACTTTGTGCCTGACCGAAACGTATGTAACAGGTAGAAAGAGACATCTCCGTCCCCGTAAAGTCTGTATATTATTGATTGCCTGTACTTCCGTCCGTATGAAACACTGGATGTAAGAGTCTATAAGGGATAGAACTGCATTTGTTTTGACAGCACTTGTAATGGTTGCACATAAATCAACTCTTTTTTAAATTCTTACTACTACTACTACTATATATATATATATATATATATACCAAAAATAATATTCGGTAAATTTCAGTACATTGATAATAACGCTTTGCTTGGTCACATTTACAATGAGTATTGGGTATCTCACTGTCAAGCACATTCGACTGTAGCTTTCTTAAGTGTTTTAAATTGATTTACTTTAAATTGATTTTGAAACGAAGTCGAGTCTGCCCTATTTTCCAATGTGAGATTGCCTTCGATTGCCAAACATAACACATACTTAAACATTATGTATGGCAGTATATACAGATTAGCCTCTGATCAGTGCATCTTCACAATCGTATAAAAAGACAGCAAGTTTTACTCAAATTGTTTAGAATCTCCCAGTAGCCATAATGAAGTTGAAGTACTGCGTAAGTGAAAGAGTGAATGTACATATATACTTGTTTGTGTATATTCTAATAAAATACTACGTTCTCCTGCAGCTGCTGTTGCTATCCCTGCTGCTCACTGGGGCATTGGGTCGTCCTACCCAGAATTCCCTGCCAACGTCTACGCTGCCGCCGTGCACCCCCTGGTGCGCTGGCCAACCGCCACCACCTCCCGGTGCCGTCAACTGAACAATTGAAGACTTTAGACTTGAACAATCAACACCAACAACATCTTCTTGAGCTCAGTTGCAACCTCATATCCGACTCCTTCATTGACCGCATCCTACGAGAATGCCACGAGTTTAGTCCAACTGCGTAGTCGTTTACTTTCCGTAATTATTTCATGTCATTTGCTAAAACAATTAAACTCCCATAAAGTATACAAACAAGTTTTACACTGGTGGGAACCTTCAGTAATTAGTATAGCATCTTATCTCTTTGCCTTCTATAAAGTACGGAGTGCAGAATTTGATTGCCTGAAATTTGGAATAAAGCTGCGAGTTTACAGATCTTCTTAGGAGTAACATTAGCTGCATACTTGAATACTTAAATTTGAACACAATTGTGTAAGATGTTCAGTTACCAAAAGAATGCGAAGCAGGAATTCCCTTATCCGTTTCAAAATTATACATATAAGTGCACAAAATATATACATGGAAAAAATCTTAATCAAAAAGTGATTTCCAGCTATACATGATATTCCCATGATTAATAAAGTTTATTTTATGTGAATGAAATGCATTTATTAATACTGTTTAATAAAACAGATTCATTTTTGAATGTGAAGTTGAAATCCTCTAGTGGTGATGATGATGTGGTTGATGATGATAATGAGGAGCATGATGGGGGTTGTGATGGTGATTACCACCGCGATTCCCGTTATTATAATTCCCACCTCCGCTAGGACGAGATCCGTGGGCACGGCCATAGCCCCACTGGGGAAGCGCTAAGGCGACGGCAAACAAAGCAAACAATATAATCTGTCAAATAATGTGAGATATTATTATTAAAAATTAATAAGTAACACCATATGTAACCCAGAGAGCTCACAAGTAATTTCATCTCGACTCCTCGTTAAACTGTGACTCGAGTTCGAAAAGTTGTCTGCTTTTATAGAAAAATGTTCATTTTTCCAGGTAGAATCCATTAGGCACTTACCTGAAATATACATTATACAAAAACCCACGCTCATAAAACCCACACTTAGAAAATTATTTTGATATTTCCCTGCAACTTTACTCATAAATACTTACATATGTAGTTACCTACGCTATATCATAGGTTTGAATATTTTGTTCATCACTTTCGAAGAAGGTAGTTCATGTGGATTTTCTTAGGAAATGTTATCGTCGGAGTCTCAGAGCACCTAAAATGAGGTTCGTAATCAGTTTCCCAGAAATATCTAACGCAAAAAGTAAAAGATTCTGAGACTTGTTTACAAACATAGGGGATGAAATCGTAGGTCCATTACTATACTCTAATCAGGAAGCTCAGAGAAGCTGGGTCCAGTGATTTGAGATATTCAAAAAAAAATTGGTGCCCATTGTTTTAAATCGTTTGCCCATGTTTGCCCAGGAAAAATTTTTTTTTGCCCACCCTTAGTTTCGAAATTATGAAAAATTTTTTTTTTTCGAAAATTCAAAAATTTTTTTTTTCAAAATTTTTTTGCGGAAATCGCTTTAAAATCGTTTGCCCATGTTTGCCCATCTTTTAGTTTTTCGAAAAAATTTTTCGTTTTCAAAATTTTGAATTTTGAAAAAATTTTGACATTTTTTCGGCATGAATGACTCAAACTCGATCGCCCACACCTCGAAATTATGAAAACTAAAGCCACAACGGTAGCCTCAAGTGTTTTCAAGTCTGCCCATATCTCAGAATTTCAAAATTTTGAAAATTTTGAAGGTTTTCAACTTTTTTGATTGCCCATACAAATTCATCGTTTGCCCAAGTTTCGAAGTCTCAAATTTTTTGCCAAATTTCAAAATTTTTCAAATTTTTTTGACTTTTTCAGACTGCCCATTTGCTATTTTCGTTTGCCCACCCTTTAGAATTTCAAAATTTTGCTTTATTTAAAAAATTTTCATACTTTTTTGATTTTAGCCTATGGCCCATACAAATTCATCGTTTGCCCAATTTTCAAAGTCTCAAATTTTTGCCAAATTTCAAAATTTTTCAAATTTTTTTGACTTTTTCAGACTGCCCATTCGCTATTTTCGTTTGCCCACCCTTTAGAATTTCAAAATTTTGCCGAATTCCAAAAATTTTCATACTTTTTTGATTTTAGCCTATGGCCCATTCAAATTCATCGTTTGCCCAATTTTCAAAGTCTCAAATTTTTGCCAAATTTCAAAATTTTTCAAATTTTTTTGACTTTTTCAGACTGCCCATTTGCTATTTTCGTTTGCCCACCCTTTAGAATTTCAAAATTTTGCTTTATTTAACAAATTTTCATACTTTTTTGATTTTAGCCTATGGCCCATACAAGTTCATCGTTTGCCCAATTTTCAAAGTCTCAAATTTTTGCCAAATTTCAAAATTTTTCAAATTTTTTTGACTTTTTCAGACTGCCCATTCGCTATTTTCGTTTGCCCACCCTTTAAAATTTTGAAATTTGGCAAAAATTTGAGACTTTGAAAATTGGGCAAACGATGAATTTGTATGGGCCATAGGCTAAAATCAAAAAAGTATGAAAATTTTTTAAATAAAGCAAAATTTTGAAATTCTAAAGGGTGGGCAAACGAAAATAGCAAATGGGCAGTCTGAAAAAGTCAAAAAAATTTTTAAAATTTTGAAATTTGGCAAAAATTTGAGACTTTGAAAATTGGGCAAACGATGAATTTGTATGGGCCATAGGCTAAAATCAAAAAAGTATGAAAATTTTTTAAATAAAGCAAAATTTTGAAATTCTAAAGGGTGGGCAAACGAAAATAGCAAATGGGCAGTCTGAAAAAGTCAAAAAAATTTGAAAAATTTTGAAATTTGGCAAAAATTTGAGACTTCGAAACTTGGGCAAACGATGAATTTGTATGGGCAATCAAAAAAGTTGAAAACCTTCAAAATTTTCAAAATTTTGAAATTCTGAGATATGGGCAGACTTGAAAACACTTGAGGCTACCGTTGTGGCTTTAGTTTTCATAATTTCGAGGTGTGGGCGATCGAGTTTGAGTCATTCATGCCGAAAAAATGTCAAAATTTTTCAAAATTCAAAATTTTGAAAACGAAAAATTTTTTCGAAAAACTAAAAGATGGGCAAACATGGGCAAACGATTTTAAAGCGATTTCCGCAAAAAAATTTTGAAAAAAAAAAATTTTTGAATTTTCGAAAAAAAAAAATTTTTCATAATTTCGAAACTAAGGGTGGGCAAAAAAAATTTTTCCTGGGCAAACATGGGCAAACGATTTAAAACAATGGGCACCAATTTTTTTTTGAATATCTCAAATCACTTGACCCAGCTTCTCTGAGCTTAATCAGGAGCTTGCGTACATATGGTGATTCAATGAGTTCTTAAAACAACAACAACTTATCAATATACATATATTGTCATACTGATGTATGAGACGGTGGTTTTAGGATCCGTCGGTGGTATCGTCAATGTTTTGTGGATAACGTAATTTTTTATTTAAGAACTTTTAATTATTAATTTTCGTTATTGTAGTTATACCCGCTACCCATAGGGTAAGAGGGTATTATAACTTTGTGCCTGTCAACAGCCGAGACGAAATAGTCATGTCCGTCTGTCCGTCAGTATAAAACACTGGATATCAGAGACTATGAGAAATATATCTTTAATTTTGTTTCAAGAGCATTTGCAATGCTTGCACACAAATTAAGTTTATTTTAAATTTTTGCCACGCCAACTTCCTCTCCTGCATATAGACAAAAATCGAATAACATGTGAAATTTTGAAGTTTTTTGATAAACACAATAATAACTAAGTTTTTTGTGATACCTAATAATTTGGTTGCGATCAGATAAAAATTGTAGAGGCTATTTAAGAAATTCCTTTGTATTGTAATAGTGTCTTTGGCTGCCATTCTGTATATCTGATATTCTATGGTATATTTTGAATCTAGTACTATATCGTTATACCATATATATCCTTTGTTGCATTTTTAGTATTTTTACGGTATATTAATTTGACAAATTTTAAAATTAACGCACCGATTTACTTTTATTCACATTGGCTAGCGGGTATTTAACAGACGTGTACACTCGACTGCAGCTTTCTCATGGTAGATGCTGAATGCAGAAAAGATTTTATACATTATTTGTTGGTGAAACAGAGTTTAGGTTTATATATTTATTTAATCAGTTGCTTCATTTACTAATTTACTTAGATTAAAAGCGCCCATGGCCACCCTGACCGAATCCTTGCTGGCCGTATCCACCCTGGCCGAATCCTTGCTGACCATGTCCACCCTGACCGAATCCTTGCTGACCGTATCCACCCTGGCCGAATCCTTGCTGACCATGTCCACCGTGACCGAATCCTTGCTGACCATGTCCACCCTGGCCGAATCCTTGCTGACCATGTCCACCTCGGCCGAATCCTTGGTCACCATGGTGGCCATGTTCACGATGGCCATGGTGTGCACGAGCCAAAACAACGGCGATCAGTGCGAAAAAAACGATCTAACGTGAAATTTGTAAATAATAGATTGGTTTTTAACAATATATAAATTATTTTAAAAATTCTTAGTACTCATTACTTACAAAGAATTTCATTTTTACTTGATGAATTTGAGATGATTTCTAACTGTTTAACATCAGCAGATGGGCCTTTTTATAGCAAGAAAAATTCACACAATTCTATGTACACAATCACCACTAAAATTTCAAAACAAAACAAAAAACAAACAACGGAAACATAATTCAATGTCTCAGCATTGACTAAGAATTAATTATCAGTAGCTGGACTTTACATGTGACCTAAAGTTGAAGAAGTATATAAGGTTTATATAATTGACTCTGTGCTGAGATAGAATAATTTATTTTTTCAAAATTAGTATTACGAGTATATATAAAATACCATTGTGAGGCAGCAGTTTTCGCAATAATATAAGTTTCAGTTTTCCTAATATTAACAGCTTACAAAAATCATGTAGCTGACAATACGAACAAGAAATAGAATATTCATACATATGATAGAGACTTTAATTTGTGCAAAATCATACTAGGATGCTTAATATCATATTGACGAACAAGGCAGTGTCGACCTTGTTGGCTTAGTCTACACTAAAATTGTGCAAACATCAATGTATTATTGAGTTGTTTAGAAATTGGTGTTAATAATCTACACCCATAGGCCAGAAGAGTATTGTAAATGTGTATCAACAGGAAATATGTATAAAAAATGTATGTAACATGCAGAAAGTGTCGTCTCCGACCCCATAAAGTATATATATTCTTGATCAGCGTCTGCCTGTCTGTCCATTCGTATGAACACATACATACATCTCAGAGACAGCACATTTTATTTTTGTACACTGATCAAGTTTGTTTGTTGCCACACCCACTTCCGCCCCCGCAAATAAAAAAAAATAGAATATGGAGCATAGTACATACAAATTACTTACGTACAATCATAAGTACAGTTTTTATGTTCTGAAAATTTAGTTACGATCAGATAAAAATGGTGAAGGCTATTTAGGAGATAATTTCTTTGGTTATTATTTTGAATGTATTTCGATATATCAAATATAGACCTCAGTACATTTTCGTATTTTTTCAAATATATTGATATTTTTTAGAATATGCTCGACTGTGAGATACCCGCTACCCATTTTAAATAAAAGCAATATATTTTGCGGTATTATTCTCAAAATATACCAAATATACCGCAAAAATACTAAAAATATACCAAATGGTATATATGGTATATCGATATAGTACCGCATTCAAAATATACCATAGACGGCACAATATACCAGATTGTCAGCCAAAGCAACTAAGACCCCTAGTAAGTAGGCGTTTTTTGCCCATACAAAAGTATTTCTTAAATAGCTTCCACAATTTTTTTCTGATCGCAACCAAATTTTCAGGGATCATAACTATTATAGTTATTACTGTATATACCAAAATTCGTAACTCTAGCTTTAAAATTACGCTTGTTATTCGATTTTTTTGATTTGCGGGGGCGGAAGTGGGCGTGGCAAAAATTTGAAACAAACTTGATCTGCGTGCAAACATAACAAATGCTGTCGAAAAAAAATTATAGCTCTATCTCTTATAGTCTCTGAGATCTAGGTGTTCATACGGACAGACGGACAGACGGACAGACGGACGGACGGACAGACGGACATGGCTATATCGTCTCGGCTGTTGACGCTGATCAAGAATATATATACTTTATAGGGTCGGAGATGCCTCCTTCTACCTGTTACATACATTTCCTGCCGGCACAAAGTTATAATACCCTTCTACCCTATGGGTAGCGGGTATAAACACTTGACTGTTCTTTCTTAGTTGATTCAGTCGAAATTTGTTTAAACTCTCTTTCTCTCTCTTATCATTGGCTCTTCTATGTATTTTTGCCGACACTCCATTCTGGGATTTTGTGAGATGATATCTATTGGTGTAAAATATGAGTTAAATTGAAAAAAAATTTTAATTTTTCTTATTTTGATGATAAATATGAAGACGACAATTGCGGTTAAGACTTTGTCACTTATTTGAGTCGTTTATTTTAAACATAGTTCAGATTTTAAATCGTTTTATTATTTAATTAGCTGCTTCATTTTCATAATTCATAGACTAATAGCGTCCACCATGACCACCGTGGCCACCCTGACCACCCTGGCCGAATCCTTGCTGTCCATGACCACCCTGGCCGAATCCTTGCTGACCATGTCCACCCTGGCCGAATCCTTGCTGACCATGTCCACCCTGGCCGAATCCTTGCTGACCATGTCCACCCTGGCCGAATCCTTGCTGTCCATGACCACCCTGTCCGAATCCTTGCTGACCATGTCCACCCTGACCGTGTCCTTGCTGACCATATCCAGCGGCCAAAGCAACGGCGATCAAAGCGAAGAATACAATCTAAGGGGACGTTTTTAAATAATTGGTTGTTTTATAAGAGAAATCGGACTTATTTGCTAAGCGTTTCAATATGTTTTTAATTCGATACTTACAAAGAATTTCATATTGACTTGTTGTATTTTAGATGATTTCTAACTGTTCAGAATCAAGAGACAGGCCCTTTTATAGTAAAAAAATGCACACATTTCTATGCACACAATTGCCACTAATATTTCAAAACAATGAGAAAAACAAAACATCAAAACAAACAACGGAAACCACAGATTTATTTCATAATTGAATGTCTCAGCATTTATTCAGAATATAATTATCAGCAGCTAGACTTTACATTTGAACTGAATTTGAAGAGTATTATAACTGTATGATGAAATTTAGTAAAAATATCATTTTTCCTACTGGACTAGCTGTTGAATTACTATGTTTCAACTTAAATATTAATATTAAAATATTACAGAAATATATCAAATTTCTAGTAATATATTTTTGCATATGTTCTATTCATATAATTATAATGAGTAAATGGTAAAACCCAATAATGTTTTCAACATTTAAGAGTATTCAGCATTCAGCATTCAAAAGTAAACGCGATGCTGTTATTGAGTTTGTTTTTCGTTCTTATCATGAACTATGGTACATATGACATACATATGTATGTACATACATAAGTGCTCGTCATAGAAGGCGCCTAATTTGTTTATATGAATCAACAATTTTGCTTTGATTAGCTTTTAGATGAGCCCAAAGACGATTTTATAGGTATTTAGCTCGCTAAGATCTCAAATTATTAATCGAGTCAATTATACATACATACATATATAAATATGTTATTCTTGCCAGCAAACAAGTGAAAAGAATTATATACTCAATCATCAGTACATGCACACATATACATATGTGAATGCTTATGTACTATTTCAAATTCAATTTCAAAATGTGTTGAATGCTTCACATTTTGTTCGACTTGCTAACAATAACAATGCTGACCGAAATACACAGGTCTTGACATTCAAATTCTTTGTTCAAGTTCACTTACTGGATTTGTTTGTTTCCTAATCGGCATGAGCTTGAAAATCATGAGCACAAAGTAATTGTTTTTTACATTTATGTAAATATATATCTATACCAAATTATTATTATTTGTATAGATGGAATGCTTGTGTTGTTTTAGAGCTGGTTCTTTTAAAATGCTATATAGATATTGATATTTTGTCGATACTTTAAATAGAAAATATACTATAAACTGAACTCTGAGACTCCATCTGTATTATTTCGTCTGAATATAAGTAGTGAACAGCATTAATATTTGCAACGGTAACTTGGCTTTAAAAACATGTTCAATTCCATTAACAACAATACGATTGCTTCATTTAAAACATTATAAATAATTTGTCTTTTGATAGTTGAAATGCTTTAGTACCTTGCACTATCAGCAACCAAAAAGTTTGATCATCCCAAACATTTTCTTAAAAATTTAAAATGAAGCAGCTCGTAAAGTTGTTGGATTAATGAACCAGCTTTACAGAATTTCATTATTTTGACGATGGAAATGCATAGCCATTTTGGCCATGATTAGTGGCAAACAAGAACTAAGACACAAGAAATCTTAAATAATTTCACAGACAGATGATGCGATTGCATAAATCCTTTTAAGGCATTTGGAGTAAGATGGAGTCAGAAACATGCCAAGCTGGGTGAGCCAATTAAAATCGTCGGCACTTAAATTGTAAGAAAATGTTTCAAAGCTTTGCTACACATTTGGCATTCGAGAAACAAAAATCCACATCCGCTCGCATTCGCATCCACGTTCGCCAGAGAAGCGTCTGCTGTATCGACAGCATTGTGTTTTTAATGTTAACAATTTGTTTTCTTGTCGTGCACTGATTTGCTCTGGGAATTCAAACGAATTCATTAAATATTGAAATTAATGTATATCGGCGAAAGTTCAATTTGTATTTAGGAGCGCTTTAAATATTTACATTTCAGCTTCAAAACATTAAATTCTTGCTTGGTTAATAATTCCACATTGCTGCTTATGACATAGACATTAAAGTGATTGCAAATATTTATTTTGCATTGATGCTATTATTTTTCTATATTGAGTGCTGACAATGGCAGGCGCCAGTTGCTGGATGTAATGATGCAACAATAAACTTTTTAATGCCAACGGCAATGAAGTAATTAAAATATTTTAATGCAGCAACAAAGTCAAACAAAGTTAAACGCCAGACTGAGATACACATACACATACTCCTAGCTAAATAAAGCCACTTGAAGACGGAGCGTAGGAGGTCTCATCCGATATGCAGAGAAGCTTTAACAACCTTATTTACGTCTCGAGTGTTCCTCAAAGATAAAGTATTTAAAAGTGATTTTAATAAAAATAAAAAGAAAACGTGCTCGACAAAAGAGTACTTCACGTACTTTAACCCATTTGCTCTCTTTTCTTTTAAATAAATGTAGTTCAAATATAGCTGCTTTTAAAAGATGATTAACTTATGATTAATATTTACTTGTTATAAAATTCTTAACAACTTAGAATGTTAAATAGACTGTGACATTAATGGAAATACAAATTTGACATTGTTACTATCAATTAATAATAACTTCAGTGGAGCATGCAAACCGAAATATTTTAAGTACGTTTAGTTTGGGGATAAATGATGACGATGATCGCTAGATAACGATCAATGGATTTTAGTATGAAAGGCCGGAGTCGCACGGTCGGGCAATTTCTGCCAAGAGTGTTCTCTCGAATTGGGCTCTTTAATAATTCGTAACATACCATTTATATTTTCTATTATTATATTTTTAAATATTTAGCAGTAAGTGCATCATAAAAAAAAGTTTACTTTCGAAATCCATGTGAATACTATCATAATATAAAAAAATACACGACTAATCAAAAATAGTACATGAATAAATAGTCCCCTTGCACAACCGAATCCAGCAATCAAGTTCCTCATAGATTTTCATTCATTTGATATACATATGTGGTATTAAATATTTATTTTTATTCCCGCTACCCATAGGGTATTATAACTTTGTACCGGCAGGAAATGTTACATACATACAGGTAGAAGCAGGCATTTCCGATCCTATAAAGTATATATATTCTTGATCAGCATCATCAGCCGAGACGATCTAGTCATGTTCGTCTGTGTGTCTGTCCGTCTGCCCGTATGAACACCTAGATCTCACAGACTATAATAGATAGAGCTATCATCTTTTTTCGACAGCATTTGTTGTGTGTGCACGCAGATCAAGTTTGTTTCAACTTTTTGCCACGCCCACATCCGCCCCCGCAAATGAATAAATTCGAATGATTGCGATCAGATAAAAATTGTGGAAGTTTTTAAAGAAATACTTTTGTATGGGCAAAAACGCCTACTTACTAGGGGTTTTAGGTGCTTTGGCCGACAATCTGGTATATTGTGTCGTCTATGGTATATTTTGAATGTGGTACTATATCGATATAACAAGTAGACCGTTTGGTATATTTTTAGTATATTTGTATTATTGGTATATTTTGAAAAAATACCGCAATATTTTTCTTTTATTCAAAATGGATTGCGGGTATCTCACAGTCGAGCACACTCGACTATAACTTTCTTACTTGTTAACGATAATATCGAAGCATTGAGCGCACTTGACTACAACTTTCTGATTTATTTAACAGGGCTACCAGAATTACAGATTTTTATGGCATAGCTAAATAATCTGTATTCAAATTACCAGCGATTTATCTTGAAAGTTATTATTATCCATAAATATTTGTTTGTTGAATTTGTTTATTTTGCAGCAGATGTTCGTATCTTTTAAATACGATACCGCATTACCTGGTTTCTCCATCAAGACAAGACAATATAACCCAAGGAAAGATTTCCAGAAATTTATGTGGCTTAAAACGTTGGTTGGTTAGTTTAAACGTCTACTTCACTTTTTGAGTTACCTTTTAAGTGAAGGAAATGTTTTTCATTCACTATATTCGCATAGTGCTCAAAACATAACTCACAAAACCAAACTAAATCTTCGTGCAGCAACAACAATTGTTGTCAAAATTATTATTACTTTGTTTTCTTTTTGATTTCAGATCTAGGGCAGACAATCATATCCGCCTTCAGTGTCTCCGAATTGACCTTGATTCAAAATATATTTAATATTGGTACCCTTTGTGTTGGCACCGGATCCGTGCCTTGGTGTAATGGGTAAGCTAAAATCTTTATTTTGTTTCGATTAATTTTACAAATTTCATGTTTTATATTTTTACTTCAATTCGTGCTTTTCCCATCCATAAGAGGAAATCTCCGATTATAAGCATACAGTAGAAAATGCGCTTGCAGAACCTCTCTAAGAAATTTAGTTCGCCTGTCAACTCTTCTGGTAGCGGGAATACAATGATAAAGCAGTATTTCCTGCTGCGTGTAACAATGAAAATCATATTGAAATATGTTTATTGTCAAATCTGTCACTAGGATTTATAAATCAGAAATTCAAAAAGTTTTATAGTTTTTTCGACCACATTTTCTAAGATTCGTGCCAAATAAAACTAAACACTGCCGAGCTATTGGGAATTGAGGCCAAGTCCTATGAGTAAGAAGTGTCGAACGTAGTTATACTTACCATACATAAAGTACATTGTACATAATCTATACGATTCGTATTTGTAAACTCCAAATGGACCATCGAAATTTTTGCTGCGATGGCTGTCAAACTCGCGACTTTAATGGCCGTCGCTTTCACTGTCTGCGGTGCGTAAACTACGATCTGTGCAAGGACTGCTATGACCAAAATGTGGAGAGTCAAGAGCATAGGGTAGAACATCCAATGCAAGTGATGCTACATCCAGAAAATCATCAACATCCTCCCGATCTTATGCTCAATGGCGAGATGCTCGATCTTATGCATTTCCCCAATTGCTATACTTGCCCCTACTGCGGAATTTTTGGGCACACAGCAAAGGAACTTATAGACCATGTTGTCACCCTACACCGCCAGAACGACAGCCATGTTGTGTGTCCTATGTGCGCCGATTTGCCAGGCATTGAACTAGTTGCTATACGCAATCTCGCCCGTCATCTACTTCTTAATCACATTGAACACGCCAATCTTCTCGATCCAAATACCCCTCCCTTACGCCAAGCTCTAGCCCGCGCCTCTCGACGTCGCCGGCGTCAGCAAGCACAGGGTCATGGCAGCCAGAATGGCACCAGTAGTCGCAATACTGTGCGCTCAAATACGAGTGCCAATCACTCGCCAATGAACTCGGAGTCCGGCGTTAATATACTGTACCAGTTGTCCGAACTACGTCGACTGCGTCCAGGCCTAAGGCTTAGCCAAACCGATGCCAATTACCTTGAAGGTGAGACTCGCTCGCGGACGGTCACACTGGCAATTGCTAATTCGGATACTCCCATATGCCATGAAGCAGGCAATTCTGCAACCACAACCGGGATGTCGGAGCATTTGGATACCGATCGTTATCTCTTACCGCATTGGATGTCAGAGCAGCAATTGGAAACAGCGTTGCGGGATGAGCACGGACAGCAACAGCGTGCGCTCTTTGCTGAACATATTCTGCTCTCTATGCTTTGCGAGGAACAGCTGAAGCTGCCAGAAGAGTGTGAACAGCACTTGTCGTCACAGGAACATTCAGAACATATTGAGATACCCCATGATGATCTTAATAATGACGACGCCATCTCCCTACAGTCTACGTGCAAATATGTGCCATCTCAAATTATGATGCTGATGTCACTGCCTTGGATCAGGCCTTGGTCATCCCAGAGTAACCTACGTTACATTGAACTGCAAGGAGTCACTATAGACGAAAGCTCTCTGATTGGAGCTGCTGAACATCAGGATATTGATTAATTGTTCAGTATCTAAAGGCAAGTCCTTGTGAATATTGTGTTGCACGAATTGTTATCCGTTGTACACATATTTTTATCGAAATGTATATACAAATTTAGTTGTGAAAATTTACCAAGGGGATTTATCGATCGTTTTACTAATAACATGTTTTCAATTAACTTCAGTATTAAACTATTAACTTTCATATTATTTTCTGAAAGATAAGCATCACAAAAAAATTGTATTTAGAAAAACTACAGACTTCTCCGCTCAACTCTGATATAATGCGAAACATTTTCTA
Source organism: Drosophila albomicans (assembly GCF_009650485.2). Lineage (NCBI taxonomy): Eukaryota > Metazoa > Arthropoda > Insecta > Diptera > Drosophilidae > Drosophila > Drosophila albomicans. Next base: position 2,055,729 of record NC_047628.2, read on the forward strand.
TACGTTTTAAAACTGAAGCCTTACAAAATAAATTCAATGATTGTTTTTTAATTATCATTACTATTTAAAAAAAAAAGGCCAAGATATGCAGCTATTAAAACATGTAAGAAATCTTCATTTGAACACAAGAATTGTAAATTCGCTACATATAGGAAGAAGGGCATTATAGGTTTAGGTTTAGGTAGGACCGGCTCCCCCTGTACGGGGCAAAGCATAGACCAGTGGAGGTCCGTAGCTGTACCGGTAGCTTATCTACGTCTCAGAAATCGCGCAGTATGGATGCATTTTTGGCAAAAGCCAGCAGCATCCTAGGAGGTAGCCGTGAAACGTCCCGAAGATCGTTGTGGCACGGCGAATTAAGGTATTTCAACCGGAGTCGGGATAACGCTGGGCATTATAACATTGCATCATTCTTGATCAGCATCAAGAACCGAGATGATTAAGCTATTCACTTGTTATTGTTGCACACAAATAAAGTTTAATAAAAAAAAAACAACTTATAACAAACCTACAACTTTTGACCCTTAATAGTAACAACTTGAAGGATTCCTAAAAATTTGGTATATTTTATCGATAATACCCCCTTCATATTATTTTCAAGCAGACACGACTGTTGATTTCTTTCTTGCTCTTTTATTATATCAAAGATTATTAATTATTATTATATCTTAAGAATATTTCAGCTTTTCTTTTTACATTTAATTTTTTGACAGATATTTCTACGTTTTTGATGAGTAAAACTCATCTAATTTTCATGTTGACCAGAAATCGAGCGAATGGCTTTAGAACTTCAGTTCTACCGTTTCTACTTTGATTCGCAACTCCTTCTATTACAACTACGAGACTAGTGCTGGTAATTATTTTATAGAGTGTTGCAGACGACATGACTCCTCCTCCTGCTCCATTTACTCTTCCTAAGCAGCGTTATGTGTCTGTGCGTGGGCAACTTATGTTTACCAAGTGCGAAAGTGGAAACGTGCTGCAAATACGAACTTCTCGAGTTACACCATTACCACTCCTGCTTCCCTCTCAATGCACCTGATCCCTGCCCAGTCCGTGTCTTGTTGCCGTTGCCGTTGCTGTTGCTGTTGCCGTTGCTACTGCCAGTCCCTCAATCCCACTGCAGTGCTCTGCGTTTTATAATAGGATTTGAATACAATGGCATTGTAATGAAATGTGCAGCAAACGATGGCGACTGTGAAGTTTAGTTCTGCGGTTCTGCCTCTTGGCGTCGCTACGGTCGTCTGGACTGCCATAGTCATCCCTATCCTTGTCTTCATCTCCAACCCATATCTCTATCCTCTTTCTCTCTCTCTCTCTCGGTCTATCTCTGTCTTTCCTTCTGTCGTTTTCGTCTGCAGCAGCCGTTACCAAGTACAAGCCAAACAGCTGTTCTTCCGTTTTTGTGTTCCCTTTTTCAAAATAGCGGGCAAATGAACTTGTGAGTGTATATGTGTGTGCATGAGTGTGCGGCAGTCTGGTCGTGTAATTTGAGTTGGTAATTAAAAGTAAAGCAAAAAGCAAGTAGAACTACAAGCTGTGCATTAAATGACCGGGCTTTACACACACGCATACACTTCCAACAATCATGTGCATATATATGTACATACATAAGTGTGTTTTATTCCAATCATATACCATCATCATCAAAAGGTGCGACTGCCCCAGAAACGTTCACATAAAGATCTGACATAGGCCTATTGAAGATATTCGTACGTATCCATCTGCATAGCTCTCTGCAAATTACTTAACTTCACTTTTGTTTTTTTTATGTCTACCATACTTCTTAAATTAGTTCTTAACGCATCTATTAAGCAATCGAAGCTAAGCTATAACCTACAATAGAAACTAGTTCCCAAGTTCTCAAAATACATCTTACTACATTCGACAAGCAAAAGGCAGTCCTGTGGCAACCATATCAGAGAAACAAAAATATATCTTGGTGTAAAATATTCAGTCTTTAATAAGCTAATACCAAGTTTTTATCGTACCTATCGTACTGTCGTACAAGTTTTGTAACCTATCCTACTGTGCTTTTGTCTTTATAATTATCCTTTTTTCATCATTTTCCTGAGATAACTTTATTTGGATGACAGCATTGAAACATTGAAACAGTGTGCGGTTGATTGTCTTTCATCGGTGATTTCGTAATTGGCAAAATGGCAATTGAGCTGCAAAAACATACCCTTCACTACTATATATTCTAATAAGCGAAGATTATTTTCGCGTATTAAAAATCCGATATTCTTAGGAGACATATGATATTGAGAGCGACCATAGAGTTTCAATACTAATGAATAATATTTTTGAAGAATTTGATTGGTTTACACTATATTGTCGATCACACTCGATTGTAGTTTCGATTGGAATATGGTCGAACGAACTGATTCATTGAGGGAACTGGCACTCACAGCTGTCAGGCAACCGCGATGTGTCAACGATAATTACAAGCATCTTGTCAACCCCGACACTTTGGTCGCGTCACGCCTCCACTACTGCCCCATCCCCAATGAGTCATTCCTTTTGCTACAATATCAATTATCGGGCGTCAAGTGTCGCTCACGTGTCACGTCAACACCACAGACGCCATTGGAGCACGGAATTCACATGACAATCATCGTTTTTGTCCCAAGCGAATCAACTATTTTCCGATGGGAAGGATTGAATAAGATATGCCGAAAGGTTGGATGGAAGATGGAGATGAGTTGGATGCATTTAGAAGCGCAGCTTAAATACACATATCTCTCTCATACTCATCCACACCCTTCACATCCTCCTCACTTTCAGCCTCACTCTCACTTTGCCACTCTCGTTTCTATCGCAATATGGTTGACTGCTCGCGCTGACTTTGATTGATTACAAAAGCAATTGAGCGCAACCTTATTTTTAAATTCGCCACAAAAGGAAGAAAATAAAATTGAATTAACATAAATAATAAATACCAAAAAAAAAAAAGGAAACTTTCAATTGACAGCAGCGTAAATGAGGAAAAATGGGGAAAAGCCATAAGCAATTAGCTGAAGCAAACCCATAAAGATTCCCGAGATTAGGCTGATTGTAAGCTGGTCTTAATTAGCCCAAAATAAAAGGGGCAAAAGTAAGTATCCAAAAATAAATGAAATACAATTGCACTAATTGCACTTGACTAACAGTAAAACTGTTGAAGTTATCCCATTTGGTGGTTCATCGTTGCCCAATATGTAGTAATAATGTATGATGTAAGTAATATATTATATATAATCGACAGCCTTCTGAACTTATAGTTATACAATTGCTCCTATGCAAATGTCAACTGAGTTGAAGTTTCCGCAATTGAACCAAAGTTGTTATCGGATAATTGTTAGTCATCAAGTTGCACCGCAAATCAAGTGCAGCAATTGCAACTGGTCTGCAATTCATTTGTGGCATGAATCGAGCTGCTAAATATGAGCAAGGAGAGTACCGGTTGTAGGTCAGAGAGGAGGGAGGAGATGTCGAGGTGGGGGTCGGCAGCATAAACCAAAGACAAACCGCACGCAAAGTTGCCAACGTAGCCAAAACAGTTGAAACCACGAAACAACCCTGAATGTTTCAAATGAAGCAGCATAAGAGAGTTTAAGTTTTTGCTGAGTTTAACGACAATAGTGAGTATACGAAAGGGAGAAGGATAAGGGGCAAGGAACTAAGGGCACTTTATTAGCTATTTGTGGCTTATCAAACCCCCGTCGCGTCGACCATATCCATCAGCATTAGAAAACGACTTTCAACTTTTGAGCCGATGGCGTAGTTACATCGCATTTGACGAGCATTTAACGTGGGGAGTTATAGATTTACAGTTTTCCATAAAACATTATCTGTCATTAGTGTCAAAAATGATGCCAAAATCCAATGTCAAATCCTTTTAACGTCATCTCCAAAGTCGATTTAGTTCAGAGTTCACAATGCCAGTCATAATGAAAGCGAGCATTTGGGTCGCGAGTTGACACTCTGCTAACTAACGCTTGACGTCTATTATTGAACAACGAAAGAGGCATTTTTCATAAGAATCTGCGAGACGACACCATTAATATCAATTTTTTGTTATCAATTACTTAGAAAATGTTTCGCTTTTATTAATTAATGCGCGTCGGTCTACGACTTTTTAATTAAACCTTTACCGTCCAGATTAAGTGAATTGCCATATAAAGGAACGCAAAAAACACGATTTAAGATGAGAGATGTGACGTTGAACTCAGACACAGCTTGGAGATATTTTTGTATATACCTAACAGATTACATATATGTATATGCACATATACATATGTATATACTTTATCAGTCAAGAAGACAAAATAATGAAAGCAAAAGTTTTGGCAGCAATCCCGTCGCACTTTTATGGCCTGACTGAGGAGTGAAAATGGAGATAACAATTTTATCGTGTGGCTCTTAGAGATGAGCAAACTGTTATTCTAAATTTGGATAAAACTTTTTTTATAAATTATAAGTATTATATTCACATTACCAGTAAGGTCGTCCAATTGTCTGTGATATTTACAATATGCTAAAATGAGTTATCACTAATATTAAAACTCTTACTTAGTCGATGGCCTTAGTTGCTAGTACTCCCTTCTTTAAGTTATTATATTATTTTGTATAATAATTCTTACAGTCCCATAACCTTAAACATATTCAAAGACAAAAAAGCCGACTAACTCAAATGGTTTATCTGAATATTGATATTCCATTTGGAGTTGATGTAAAATAAAATAAAAAATATCGTATTTTTTTCATCTCCTCTCTAATGGTGAAGTATTAGTGTGTGTGTCTCAGTCTGTCTATGTGTAAGTGTTCATCTGCTTAAAGTATGATTGCAAGTGTGAAAATATATATGCTAAACGTGCCCGCCCCGTTGCGCTTTCGTTCGTTTTTTTGTTTTATGACGCGGCGACGTGCTCTGAAAATGAAAAGCACTTGACTGCCCAAAGAACTGAGCTTGGCCCTTGGCCCCTTATCCCTCACATTCCAACCACCGTCAAATCGTAAAATGTTTACAAAGCGCATTTGTCTTTATTCTCGTTCTGCGTTCCTAGATAGTATGTGATGGGGCGACATCCGCCAGGGACACGAAGTGTTAAACAAATGATCTACACTTAGTACATTTTCATTAGTGCATACACATGTTAGTATTTTGTAGGCATATGATAAATAGCTAATATTGTTTTCAATTTAACAAATTTTAGTGTGTATTTTTGGAAGTTCAAATTTAGCTAATGCTTTGGATTTTATAATATTGGCAATATTGTTTATCACGGCTAATTCATATTCGTCAATAATTTGTTTCTATTTGATCAGCTTGTGATCGTTTTTAAAATGCACATTCTTTATTGTCTTTTTATACACTATATTCATAGGATAGAAAGATATCCATTGTTCATAAAGCAAATATTGTTGTCTAGAATGTTGACGCTGATCAACAATATACAAAAATATGTATTTATATAGACAAAGATGACTCCTTCTGTTTGTTACATAATTGCTGTCGGCACAAAGTTATAATATTCTTCTATCCTGTAAGTGAGTGTATAAAAAGGGCTGCTGTAGTTGGATTTTAATTGAGTTGATTGATTCCTTCTCAATTGATCAAACAATTTAACAAATTATTATTATTAAGCCCCGGTTTGATTTGAGGACTCAAGCATTAATCAGTAAATGAAGTCTGATTGTTTGTGTATATGTATGTGTGGATATATTTGATCATCCTTTCTACATAGTTTTAAAAAATGCAGTACTCTATTTGCTTGCTGTATGCTTTGAGTTAATTTCATTTGATTTATGCGATTTCAGAACTGAAGCCAAAGTTAAGCCTTGTTGTTTTATGACGATGAGAACGGGAGTTGTTGTTGTTGTTGTTGTTATTCTTGTTGTGTTGGCTTGTTGTTGGTGCGGTCAATAAATTACCCGCTGCGTGGAGGCGTTTTGCATTGTTCCTTTACATATTTGAAGTGCACTTTATGCTTTTTGCATGCACAATTCGCAATTAATTTAAAACAATTATGTTGGCACCGTGCAAAAAGAACAGATTCATACATCGAACAAAAAACAAAAAAAAACTCTTTGCGGTGAAATGACATGTCGCCTGTCAACCGCACATTTTCTGTTGGAGTGTTATGCAATTATGGAAACGCATTTTCACGGAAGGATTTAAACAGAGTTAATCATTGCTCCTTGCTTTACTCGGTTTACAAAAAAAAAATAAAAACAAACAAAAAATTCAACAGGAGTGCAAAATCTATAATTATGCCACAAATAAATTGCTTGGAAATATCTATATGCTAAGAAATGCTAAAATTCATAATATATTGCAAATAATTACTATTTGAATATTCAACATAACATAGGCTTAACAGCTAGCACTTACATTTGTATTTGAGCTTATTCGAGCCATTCGAGGACTTCCCTCCATCAGGTGCAGCAGGTACGCTACACTGCTAATGGATTTTTCCACGCCTAATTACCATCACTTAGCGAGACAACGGGTTCAGCAACAACACTAAAAATTACATTAAAAATATCCAAATTTTTTCCTATGCATTTTTTGTTAGTTTTATAATTTTTTTGCATGCCGGAGCTAAGGTGTGTGTAAAATGCAAATGGAATTTCATAGTCACCATTAACACCTTTTTGTGCTGTCACCTCGCCTCGCCTCGCCTCTCCTCGTCGTTGCTCGGCTCGCCGGTTGACTCTTATATTCTTGTTTCCATTCGTTTTTCATTCTTCTTGTTCTCTGCTCTTCGCCGCGCATATTTTAAGTGACGTCATGGGCCAAAAAAATGCATTTAATTAAATGCCACACAAATGCGACGCGAAATGCTTGCACCTTGTGTCGTATTTTATAGCCCCCAACGCTTTTGCCCCGAGTTCCCTAAAAACCGAGTCATATGACTGCTCTACGCTTTGAAAAGCATACTTAGGATAGCCTGACTACAAAAATGAAATTACTCGAGAAGCAAAAACAAAGAATCACTCTTGAGATATTTTCCGTTTAATTGGTAAAACTACTCTCGATATTCATATCATATTCTGGTCGTCGCCAGCAATAGAAGACTGGAAACAAGTTATTTGGTCAGACGAATCCAAGTTCAATAGAGCTTGGAGCTGCTTCACCTGGTGGAAGACTGAGCACACTTACTACACAGGATAAGTGGAATAATGGATAAGCACCAGTATTTGGATAGTTTGTAAGCCCATCTTCCTAATTTTTTGCTTACAACGAAGCTGAAATAGTATTTCACCAGGTTGGAGATCCAATGCACATCTCCAAAACCGTGCTAGAAGGGTTTCACTTAATGAACAGGCCAGCTCAAAGCCCGAACCTCAATCCAGTTGAAAAAGGTCAATTGTGAAGAGACGACTCAATCGAAAATGGAAGATTTAGCACAAAGGGTACAAATGAATTGAGCGTCATACCCAATCAAATTTAAAAAAATTTGGTTGAAATTATGCCAAAATGAATGAAAAATGGCATAAAAAATATGGACTACATCTTAATGTTGTAAATTTTAAATAATATAATTTGTTTTGGTTGATAAGAATATTTAAGAGCCAAAGATGCATAAGTGAGTACATGCGACTTATTTTTGTTTTTTTAATTTTTCTTTTTTTCTGCTATTCTAACTGTTAATTGTTTTATATTATTTTGTAGTATATTAAATGTAGAATAAGCGATACTACTTGCATCCAAATGCGCTGTATGCAACCATGTACTCACTTTTGCTCCCCACTGTATATATAACATATATCCCTACTTTAATGCTTCGTACCATTGATTGCATGGGCATATTTACAACCAAGATGTAACAAAATAGTTCTAGTTATAGTTACAATTGGTCTATAATCATGACTTGCACATTGCTCTGCCTCAGTTTATTGAAATCAGAATCGAGTCTGATTGTCAAACTGAGATGCTGCTTCCAGTTGTGTGTGTTGAATGTGGCATCTGCTTGGGATGGCAAAGGATGTGGGGACAATATAAGTAAACAGCTCAATCTGAAAAGGCTTTAGAATGCCGTGTTCTTCCTTCGGGCTGTTCCGATTTCAGCTTACTCTGCGTGTAGGCATGGCAATGCAATTTTTGAGCTGAAATGCAACGGAAATTGTTCGGGAGGTGCCACAGTAAACCAAAAATTCGAACCAGAAACGGGAAACGAGACAAAACGAGACGAGACGAGACGAAACGAGGCGAGACGAGACGAGTAACGAACAGCTGAATTTGTCATTTTCAGTTTGTCGGTTGGCATCGTTTTTATACCCGTTACCAAAAAGAGCAAAAAGGTATTATAACTTTGTGCGTACAGGAAATTGATTAAACAATCAAATAGAGTCATCTCCGACTCTATAAAGTATGTACATATATTCTTGGCAACCGAGATATAGTCATGTTCATCTGTCCATTTAAATCTCAGAGACCATAGTTTTTTAACAGAATTTGTTTTTGTTGCATACAGATAAAGTTTCTTTCAAGCAAGCGTAATGTTAAACTACAGAATTTTGGTACATTCAATCTACAGTCTTTATGATTTTTAAATTTATCTGTGATCAGATAAAAATTTTAGAAATTTATTATCCTGCATCCTTTTTACTTTATTTAAAGAATAAAAAAACAATGATTTGCTTTTATTGAATACGGGTAGTAAGTATCCCCCAGTCGAGGACAATGAGATGCAGCTTTCTTACTTGTTGTTTATGCCTCGCTTCTACTAGAAATCACCCATCTCACAATCCAACAAAATTGTCTCACAATCCTAATCCTGTTCCATTGCACCTCTCGTCTGTCATCTTCTGCCCCAAGCCAGACGACTCCTATGATTTCAACCCATCTGTTTGCATACGTGCCCAATGTGCAATTGCCTGGGCGCGTTCAATCATTGGCCGTTTTCGCCGCCTTCCCGTTAGCCTGCCTGGTTTGTTGAGTGTGCAACAGCAACATGTAAGTGACACAATCGAAATGGAAAACGACAAGTAACACGACACATATTTGTGCAGCAACAGTAGCTTGACTGGGACTGGGACTGCGACTGCGACTGCGAGAAGAAATAACTTGAGCTAGCAACAAACATTTTCTTACCTTTCAACCGCAAGTAAATTGAAGTGTGAAATCAGCGAAAATCCCCGACTGCTAGATTAGGCAAACTCTTCTATCCATAGATGTAGAGAAATGCGTCTGATTTTGACTCTTTGATCGTCACGCAAGCGTCAAATTATACAAGTCCCCGAAGTAAAAAAGAACGCTTCTACCTTTAAAGAATAGAAAATGACGCAGCTCCTTACAATAACTGCATGAACAGCGGAATACAGTTTGTCCACTCTTTCCATTGCAGCGCGATATATAACTCTAACTGTTCATTTTTAGACATATAAAGGATTCGCATCGAAATTTCTGTTGAATAATTGATGTGTTTATCATCGGCATATGGCTAAGATTATAGAATTATAAAACAATATCTACTTCGGATTGTATTCGCATATAATTCATTGCAGCTTTGCAACGTAATACTAATCTTATTCTATCACATTACAGTCTTGTCTTCGTCACATTCCTCGACCATGCGACGTATGTATATAGAAATTCGGTTTCGTATTTGTGTCTTGAAGATTAATACATATGTATTTATTTTCAGCTTTAAGTTGTGCGGACAAATTGGCATTAATCTTTTGGTGGTTCGCGTTTCGCAGAAACTTAAAGTGTACAAAAGAATGGAAAAGCCAAGTCATCAAGTTTGCAAGTCTACCAGTCTCACGGTATACGAGGCGTATGTGTAATTTGCTGGAAGCTGCAGTAAAAATCCAGCTGCAGATGTTTCGAAGCACGAAATTAATTACGAATACATAAACACACACAGCACATACAAACACACGCACACATAAAGACGAAAGAACAACAAGAAGAAGAAAAGCGCCAAAATAATAATAATAAGTAAGACAAATAAATTTTACACACATCCAGAAAGAGAACGAGAGTTTGAGAGACAGGGCGAGAAACAACATGCATAAGAAGCATATGCTAAGGAAAAAGCATAAAAATAAAGCAACGACGGAAGAACTTTTGCTATAAGAGTATGCAGATAATGCTCGTGTGTGTGTGTGTGTGTGTAATATGTGTTTATATTCCTTGTAAATGTGGCTGAGGCCGAGGCTGCTGTTGGCTCTACTGTTGTTGCTATTGCTGCTGTCGTTGATAAGTTGCAGAGAATTAGAAAAGCTATGTATTTCATATGTTGGAAGCCTGGACGAAGGCGACTGAATGCGCTACAGTTAGCCGCTTCATAATGACTGATTGTTTCAAGGAAATTTAAGAATTACAGAGCAATCTATGTAAATAAAACATTATATTTTTAAGAAATATTTCAATAGAACATTTATGATTTATCGTTACATACTATGCTTACAAATATATGTAGATTGATATGGATATTAAAATGCATTATTTTATTCCCAACAGTCTTTCTGTTTGTTTCTTTGATTTTGAATCGTTTTCAAATTTCTAGTTTGGGAAGTACTCCTAAAATGTAAAAGACAGCAATTAGAGTTAAATAAAGAAGTCATAAAGTGTAAATAAAATTACTCAAGCGCAAATGAAAGGCAAGCAATAATATGAGTGCTCGGTGAGTCTGTGAGTTTGTATTAAGCTGTAGGCCTCTGTCTGAAATTCTGGTCATTATTTATGGCCAACAATGTTTGGATGACAGCTGGCAATCATTTTAAGGCATTTGCCAAACAATTAATTCTTGTATAAATATTGTAAATAAATTGCAGCCATTTTAACATACGATAACGAGTAGATTTGTGCCTCCAACTCTCGTATTACATTTTGATTTATTCCCGTTTGTTGGCTCAATTTGTCAATTAATCAGCATAAATAAATGTTCTTTTGACATAGTTTCGAACAAAGTAATGCTTCAATTACAATATATCGATACAAATAATTTCATTGCTATAAGATATTGCAGTCTAATTTAATAAATATATACATATATATTTTTCTAAATATATCATTGAATTATGTCAATCACTTATGTCATCTTTAATTCTAAGTTTTTAATTGCTTATTGATCTCCATCTCCATTAGAATAATAATTTTAAAACTTATCATGCTTGAAGAAACATTTAAATCCAATTATTAAGTGTTTTAAAAGCTAAGTAACCTGTTACATCTGAATTTCAACACATTAAAAAGGTAGGCTAGAGTTGTCATAAGTTTGTAACAATTGCTATTGCTATCAAGTGATTATAATAAGTTGTTATTAGCCGTTTCTGCTGCAAACACTTTATTTGGTATGTCGATATACCAGTAAATCCAAAATATATACAAACTACGTCACGACAGCAGCATCTGTTTTTTGACTAATAAGATTATTTCTCAAATAATAACCTTTACACTTTTAATCAGATTAGCTTTTGGTATTTTGGGATTTTACTCAATTTTTAATGTATGTCGTTATATCGAATATACTTTCTCGGATATATTTGTCTTTTTTAGAAAATTTATTTCGTATAGCTTAACGATACCTCGCTATTGTTTCGCTTTAACTGAAAGTGAGATCAACTGTGAGATAGATTAAACCTGACAAGAGGTCTCTCACACTTGCGTTGTTGATTCTCTATGTTGTCTCCGCCTTACAGAACATTAACATAAAATCCAAATTGGAAATGAAGAAAATAAACTGTTGCACTTCGCGATGAATATTAATATATTATTTATTATTAAAAGAATAACTTGCAATGCTTCCCTAACTCTATCGTGCACTACAGTGAAACTAAATCGAATTGAACTTAACGATGACCTTAAGTTATGTGTAAATTAATACTGCGTACAGCACGCTTATAGGCATATTAAAATCCGAAATGATATAATAAATAGTAAATTAATTTGAAGAGAAATAACAGAGTTATGGAGGGATCACCATCTTTGTCAGCTTTGGTTTATTCTAAGCACTTGACTCGGTTATGGGATTCGCTGGAGAGTAACGAAATCAACTCGACTCTGGACCAGGACTGGGACGAGAGTGAAAATGACGACGGCGTTGGGGTAAAAGACATGGACTAGGACAAAAACGATGAGAACTATTTCTAGTGGGAATCACGTAACGAAGTGCATTGTTAAAATATAATAAAATCGCAATTTTGCGTTCATGCTGCAATGTGGCGTCATATCCTTTTTCCCTTAATTTTTCTCGAATTTACCGTTTCGTAGTTCCGAAAACCAAAACCAGAGGCAGAAAGACAGAGAGGGAGAGGGATAGGGAGAGGGAGTATCGAAGAGATGGAGAAAAAGAGTCATGGAAAAATAGGGGGATTCTCCGCCCACAGCTCACTGCATTTTCCTTCTTCTACTTCTTGTGCTCCCTTGTCTAGTTCATAATGGGTCTCCGCCTCCACTCCTGTTGTGTCCCTGCCTCCATCTAGTGCGATTGTGGGGTTGAATAGGGTTTTGCTGGTTTCTATGCACACTCCATAGATTTTAATGCAATTTTCTAGGGATTTTATATGTTTTTATTTCGCTGTTGTCGTTGTGGCAGCTGCCAATGTCTTTGTTCTTGTCTAGGTCCGATTCCGAACGACCGCTGGCCGCTTCGCTGATTTTGTTGAGTTTGGTACGGTTCGCTCTCGTTAGCGTGGACTGGGTTCGGTTTGGTTCGGTTCGGTTCAGTTAGATTGGGATCGGTTTGCTTACTTGTTTGGACGTCGTATCCGCTTGCAAGTTTCTCAAGCGCGCCATATTTCTGCACTCAATTGTCCTTCAGCACATTTTGTGGTTTGCCACGGCTTCTACTTCCTACCTTGCTCTTTCCCATTCTCTTGATATGTTTGTGTTTGCATTTTATATTTCTATCTCTCTCGCCCCTCTCTTTCTCCCTCTCTCTCTCTCTCTCTCTCTCTTTCTTACTTTTTGTCTCCACCTCTTTTTATTCGTTCAGCAATGTTGTAAAATATAATGCCTTTGTTTGTTCGCGCAATAAAAAATGATTACTTTAATTTCCGTGCCCATAAAAAACACTTCCAACATGAGAAATGGCTGTCATTGCAGCACTTTCCGTCAGCTTTATTGTTGGCTTTTAGTTTCTTTAACCATACAATTATTGTATTTACCCAGATTTGGTTAGTTGTTGCCTAGAAACAGTATTTATAATTCATGACACACTTATTATTATTTTAAACATAAGAGCCAGCTGAAATTTATTCTATTCAAAAAACTCAATAACAAGCAATTACTCAATAATTGTATTTATTTCCAGATGTCTCTTGAAACCACACAATAATTTTATTAACCCAGCACAAACATTTGCGTAAATCTTTTAGCTGGTTTCGTTTAACTGACTTTCCTCTTCTCAATCCAAAACACGAAAAAATAAAAGTTAAATGTGCTCGACTGTGAGATATCCAATTTTCACTAAAAGCAAAACAGTGCGAATGCGCTATTGTTAAAAGATGCCAAATTTATATTCCAAAAATATGAAAATTTCGGTATATTTTAAATATTGATGTATTACTTAAAAATATAATAGACAACAAAATATACCAGATTGTCAAATCAAGCAATTAACAGCGACAGCTGAACCTATTTTTGGCAATATAAAATGTTTATTTAAACGTCTTAGTTTTTATCTGATCCCAATCAAGTTTTCAAGAATCATAAAGAAAGCAGGTATTATTATATGTACTGAATATCAAGAGTTTAAGTTTGAAATTTTGCTAACTTTCCTATTATCCACAATAAAGATGGCTATATCGCCTAAGCGGTTAATGCTGATCAAGAATATATATATATATATATACTTATAGTTTCGATCACAAAGTAATAATACCTTTTTACTTTATTATAAACGGGTATAAGTTCTCCCGAGTATTATTCTCTCAATATTTTTTGCTTTGCTCAGAAGGCCCACGGTGAGCTTCTTAATATGTTTTGTGTCCAACCGCATTTGCCGAAAAGCGAGGCCAGAAAAACTTCCTTGGTGGATCGAGAGGGTGGGCACTGCTAAGCGAAAAGTTTATGGACGAAATTGTTTTCACCTGCTGTCCCAAATTTATAACACTTCTTGCCTAGTCGGCCCGCCCTAGCCCTGGTCTGGCCTTTATTTTTATTTGTATAATCCTTTCGCTTATAGCCCGCCCACCATCTTTTGCACATGACAGAAACCAGAATTGGAATGTGCGAGCCGCCAGTTGGATTAGACGAAAGACAAAAAGCATCCCAAGTTCTCAGTTCCCGGATAAAATGTAAAACTGGGCTTGGCACAGTGGTCGGATGGTCGACCTATGGAAATGCCGACTAGGCATCCCATTTAATAGCTATTTGTTTGACTTTGTGTGAGCATAATGTTTTGTTGTGCCAATTTTTATGAGTTGGCCAACAGCAACGAGAGTTTGAGCCCATTATGGTTGAAACACTTGTTGTGCCTGCAAGGTATCCACCCTCATCCACCCTTGAAGCCAAGTATTTCTGATGAGTTGACGGAAAACATTTTTGAATGGTCTCATTAAATGACCAAAAATTATATTAAATTTGCCAAAAATTCTGCAGCATAAAAAAGTTGTAAATATTTTTATGCCTGCATTAATATGCAACGACCACCACTGTGCTGGGCCGCTGGCCTTACTGCTTCTGCTTCTACTTCTGCTTCTGCTTCTACTTTCGCTGCTTTGTTAGTGGAGATGGTGGTCGCGCTGTCGCTGCTAATACCACCGCTAATAAAATCTTACTGCCGCAACGTCGCAGAGCCATGAAACACAGCTGTGTGCAGTCATTTTTACTGCTGCAGTAGAAAATAGCATTGCCAAAGGCAAAAGGCGATGGCAACGGCAACGGCAACGGCAACGGGACATGGGGTGACCAAAAGGCCAAGCCGGAATTCCGGATAGATGGGTGTGAACTAGTCCAAAGTTTGTTGTCTCACAAACATGGGAACTTGTTTGGCTCTGTTAAGCTTATTGTAAGATTTATTGATAATCGGACAAAGTTTTGACTTGCATTGCATCTCTATCCGTAATTTCATCAGTTTTTTAACTTAAGAACACTTAAAATATATTGAAGTTCAGTCCCCCCTCTATTTACATGTGCGCGCGAATGTAAACTAAATTAAATCTTCATAATAAAATAACAACAATTTTTTTTTTGAGAAAATCGAAATATATTTACTTATAGTTTCTAGCTGTGACAAAGTAATAATAACTTTTTACCTTATTAGTAGCGGGTTACAAACTTGATTTTTTAGTTGTTTCAACGTCTAATACCCAATCGAAAAGGCTTATTAATATTTTCATCAAGATATCGATGTATATTTAGTTAGAATTTTTGTTGTTGAAAGTATCTTTCCCCTGGTAAAAGAATAATAAAACGGTGAGCCGCGGTAGGTTCTCATTTTGACTTCGGTTGTCGTTCTCCTTGTCATTGCAATTGTCTCTTGATCTACCGTTTCATTTAAATACAAATTAAAAGATGGAAACATTGACTTTCTTGTTGCCTCCGGTGACGATGTAAGCGTTGTTGTAGCTATCGCCGCTTTACTTATACTCTAATGAAACTTTATGACGAGTACTTACCTCGGGGCTAAGGTCATTGGGGAGGGCATCGACTTGAACCGCACCTTTAAGTTGATGTGCTCTGTTCTTTCTTTTCTTACCTGACCGCGGTTTTTACTAATTTGCCTGGCTATTTGCATAAAGACCGCGTCGCAAAAGTTGTGAGTCAACGTAATTTTTGCATATATTTGGAGAAGGTACCAAAAAAAAGGCAGCGAACGAAAGCAATGTTAGGAAGCACTTCGGGCATTTCCTTCTCACATAACTTGATTAAATTACACATGAAGTCAGTGGTCGGTCGAAAAGTTGAGATAGAGGAAGTGGAGAGAGGGTAGTGGGGAGTGGAGAGTGGTCAGACATCTGCCCTAATGACAGCCATCTGCATTTTAGTGCCCATCCGAGAGATGACAGCTGTATGCCTTTGCATTTATAGTTTTGCGTAGTAATTTCAAAAATTATTTATGCATGAAATGCAGCCAAAATCTGAATAATTACCAACAATGGACAAACTGGCCTTAACTGACAGCAAAACAAAGCAAAAGAAAGAGGTAGCGATTGAAGAGGGATAGATATAGTCAAATGGAATAATATAAATGTAACATAAAACTGATGATGTCTCCGTTCCAATACTCCAGATCCAGAATAACGTTTCGTCTGAACCGTGAATCTGACAATTGTTCTCTTCCATTCACATAACATATGTCAAGAGAAGACAGACTGACATGTGCGGCAGCGGTGTTTAGATAAAAGCCGTTCAACTACTCAAAACTCTCTGAAAGTGATGCAAAGCTCAGTTATTGCAGTTGAATTTATAATCAAATTTCATTTTGCCTCTAGAAATAATACACAAGTTGCAGGCATAAATATCATATGAGTGGTTGGCAAATTGAACAACAACAGGTAAGAGATTCTCAGTATTCACTTTGAGTAAAAACAAGCCCGTCAGAAATTGGGTTATATGGGGAGAGGGGGTATTCTACAATAATCATCATATGAATAGACTTTATATACCCTATACCCATAGGGGTAGATGGGTATTATGTATAAGGAGGCATCTCATAAAGTATACATATTCCTGACCATCATCAACAGCCGCCCGTCTATCTGTCTGTCCGTTTGTATGTCTGTCTGTCTGTCCATATGGTACACCTATGAAGATGTCAGAGATTATAAGAGATAGAGCTATGTATACTAGTTTAAATATATAAATTTCATATCAATTTCCCACTTTGTGAAATTATTATTTATTGTATAATTTCGCAAGTGGTGCCTATGCAGCCGGCGAGAAAGAAAAAATGAGTGCGAGTCTATACTGGCTTGGATATGTATTATGCGAAATCTTTTTATACCCACTACCCATAGGGTAGAACGGCAGATCCCATAATGTACATATTTACATATATTCTTAATCAGCATCATTAGCCAAGACGATATAGCCATGCTCGTCTGTCCGTCCTAGCACCTATTTTTTAGAAACTATTAGAGATAGATCAAGTTTGTTTCAAATTTTGGCAACGCCCACTTCCGCCCCCGCAAATCGACACAAATTTAATAATAGTTTTTTTTCTACGCTAGAATCTTGTTACTTACAATAATAGATATAGTCTTTATGTTTCCCAAAAATTTGGATGCGAGCAGATAAAAACAAGTAAGAAAGTTACACTCGAGTGTGCTCGACTGTGAGATACCCGCTACCCATTTTTAATAAAGGCAAAATATTGCGGTATCATTTTCAAAATATACCGAAAATACTAAAAAAAATACTAAAAAATACTAAAAATATACCAAATGGTATGTTTGGTATATCGATATAGTACACCATTCAAAATATACCATAAACGGCACAATGTGCCAGATTGTCGGCCAAAACAACTAAAAGCCCTAGTAAGTAGGCGTTTTTGCCCATACAAAAGTATTTCTTTAATAACTTCCACAATTTTTATTTGATCACAACCAAATTTTCAGGAATCATAACTACTACAGTAATTATTGTATATACCAAAATTCGTAGCTCTAGCTTTAAAATTACACTTGTTATTCGATTTTTTTTGATTTGCGGGGGCGGAAGTGGGCGTGGCAAAAATTTGAAACACTTGATCTGCGTGCAAACATAACAAATGCTGTCGAAAAAAAATTATAGCTCTATCTCTTATAGTCTCTGAGATCTAGGTGTTCATACGGACGGACGGACGGACGGACAGACGGACAGACGGACATGGCTATATCGTCTCGGCTGTTGACGCTGATCAAGAATATATATACTTTATAGGGTCGGAGATGCCTCCTTCTACCTGTTACATACATTTCCTGCCGGCACAAAGTTATAATACCCTTCTACCCTATGGGTAGCGGGTATAAAAATATAAGTTTTTTAAGAAAAACTTTTGTATTAAAAAACAAGTAAGAAAGCTACAGTCGAATGTACTCGACTGTGAGATACCCGCTACCCATTTTGAATAAAAGAAATATATTTTGCAGTATTATTCTCAAAATATACCGAATATTCTGTAAAAATACTAAAAATATACCATTTGGTATATCGATATGATACCGCATTTAAAATATACCATAGCAGGCACACTATACCAGATTGTCAGCCAAAGCAACTAAGACCCCTAGTAAGTAGGCGTTTTTGCCCATACAAAAGTATTTCTTTAATATCTTCCACAATTTTTATCTGATCGCAACCAAATTTTCAGGAATCATAACTACTACTGTAATTATTGTATATAGCTGTCGAAAATTATAGCTCTATCTCTTACAGTCTCTGAAATCCAGTGTTTCATACGGGCAGACGGACAGACACACAGACGGACAGACGGACATGGCTAGATCGTCTCGTCTGTTGACGCTGATCAAGAATATGTATACTTTATAGGGTCGGAGATGCCTCGTTCTACCTGTTACATACATTTCCTGCCGGCACAAAGTTATAATACCCTTCTACCCTATGGGTAGCGGGTATAAAAACGCCTGCTTACTATTGATCTTGTTTACTTTGGCTGACAATCTGGTGTATTTTGCACTCTATGGTATATTTTGAATGTAGTACTATACTATAGCATTTAGCATATATTAAATTTTTTGTGGTACATTAATTTGGTATATTTTAAGAATAGTATCACACTGTTTTACTTTTATCTTAAATGAGTAGGAGGTATCTCACAGTCGAGCACACTCGATTTTAGCTTTGTTACTTTTTTCAAACTAGCAGTTTATCTTGACAATACTTGCATTGGATTGTGTAATTTTAAAATTCTTAAAAAATACTTTTATGAAATCTGAGAAATCCATTTTCATGGAGTTTAAACAATCGTTTACTTAATTATGAGCTGCACCCAAAATATTATTGTTTTATCATCAAATAATAATATCCACTATATATAATATATATATATAAATATTCCCTTTAATAATGGATGTTTTTAAAGATTGAATGTATGCCTCAAATAAAATGGAACTCCTTAAATTAATGAGATAAGTCAGACACTAAATCGAAGAATTTAAAATGTTAAATTGCAAAAGCATGGCAAGTATGCGGCTTACCGGCTAAAAGGATTCAAATGTAAACCATTCCGTAACCCTTCTCATCCTCTTTAGCCATTAAGCACTCCAATATAATCTCATGCTCTTTGGGGAGAAGTTGTCATCAGCGTCAAACGTTACCCCAGCCAACAATTACCAATTAAAACCCCAAAGCGCGCAACTCAATTTCGTGCAACACACACACACACACAAACATATGTACATGCACATATTCGTATAGTACGGTACTCTTATACATATATTGCGCATAGACAAAGGCAATTTCATATAGTATTTCCAGATAACTGACTTCGATAGCAAACCGCAACAGCAAGAATGACAAAAGAACAAGACAAGAATAACAAGAAAAACAACAGACACAACAACGAGAATGGCAACAATGGCCACTGTGAAAACTGTGAAGAGACAAAAAGGACCCGAGCCAAGTTTTGTGGATTCGCTCAGCGCAGCTCAACGCTCTTTCAACTAAAAACTTGTTACGTATTTAATTGCAATTAAAAAGTTGTTTAGTTGCGAATGTTGCGTTTGTATTGTTCTTGTTCTTGTTCGTATTCTTGTTGTTGTTGTTATTATTATTACTGTTGTTGTTATTGCAATTGTTGTTGTTGTTGCCTAAACACCACACCAGGGCAATAGCTCTGTGCGAATACAACCATAAGAACACTCTCTGCCAACGAGCCCAAAGTGTCAAAGTGCCCGAAAGCGCCACAAAGAGAAAGTCATTTTAAGCAGATCCTGCAAGCTGGGAACAGAGGATAGCGCCAAAGGTTTAACGTTTAACGGTTTCGATGGGAAAACAGCTAAGAGCCAATTCTTTGCTAATTCCCGACCAAACACCATGCCAAACTCTTCAACAACCGACTCATTAAAGTTTTGGGTCATTTTTACTCTTAACTGAGTCATATTCCCAGCGAAACTTTTGACAATAACAGTTAACCATGAACGCAATTGGCCAATAATTGGTCCAACATTACCACTATGATACGAAACTATGTGGCATACTCAATTCAATGCCTATACAGATCCAATGATTTAAGGAGTCAAGCTGCTAGCTTATTATAATTTCATTCATTGAACTCCAAAACTGGTCTCTCGGTCACTGAACCTTAGTCAGGTGCAACTCTGCAACTCTGATAAAAATGTTTCAGAGAATGTAAATGAATAAATTCTTCTAGTGTTTTCGATATTTTCGATCATAAAATGAATTTTTTGAAAACAAAACTTTCTTTTAAATGGGTTTCTTGAAAATCATATCTTGAAACTCTACACTTTTTATTGATCATTCTAAGTTTTGTATCATCCCTGCGGCTTAAACGTCTTAAGAAAAACCAGTATGCTGAAAAATATAAATGGACAGGTAGAGAGTAGCCTAATTTCTAACCAGTTTCTATGACTCTAAATATCATTTCCTTCTTTCTTTTGTGCATATAAATAGAACTAAAATTGTGACTAACCACAGTCGTGAAATCTACGTTAAGCTACAAACTTCGAGCAAACATGAAAAATTGTGTAAGACATCTCAAGTATTCAATTATAATCTGATATTTTTATAAATTTGAATAATCAACAATTGTTTATCATTCTATTTTGCTTTTGACAACAATGTTCACATTAACTCACGCACAATGGGCTTGGCCTGGTTTTGGAGGAGAGCAGCAAGGATATTTTGGCAACGACTTCGGCAATATTATTGATCAACCGCTTCCTCCTGAATTCGGATATGACTTGGAAGAGCATGAGCAAGCATTCGGTGATGGAATAGAACCCCAACCACCATCAATTTCCGAAATCAATTTAATAAACCAACCACAGCTGGAAGCAGATTTTTATAATGGTTATCCATACCAACCAGACACTTTCGATGGATCTGTCGATATGTAATATTTACTCTTTCCACGAACTTTACTTTATAATTTTGAAGAAAATAAACAGTTTTAAAAACCTATGTCCTAATAGCATACAAAGAAAAGTTTTAAGAACCTGTGTTTTAAAACCATACAAAGAAAGAAAACCATATACACGTTTTATTAATTTTTCGTTCAAACCACCAACTACTTATGCACTATCCTTAGTTGCTCACATATGAGTGCTAAAGTTGAAATTTACGTTTACTTGCTTGCAATATAAATACAATATATATTTTTGATAGTAGCAAGACATGAGCCAAGTAAACCGAAGCCAGTCAGCTATAGTGTGAACGCTGATATTGTCAAGAGCAGACACCACCTGCAATTGTAAGCAGGGGATAAAGTGCGAGTCAGACAAACCCTCGACCGTCGACTTTTAGTCGTTCAGCTTATTTAGTTTGTTTGGTTTATTCTTGCCCTCTTGGTAACTTGGCTGCGCAAGTAACAAGTACGAGTTCAGTCTGCATTTAGCTTTTCCCTCTGGCCACCCCGCCGACAATTGAGTTTACTGGATACGTGTCAGAATAGAAGGTGAAGTTGAGACACCCAGGACTCGCTGGGGATTGCAGCACCAAAGACGCGAGTAAGCGGTAAATGAATTTATTTGGCTCATTTACTTGCAGTTAATTTTTTATTATATATATTGAGTTTGTTTAGCGACCCACGCAACAGTTGAGCATCAAGAGCAGCAGACACGCGCTTGTGTCGTTTTTCATGCTCTTGTTCATTTTAAAATAGTTACATTTTATCCTTTATTTAATATATTTAAACTGCCTTTTTTATCCAGAAAAAACATGTTTATCAATTTAAAAGAGTAAATTCCAACAATATCTAAATTAGCTCTATGTACGATTTAGCATTTGGGTTAAAACACATAAACTAAACGCGGTTGGCACTTGTTTAAAAAACTAATTTATTTGCAAATCGTTTTTCGCGATAATAATTAATATTTCGCACCTCTATACAAATAAATAGTTATCCACATCATAGAATAATTTAAATATTTTAAATCAATTGATCGACGTGTCTTTAGTAACGTTTGCGTGTAATGTTCATCCAAGTAAATCCTTAAATCTTGCAACACCAAAAATCCACATCCCTGTCTATAATCATAGAGAACGTGCCGGTAATTTCCACAGCTTGAGTAAAATGCCTAATAGACGCTTTTTGACTTACAATTCAAATTGCAAAGTCCTTTTAGCTAGCTACCATTGAAGAGCACGTTTCTCTGTCGCGTGTTGCTAAACCCAAAGTCTGGCCTCAACACTTTTCGATGTTTTGATGGTTGCCCATCACGACACATGGCTATACATTCAAATTTGTTCAAATTCATTTCAATTACCGTCAATTTTCAATAATTTTGCACAAATTATATTCTATTAGAGTTTCTAGCCCAAAACACAATTATCTTAAGCACGCAGTACTTTTTACTTTTCGAGCTCTGCAGTTTTTTTTTTTTTTTCAACAAAAAAGAGTTTCTTAATCATAGGAGCATTTATATAGCAAATTTTCCCATGTTCAAGGTTGGCAATGAGAAATGAACTTCTCATCCTTAATTATAGCCAAAAAAAAAAGATTTAAAACCTTTCGGTGTCATTTCCTTCCGCAGTTCCCAGCACAAATAAATTAAGCATGTCAATACTAAATCTGCAGTTCCACATTCCAAAAAATAGACAACCTTTTATTCCGCACTCATATCGGAAAAGTTAAGCAATATAGGCAAATAGGCAATGAATGTCTCTTTTATTTTTATAGTTTAATTTATCTAATACTCAAATATTTGAGTGGGATAGCCATTAATTTGTTTTTTTTTTATTTCCGTGACAAATTTGTTGTCATAAAGGTTACCAAAAATCGTGACTCTAAAATATGCGGAACTTGTGAAATATCTTGCTCATATGGGAATAGTAGATCTACAAGAATAATACAAAATTAAATATCAACCAAACCGATTCAAAGTTTTAAGCCAATCAGCATGATTTGCGTTGCATCACAAAATAATAGTAATATAAAAATAAATTTTGTGCATTTTATTTCTTAGAAAGCCCAGGAAAGTACAAAATCAAGTAAAAAGTTACTCTGAATTAAATGCATATATGCATACATAAGAACAAAATTGTTAGATACGCAAATGGATCTTTCAAGAATATTTAATAAAGTACCAAGTTTTATTTAATAAATTAAAAATCGTATAATTTTAAGACCTTTAAAAACTTTATTATAAGATTACAAAATATAACATTATGTTGCTTGCACTAATTTATTAGAATTCAGCAGTTACTTACAGTACAACAGGTAAGATGTATTTGTATGTATTTATATGAAAAACTGATCATAGAATCGCAGCATTTGCGACCCAAAACCTCCTCATCAGTCCACAATAGTGAACGCATTGCCATAGCTCGACTAATTGGGCTATGAGCGAAATAACTGACGTCTAGATAGATTTTTTGGATATTTTAATTGTTATTTTTAATGTTTTTAGTTTTAATAATTTGATTTTATTTAATGTATACAATTTTCAATGATCACAACAAAATGAAACCTTACGAAAGAGGTACAAACTTTACGATTCTTAATTTTTTAAAATGTTAGTAGTTTTATCAAGTTCTCAGTGTGCAAAAGAGGTCAATTCCAAGCTGGATAGTTTGAAGTAAAATAAAATTAACATAGTTGCAAATATCAATTATAAAATTATATATATATTTGTTCAAAAGGCATCTTCGTAACATTGTATATCCATCTGCTTTAAATCCTGAACATTTGTGATGCTCGAGTCTGGGGTTGAGGATGACGAGGTTGTACAATATTTACATTTTACACATTTGCATCAAAAATAAAATATATATCTTGTTTAAATATACTCATATCGTACGTGGATTCACAGAAAAAAAAAATTGAAGTAGCTAAATCCAAGTTCGTTTAATTTAAAACTTTTCATACGGCAACTTTTTGAGTTGCTGTGCATGCGTTTTTGGCTCGTTGTGGTTCGTTTGGGGTTATTTAGGAGGTTGACTATGCATTAGAGTGCCGCGACGGTGGTGGCTTATGAGAGTACAGGTGAAAACGTGGATATGTATGGGAGTAGGAGTAGGTGGCAAGGGTTAGAACTTACAACAGTTGTGTTAGGGTCTGCAATCCAGCTGCTGCTCTTATGAATTTCACATGCTTAAGCCGTAAACTTATGTGCGCGCACAGCTTGAAATCCTCGCACACGTAAACTAAACTCCCAACTAACCCAAAAGTCCCCACTTCCCCCAAACTCAAATCTCATTCCACGCCTAGAACTTTGTTTCTAACGTTCTCATCTTTCGGCGTCCATCTTCGCCATCTTCATCGTCGTCGTCGTCGTCGTCGTCGTCACAGCTGCATTTGGTCTTTGGCATGTTAGCAGGGCTTAAGACTGAGCACTCTGCACCCGGAACTGGGATAACTCAGAAAGTCGGGTAGCTAAAAAGTCGAGGCATCTTGTGCCAAGTCAATGAGCAATTGACTGCAATCTCATAGATGTTTGCGTTTCTCCCACCCACTCTAATATCCAGCTCCAGCTCACATTCATATTTCATGAAATATTTGCTTCAATGTAAAGCAAAACTTTTTGGAGACTATGCCCATTCCAGGACAGAATAGAAAGTTCTCTTCAAGTGTACTTCCGGCAGATACAAAAAAATATATATTAAATTTTGATCGTTTCAGTGTTTGACGAAATAACGATTGCAGTTTTCGGCATTTACATTTATGTAACTATATTTACATATATTTAGACGAGCTCAGCTAAAAAGCAATACAATGATGTGTCATACAAAATAAATAAAATATGAATACCTTCTATTACATCTCGATGTTCTCTGCGCCCTGATCCTCATCCCCATCATCAAAGTATTGCTGTGAATTGAAGCTGGTGACCATATGCTGAGTATGCTTTACGGCACTCTCCAGTTCACGTAATGTCGTCTCTGCATCCATCAAAAACTTTGAGACAAGCATACCTTTCTTTAATGATGAAGTCTCAGAAGAGACCTTGTCATACTTCTGTTTGAAACTAAGGAAGAACTCAAAGAGCACATCGTGTTGCCTCAACACATCTTCCATTTCAATGTAATGTTGATCAGTTTTTCTTTCACTATCGATCTCACTAATGTCCGGGTGACTGTCACTTTCATTGAATGAAATGTTAAACTCTGCAATTTGGCTAGAAGAAAAGTCCATAAATCCGTTGGACTTATTCATGATGTCGGACTCAGAATCATCCGATTCCGTATCTGTATTGTATTTGAATTCAGAAGAGCTTTGCTCCATATGTGGCTGCAGGTCATCATCCATTTCAGAACTCTTTCCACCACCATCTGAACATGGTTGACTGCAACTAACCTCTCCTGGATCATCCTCCTTAGCTATCAATTCCTTAACACGATCCGCATACCGCAGCGTATTTAAAGAGTTCTCCACGGAACTCAAACTAGGTGATATCATAGCTATCATGCAGGTCCTATTCTGTTGGCCCCCAATGAATGAATCACGCAGCACTTGGGTCAACTTTGAGCCACGAAAAGGCAAATGACTTGAATGTCGACTCAATGCTCGAATACACTCCTTGAGAGCTAACAGGGACTTATTAATCTCGGCTCCCTCGCGGCGTGTCTGAAGACTGGCAGACTGTGTGTCCGCACCACGTTCATTGCCGGCCAAATCGACAAAGGAGCACTTGCCGCAGGCTTCAGCCTGACCAGGCACAAAAAGCGACATTTGGAAGACTGCATGTGATCGCGATGACTTAATATTCACAGAAGTTTGGCCGGATGTGCGCTCCCGATTTCCCTGTTCAATGATGCTAAGCACTTCCTCGACTTTGGTAACTGGCCTTTGGGTCAAGTCACAAATCACTACTTGCTGACGGCCATCTTCCAGTACACGAAGCATTGGCTTATCTGGCAATAGCAAATCGAAGACCTGTTCGAATTGAATTGAAATAATGTATTCAATATAAATGATGTTGTAATAAACTTACTTTGCTGCCATAGATTTCGAAGTAACTGCAAGTGATAGTAGCGCCTTGATCGCGGTACTTGGGCTTGGCCAGCTCCGAGAAGACATCTTTAGCGGCAAGGGCGTAAATGCCTGTAGTACAGTCTTGGGTCTTGCCACGAAACTCGCCACCCATAGTGTGGGTTTTGCCACTTCCCGTCTGGCCATAGGCAAAGCAAGTGGCATTACCGCCCTCAAACATAGTGAGAATCAACGGACGAGCAGTGTGCTCGTAGACCAGCATATTGCTGCATTCCTCATCGAAAGTGTAGTCGAAGCGAAACTTGTGATGCTCCAGAAACTTGGTCAAGTCCACTTTGTGGCGTAGTTCGTGAACGATCAGTGAATCACGATTTGGCACTGAGATAATATCCACAGCCTTTCCCTGCAGTTCGCGTCGACTCATTGGCCGCTTTCGAACGCACACGGTAATCTGTTGAACCCGAGCTAAGTGCGGATTAAAATAGCGCAACGGATTCAATTGTAACTGGTCACGATAAGTGCGCACCATTAGGGCCACTTCCCAGTTGGGATTATTTGGATCTTTGCTCTTCAATGCACTGCGTTCTCGCCGCTGTTCATCCTGAAGAGCACGGCGAAGTTCCCGTTGCTCCTTCAACCGCTCGATCTCACGGACAACACTTGAACGGGGCACGAGGCTCGAGGAACTCGACTGATTCAAAATCGAGTTGTCCCCAGGTGGGTTTGATTGCTTTACAATGGATGTTGGAGTCATGACCATATCGGATTTACTAACACCACGAAGACGTTTCTTATAAGGGCTGTTTGCGATTTTCTTACGATACATATAATAGTTTGGAGAGCTCTGCGCTTTTGTCTCGACTTTTGAGGGTATCTTCTCCACAATCTTAACCTTCCTTTTTCCCACAGACGGATTCAATTCTAGTACAGCACTCCAGGCTACCTCCTTGCCTTTAATCTTGGAACCTTCAGTCCATTCAACGGTAACCACTTGACGATCGATACTCTTTAAGCCAACTATTACGGATTGTATGCATCCGTCAGACCGCCTTATGTTAATCTTTTCGCCAATCTTTAACAATTCCATAAAGCAGCAAATCGCTTGCCTCTGCGTAGATATCTTATATTTATCTCGCTGGGTTAAATAATGATGCCAAACGTAAGACAACGTGCCTCGGATGTGTCTATACCAAATTTTGGTATGCTTTGAGAGATTTGCTGGTTAAGTCTGTTATCCGAGTGTAATGAAATGCTCTTGTGTTTTCAATAAATATTCGATTGTCAGTTAATTCAATGATAGAATGATATATTCAAAGAGAGATACTACTGAAAAATCTAGAGGCGAAAATTTCCAGCCTAAACATTTTTCAACTTTTTCAACTAAATGTAAAATTGTTTGTCCTAACTAGTGACTAACTATCAATCTACAGTCTCATTCGCAATGCGTTGTGGCTTGGTAATTTTAGATACTTGAAAATGAACTCGAGGATATTATATGTTGCATAACATTAATATTAGACAAGTAAGTAACCTACAGTACTAAAGTAAAAACAAGTAAGAAAGCTACAGTCGAGTACACTCACTCGACTGTGAGATACCCGCTACCCATTTTGAAAAAAAGCATTATATTTTGCGGTATATTTCTCAAAAAATACCAAATATACTACAAAAATACTAAAAATATACCAAATGGTATATGTGGTATATCGATATAGTACCGAATTCAAAATATACCATAGACGGCACAATATACCAGATTGTCAGACAAAGTAACTAAGACCCCTAGTAAGTAGGCGTTTTTGCCCATACAAAAGTATTTCTTTAATAACTTCGACAATTTTCATCTGATCGCAACCAAATTTTTAGGAATCATAACTACTATAGTAGTTATTGTACATACCAAAATAACTCTAGCTTTAAAATTGCACTTGTTATTCGATTTTTTTGGGCGTGGCAAAAATTTGAAACAAACTTGATCTGCGTGCAAACATAACAAATGTTGTCGAAAAAAAATTATAGCTCTATCTCTTATAGTCTCTGAGATCTAGGTGTTCATACGGACGGACAGACACACAGACGGACATGGCTAGATCGTCTCGGCTGTTGACGCTGATCAAGAATATATATACTTTATAGGGTCAGAGATGCCTCCTTCTACCTGTTACATATATTTCCTGCCGGCACAAAGTTATAATACCCTTCAACCCTATGGGTAGCGGGTATAACAAAATATTGCGGAATAATTCTAAAAATACGCCTAAAAATACATGACAACATTTCAAATATACTATAGAGTACAAAATATTCCAGATTATTACATAAAGTAAAGATTCGTCTCCAGAAGTCGTAAATAAATTTATTTGTTAGATAACTTTTACAATTTTTATTTGATGGCAAGCAAAGTTTCAAGAATCATACAAACTATAAGTATGTATAATTGCATGTACCAACAAGTAAGAAAGTTACAGTCGAGTTTGCTCGACTGTGAGATACCCGCTACCCATTTACCAGATTGTCAGCCAAAGCAACTAAGACCACTAGTAAGTGGGCGTTTTTGCCCATACAAAACTATTTCTTTAATTACTTCCACAATTTTTACACAGAAATCATAACTACTATGGATGTTATTGATTTTCGGGGGCGGAAGTGGGCGGGGCAAAAATTTGAAACAAACTTGATCTGCGTGCAAACATAACAAATGCTGTCGAGAATTATAGGTATATCGGACAGACAGACATGGCTAGATCGTCTCGGCTGTTGATGCTGATCAAGAATATATATACTTTATATGGTCGGAGATGCCTCCTTCTACCAGTTACATACATTTCCTGCCGGCACAAAGTTATAATACCCTTCTACCCTATGGGTAGCGGGTATAAAAATTAATATATGTATTCTTAATCAGCGTGAACAACCAAGACGATATAGCCATGTCTGTCTGTCCGTCAGTCCGTGTGTATGTCTATCTGTCCATATAAAACACTGGAGCTCAGAAGCTATAAGAAATAATAATATAATATTTTTTTCGAAGGCATTTGTTATTGTACGCAAATCAAATTTATTATAGATTTTTGACACGTCCCCGCAAACAAAAACAAGTAAGAAAGCTGCAGTCGAGTGAGATTGCAAATTTTTGTTTCAAATTTATATAATAATATTTACCATAATATTCCTGAAAATTTGGTTGCGATAACTCATATCTGAATTGTAGAAGTTATTTATGAAATACTTTTGTATGAGCAAAAACGCCCACTTATCATACTACGGGTCACAGTAGCTTTGTCTGGCAATCTGGTATATTTTTACACTATATGATATATTTCCAATGTAATACTATATCCATATACCAATTATATATAACCTTTGGTATATTTTAGTATGTTTGAGGTACATTTTAAGAATAATACCGCACCGTTTCGCTTCTATTCAAAGACTTATCGTTTTCGAATTATAAATGAAAAACACTGCATCGCACACGTAATTTAATTCTGTAAAATTCTTAAGTCCGGGACATGTGGCTAGTACTTTCTAAGACAATACTTTTGAATCATAATAATATGGGGTCGTTTTCTAGTATTTCTAAAGTTTTATTTATTTTACAAATAACAAACAATAAATACATTCAAACAAATAAAAATGAATTAAATTTTTTATTTAGATCGTAGTGGACCTTTTCCTGGAAATGCCCATATGGCAAAAAACAGATGCTGCAGTCGGGTCTTAGTTGCTTTGGTAGACAATCTGGAATATTTTGTACTCTATAACAATATAAAATAGATAATTTTCGGTATACTAATTTTGTATATTTCAAAAACAGTTTCGGTTTTATTGAAAATAGGTAGCTGGTATCTCAGCCAAGCACACACATGACTGTAGCCTTATTACTTGTTCACAAGCAACCACAATAAAATTAATTAGCCACTATATATGGTACATAACATATAATATACTACATATATAAGCTAGCTAGTATAAATGATAAAATAATATTAGGTTGGCCAAAAAGTCTTGCGGTATTTCCGATAGGTGTCTTTGCAAGCGCGTAGTTCTAGTTCTATTCGTCGCATCGGTTCATGCGATACCTCTTTTCACGCGCTAACACGTGTTTGATTTAATTTTTTTTTGCTTTGATTCGTTCGTGAATTATAGCGTCACAAACATGGAGAAAAATAAAGAGAAAATATGGCATATTTTACAGTTCTACTACGATAAAGGCAAAAATGCAACTCATGCTGCCAATAAAATTTGTGCAGTTTATGGACCCAATACAGTTTTCCATTTCCACCGCACAACGATGGTTTCAACGTTTTCGTTCTGGTGCGGAGGTGGTCGAAGATGCGCCACGGTCCGGAAGGCCTGTCGTCGAAAATTGCGATAAAATCGCTGAATTGATCGAAAGAGATCGGCATAGTAGCGCCGGAGCATCGGCCAAGAGCTGGGCATGAGTCATCAAACCGTTTTTAAACCATTTGAAGAAGCTTGGATTAAAAAAAAAGTTCGATGTGTGGGTGCCACACGACTTGACGCAAAAAAAACATTTTTGACCGTATGGATGCATGCGAATCGCTTCTGAATCGCAACAAAATCGACCCGTTTTTGAAGCGGATGGTGACTGGTGATGAAAAGTGGATCACTTACGACAACGTGAAGCGCAAATGGTTGTGGTCGAAAAGCGGTGAAGCTGTCCAGACGGTGGCCAAGCCTGGATTACCAGCCAGGAGGGTTCTTCTGTGTGTTTGGTGGGATTAGCAGGGAATCATCCACTATGAGCTGCTCCCCTATGGCCAAACGCTCAATTTGGACCTGTACTGGACCGCTTGAATGCAGCACTCATGCAGAAGAGTCCATCTTTGATCAACAGAGGCCGAATTGTCTTCCATCAGGACAACGTCAGGCCACACACATCTTTGGGGACTCGCCAGAAGCTCCGGGAGCTCGGATGGGCGGTTTTTTTGCATCCACCGTATAGTCTGGATCTCGCACCAAGTGATTACCACCTATTTCTGTCCATGGCGAACGACCTTGGTAGTCGGAAATTGGCCACAAGAGAGTCCTGTGAAAATTGGCTCTCCGAGTTTTTTGCCAATAGAAAAGCGAGCTTCTATAAGAGGGGCATTATGAAGTTGGCATCTCGTTGGGAACTCGTCATCGAACAAAACGGCGCATATTTGACTTAAATCGCATTATTCTAACCAATTTTATGAACAATTGAAAATTCAATAAAAATACCGCAAGACTTTTTGGCCAACCTAATATTATTTAAATATAATAATAAGTTATGTATGGTTATGTATGAAACGTGGAGTATGAGATATGGTTAGAAAGTCTACAAAAATGGAGCAAAGGATCTAAATAATGTTTGAAGAAACAAAAGGATGCGCTCTGCGTTGCCGCTAATGACTGAGATCGAGACGAGAGCAGAACAAATGATGTCTATTGTGTTGCCTTAAAATAGTTTATTGTCTTCGAGATGACAACTATTAAATTAATATTATAGAAATATGTGTATGTATGCTATGAATTTAAAGCATCAGTTTTCCGTATTTGATTTTAAACGGACAATGATGATCGAACATACAATATATGTATGTATATGATACTTCATTCCGTCGATTGTTTTTTGTGCTATATACATTTTGATTTAGCATCACTTGTCAGTCCTATGAAATTCATCAAGATCAAGACAAACAAAACCCCACTACTTAATAATCTTAGAATCTCAAAAGAGACAAAATGCGAGTTTTCTCAGTAAAAACTCTACTTCAGCTACGAGCTCAACCATGATTATTTTAGGGGATTTACACACTAATTTCTCGTATTTTAGGTACACTTGTTGGCAAGTTATGTACTTAACCAACATTAGGTTGCCTGCAACGAACAACTGTAAGATGCCAACTTCATACCACCCTGAGTGTCTTATGCAAGTTTGTGGTACTTGGCAGTAGGAGCGCAAAAGCTGATGCAGACTCAGATACAGATACAAATGAAGCTGGCATGTTTGGAGTAAATGAGTGTGTGTTTATGTGGGATCAGCGTGAGTGTATTTGACTGTCTGCAGCTGCAGGTGCAATGCAGTTGCCGAAGGCAAACTCTTAAAAGTTTAGTTTTAATTAAAGGAAATTTGCGTGCGTGGCACTTGATTTGTAGTGTTTCCGAGTGACATCTGAGGTGGTGGTGGAGGGAGACGGGAAGTCGGGGAGTCGGAGAGTTGGCTCCAAGGGGAGGCCAGGCAATCCGCATAAAAATATATAAATATAATTGAATTTCTAAATTGCACTTGCCACAAGAGGTAGATGTGGTTGCGTCACCAGATGCGGGTGATAAAAGTTATGCGCCACCTCCATCTGGTCCTAGGCCTAACCATTACCCATTCTCTGCATCAACATCATCCGCAGTGTTGTTCCCGTAATTACAAGCAAATGTAAATTGACACGTCGAGTGTGTCGGCGATGACGGAAGTCATTGAAGGTACCGATGCGTTGAAAGGCCTTATAAGGCGCTGCAGGAAGTACATGAGTTGTAGGAGGATGAAACTGGCAGGAAGTTAGCACCTGGCAACCTGTGCGTTGACATATATATAATGAGAAAAGTTTAAGGTGTCTGTGAGCTAATATTGTGCTGAATAGTTTGCAAGGTGCTACCATTTCCGTAAATCATAAATCAGTCAATATCGAGATTATAGAAAGGCAAACTTGAAATAGCTTCAACTAGAGACTTCTCATTTTAAATGATGTTATAAAATGATAATTAAAGGGATAAATTAGTAAAGACATAACATAAATATATTTATGGATTATATTATTAAATATCAGGAACCACAAATTGATGTCGTACAAATTATCTAGTTCTAATAACAATGGGGTATCGCTTATGTAATTAAGAGTTCAAAAGCCAACGTTATTTGTTGGAATTTCCACAAGATCACGATGTTAAAAATTAAAAATAAACATGTTAGAAAGCTATCCACCTTCAATAAAAGCAAAACAATGCAGTTTACTTAAATCTTTTTAAATATTCGTATTTTAACGTCGTTTATTAGAGTGAAACTTTAGGTCGGTTTTCCAATATACTTAAGTATTGATCATAATTTTGTTTAAATTAACACATTTAAAGGTAGGCATCGCATATTCAGATCTTCTCAAACTAGAAACTGTATAATTGGGCGCACAAAACTATTATATATGTGTGTAAATATGTCTCTCCATAATTGAGAGTAAATTTTATTTATTTTGGAAAACTTTAATAAAACATCTTCTCTCTTAAACTATCCACAATATGTCAAATCAGTAATAATACATGAATAATTTATTAATATAAATATTGATTTGAGCTTTCAAAGTAAGTTGTTTTCTACGAGAATTAGTTCTTGTTCAACTTAATTTATTTAAAATTAATTAGCACAATGCTACTTATCAAGATAAAGAGACAATAGAGTGTTTTCGTGATGTCTGTTGAAAGGGTAACAAATCGTCATTGAGGTTTTCTTTGGGAGTCGTCCGGCTGTCGAAATTGTTCAAAAGTTAATTTAGTGTATTAAAAGTAGCCGTCCATTGATAGACATCAGTGAGAGCCTTTCAAGTGTAAAATACGCGAAATGGAAAATGAAAAGAGAATTATATTTGCCAGTTTCAAGCTTATTTCTAACTGATGGCCAACAAGTAAAATACAAATGTCCTAAATAATTAAAATTACCACTACACCGCTTGACGTCGGATAACGGATGCTGCATCTCATATACTCCATCACCTGACTTCTTTGTCATACAATGGGCGAAATAGATTTCTGAGTCAGTATTTTTCCCATTATATTATTAACCAAATTGAAAGATTAGAGAAATAAGATGTGGCTTCTAAATATTGTTAGAAAATCTATTTAAAGTGACAAAAAAAATTTACACTCATCTCACGCTCTATTAAACTATGCTCATAAAATACTTCTAGCTAAAATGGATCATTGCAAATATATTTTTTTATAATAATACTTCAAACACGAATTTAATTTCTGCGTTACAAATATTCATATTATCCCATTGCACATCGGTTCTACAGTTGAACTGTTCAAAGTGATTAGAAAATCAAACGCAAATGTGTATCTCGCAAGTATCTCCTTCGCATCTCTTTCTTTCTCTCACTCTCACTCTTTCTCTCTTTCAGACACCCACCAGTCCACTGATGTAGCTGCCATTTAGATGATTTTCTTTTCGCAACGAGGCGCTAAAACAACCGCAAGTAAATGAGTTCTGATATTGACATGAATTATGCGCATCAGTGACGCCAAAAATACGGGGCGTTAGTTTCTCCGGCAGCATTAGCACACACATACACATTCACATACATAGACACTCGACATAGGCACACGCATACATGCTTGTGCATGTATTTGTGCGCTTGTTAAATGAAGTTCTCAATTTTAATGGGCACTTTTGTGTCGCTGTCGACACTTGTTTGATGCATCAACAAATAATCAGATCAAATTCAATAATTTCACAATATTTAACGCTCTTTATCCAGATACTACAGTTTTGTTAGCATTTGGCAATAATCATAAAATAATTATTACTTTATAATTATGGACGTGATAATTACAGACCAAAATAATGTGAAACACTGAATTTATATAAATTTTGATATCGTATCGTTTATACAAATTTTTACGCATCCCCATGAAAAACCCACAGCAAGCATTATATACATACATATATTATTATACATATATATATAGAGTCAATCCATTCTTGATTTCATACATACTAAACGCTAATGATTTGGGCAAAATTTTTCCGTTCTGTATTCTCTTAAATCATATACCTACATTTTAAAAATTATATATATATCTATAAAGCTATGTGTTTCCAGATTTTATTAGGGGGTGGTCAAAAGAATTTGGTTACCCTTGTATTACTAAAACACTTTATTCTTCTCTTATTTGTGCACCAGGAACGTATTGAATCCGATCAACTAAATTTTTTACTATTTGCTTTGCGCGTTTTAAATTGGAATGTTGATGTAATACTGCCATCGTAACATAGATTGGTTTTAGTTAACCTGCCTTTCCTTTCTAACCGTAGAAGACGGCTTATTCTTGCTAACCTATTATTTGTGTTGAACTGCCCCACACTTTATACAAATAATTAAAATATAATTTGGGTATTCATTTCGGGTGCCACGATACACGTCTTATACTTTTGATAGCCATCTATCGGATAATCGTAAAACTTAATTTTGGTCTATGTACTGCTTGTATAAAGCAGTTTCCACTGTCAAAGCCAAGCAGTTATAAAATACCGGTTTCCGTTTTTGTAATGACTATTCAAGCAGTGCAGCGGTAATTCAAAATAAATAAAATTGATGTTTAATTAGTATGTACGAATATTCGAAGTACCCGATACATAATTATGGTTTACTACAGCGGTTAAAAAAAACTTCGTGTACATATATTTAAAAAATTTCCAATACCCATGTATTATATATTATAACTTTGTGACTCCGGAATATGTATGAAATAGACAGAAGGATGTTTGGTAAAAACAATAATTGTAGTCTTTATGATTCCTGAATATTGAGTTACGTTCAAATAAAAATTGTAAAGGGTATTTAAGAATAGTAGAGGGTAATGTGAAAGCAATTTTTTAATGAAATCCAATCGAGATTTTATCAATATGTGGCTCTAATTTAAGATATTCTAACATTGTGTGGTGTTAAATCGTTAAAGCCCATCATGATGAGTTCTTAATTCTCAAATCAAAATTTAAGAATTTAATTTTAGATTCTTGAAATACAATAATAAAATCTTTATTTAAAACTGCAAAATTGAACCCAGAAGGCAAAATCTTAAATCAACAACAAACGTTTCACAAAAACGTTCAACACCATTCGCTCTGCTAATATTTAGAATACTTTTTTTTTAAAAAAAAAAAAACCTAAAACTAATTGAAAGTCTGAGATTGAGATTTTTAATCTCAAAACAATGATTGGAGAACGATATCTTGATTTAAAAATGTATTAGTCTGGAATTCGTGTTTCAAGATTTTTTTGAGATCTTAAAGTTCCTAACTCGACATTTGCAATCTTCTTTTTATGCTGGCTATTTTACGAATTTAATACATTGTGAATTCTTTTTGAAATGAACTTGTTATTTTAGATAGCCAGCCACTTTTTAAAAAATGTTCAAAGATTAATAAAATGCAGTGCAACGCGTTGCTGATTAGTTTCAGACAAAGCACAAAAATGAAAAACTCAATGTCGGATGTTTCCAAAAGGATGGATAAACCATTTTTTTAACCTCGATGATATAAACAAAGGAGACGCTCCAGATTTTTTTTGGCCCCCAGTAGTAGATGACCTATACTGTGCACTAATGACCAACTAAACAATTCGCTATTTTGTATTTTCCAACTGATTTCAAGAAGTTAAAATTCAAATATCATTTACAATTATTTTGAAGTTTCTTAACTTCATGAGTAATGTATTAGAAACGACATATTTGACAACTGCTAACCAACAACACACATTATTTTCGATATATCAATTGATTACTAGTTGATACCAGAGAACGGCACGGGTATACACACTCAACGGGTGCACCCGTTACTCATGTGCCTTTTCGGTAGCCTTACACTCGCGAGTGCGAGTGGCCAAAAATACACACACTCGCGAGCCTTATACTCATGAGCAATAAGTGTATCGCGAGCCTTACACTCGCGAGTGCGAGTGCCGAGGCACACTCGCCACTCGCGAGCCTTACACTCGCGAGTGCGAGTGCCGAGGCATACTCGCCACTCGCGAGCCTTACACTCGCGAGCCTTACACTCGCGAGTGCGAGTGCCGAGGCATACTCGGCAATTTGCGATCGGTGATTCTATGCACTCGGGTAAAGCCGGTGCCGGTGGTTATGGGTGGACCGGCATGATTGTATGTATGTACATACATATGTACGTTTGTGTGTATGTATATTGAGATGCAAGAAATGCCGTCGGCTTTTCGTATTGTTCTTGTTATTTTTATGATTTTATTGTTTTAGGTAAAGAATTTCAAAAAAATTCCAAAAGGTTTAACAACTAAATTTACCAACCTGACCTGACCCGACAAAATGTAACGCCCATTCATACCTAATGAATATTATAATTCAATAGGAAATGTGGAAAATCCGGGGTTTGTAAAGTGAAATTTTACCTGTTTTATGAGTTTTTGGGTTTTTTATATTCATCAATAACCGGAAAATCAGAAATTTTATTAACTGTTTATAACACTATTGTAAATGCCTATATAATTACAAAAGGGTATTTTGCAAATTTGTGCAATTTCCATAAATTTCAGGAAAAACCACCTGATATTTTATTTGACCATTTGTCAAAGTAAAAAAACACCCAAAAATCATTCAAAGAAGTCAAAAGTCATAAAATCTACCCGCGAGCCGCGACACACAAGCATCAATAGGGGTGGGGGGAAAAACACCCGAGTATTTGCTCAGACACTCGCGAGTGTCTGATCAAACACTCGCGAGTGTCTGAGCAAAACACTCGCGAGTGTCAGAGCATTTCGTCAAGAGTGTCTAAAATGATCGGTTGCACGAAGAACAACCACCCGCGAGACACAAGTGTGTACAAGCCGAGTGCCTAAAATGATCGGGTGCCGAATAGGCGAGTGCAAGAAAGGCTCGAGTATGACAATGACTCATACTCGCAGCACTCGCATGATTTTGAATAAGTGTGTATCTCTCACTCGTTTTGCGAGTGCACGAGTAGCACTCGCACTCTTAAAAGTACGGGTGTGAGTCGAGTGTCGAAATTTGCCACCCGTGACGATGTCTGGTTGATACCCAGAATCTTTAATTTTGTTACGAAGTAACAAGTGAGTGCTATGTTGAGTGCTAAAATGTTTGAGCTTGTGATAAGCTCGAAAATATGTTTCTATTTGGTAAATTTGATAATTACAGACTCCGAAATTATTTGCTGCATTCTTTCTATCTAACAATATTTTCCCTTACGGGCAATTCTATCTACATCTTTATCATATCCAGACACCGTCTATTTTCACTGCAAAGAAAATATTGAGTTGCCAATTGATAATGGAAAAATTAATTCATTACTCTTTTGGCGCTTTGATAAGCAATTTTATAAAAACGTAGCATTATAACAGCATTCATTAAAATCGAATGTACAATTATGTCAGTCTCAGCATTCGTCCAGTTTACTTAGGCTTGGGATTCAACATGAAATTACCATCCTCCAAAGCCTCCCTGTTGTTGCTGTTGTTGCTGATCTCCAAAGCCACCTCCAAAGCCTTCTTGTTGTTGCTGTTGCTGTTCAAAGCCACCTCCAAAGCCACCTCCAAAGCCTTCTTGTTGTTGCTGTTGCTGTTCAAAGCCACCTCCAAATCCTCCGCCACCCTGCTGTTGTTGTTGTTGTTCACCACCAAATCCACCAAATCCACCTCCCCACTGAGCCGATGCCACAGCGAACATGGCAATTGCGATTAAGATAACCGACTACAAATTAAAGAAAGTACAAATGTTAATAACATAATAACAGATCCTTCAATTTTAACATACCAGGAATTTCATTTTTAGTTTTTAATATTTAAGTTGTGTCAAACACAGAATCGTCTTTCCAACTGTGCTGCTTCTCACAGAGAGCCGTCTATTTATACGATTTTTGGGATCGTTATCAATTTCTCGGTGCAAACTGGTTCGATTCTGGCCTAGACACTTGACAGACATCTGGGCATCCCCGAACCCAAAAACTGAATAATTATGAGGCCAGATAAGTCTGACCGGTTTTCTATGGTTCTTTCCGATTTTCGATCAGTCGCCTACTGCGTGATTGAAAATATGTATTGACAAAAAAAGGGTCAAATTTAAATACGCAGATAGTTCAGAAAAGTTTCCATTTAGTTTCGAGTCCGAGGTTTATGCTCTTTATGCTGTGCACCCGTGAAGCACATAAAATAATATTTGAGAAAGAGATAACATTGGGTGCTGTTCTACTTAGGTATGTAATCTTACAGAAGAGTTTTATTCGATTCAAAACAATCTTGAAAATGAAGTACAGTAGTAAATAACAATGCCAAGATGTTTGTTATCTCAGCTTATAGCTCAGTGGTTGCCACACCCCAATACTTTCTCATACGACTTTCGTGTTCTGTGTAGACATCCTCATCGACATCTTCCTCATCCAACACGTCATGATTCCTCTCCTGGGGGACGGGAAAATCGTACTCAAAATTATAGGGCATGCGGCGCTGAAGGGAACCAAAGTAGGCCGCATGGGGTCCTCCGCCCAACTTGGCAAAGGCATCACGAGCCTTGCCATCAATGAGATTGTATCCATAATTATGGGATTGTTGAAATGATCGCATACTGCCAAAGTGTTCAGTGGTCAACGGTTGCTTTACCGGCTGCTGGTATGCGGCTATTGTCGCCGCCGACTGAGGCAGATGGGGCGTGCTGCTCGATATGAATTTGTTGGTCACATTCCGAATGAGATTTGACTTCAGATCATTGCAATCGGCAGCTGTGAGCTTAGCTGTTGTGGGCATTCGTTGTTTGGAGAATGATTTCGATATAGTATTCAACTCCTTGTCAAAGAGCAGTTGAGTGTTCTGCTCAAGCATATACTCCCAGCACTTAAACTGCTCCTCCGACAACACAGATTCTGTTTCGTCTAGCATTTCCAATTGTTGCTCCTCCTGCATCACACGGGCATGCGCCAATATAAACTCATCTTTGGCCACGACGTGACCCGAACTGCCGCCAATGTCTTTGGCCAAAATATCGGGATTGCTTTGACCACTGGGCGAGTAGCGACCTGCCAGCAATTCCTGATCCAATGTGCGATGGCGACACGCATTACTTCGATCACAACAGGTGCGCTTACTCACAGACAAGTTCTGAGACTGCGAAGCAATAATCGCTGGTTTTTTCCGCACACTCTGTTTGAGCTCGCGTATGAGATGATCCACATCGGTACTCAGGTGACAGAAGCGAACAACAATCAAGCTGAGATTCTTTGTCGCTCCAAAGCTCTGCGCTATCTCCAGCAACCGTTTAGCCGCAAGCAAGGCATTCTCTTCCTTGCGTATCTCCCTTGCGGCCCTGCCAATATCCATAACCGACCATAACTGGTCATTAGCCAGCACCAGGTACTGGTCATCGTTGCTCAGAGTTACCTGCAAGAAGCAATCAATAAAGAACAAAACAAATATAAATATATATAAATATGAATATGTATATATGTATATATAACGTAAGATCTTCAAAAATACAACTGTTTTGCTTTATTTGTACATACATATGTATGTATGTACATACAACTCATTCGCGTAGGCTTTATTAATTTCGTGACTGCTAAAAATTATTGTGTTGGACGGAAAAAATTATCGTTAGAGACTATATAATAGGGTATTTAATCTTCAACATACGAAAGAGTCATTTGGTTCCATAAATTTCCGGGTATGATGTTTACAGACATTCGAACACACATACACACATACATACATACATACATAGCTCGCACCCTGTTACTCGTATGTTTGTTAGTTCACAAGTTCTTAGAATTCTATAGTTTCTAGTTTTTCGATACTACATACATACATACATGCATACATACATACATTTGTATGTGCCCCTCGATGACTTGACTTTAAATCTCTTAGAACTGAGCTGAAAATGAACCGCTACTCAGCCGCATAAAAGTTAATTAACGAATCATGTTTTGCATATTCAATAAACGAAAAGTCTCCATAGATTGTTTATCTAAAGAATCTATATCCATACTATTGACTGTTGTTTCAAATGCAAATGAAATAAACCCAAAAACACAATCACAAAAAATATACAATAAACACACCTCTAATATTTCTGGATCGGGCAGAGAATGGCCGACGGCTTGTTTACGAGTGTTAACGCCAAGTTGGATTTCGGGTTGGGTTAGTCGCAGGTGCGTTGTACGACGAACGAGATATGCATCAAGGTATCCCATATTGGCCATTCGAAGGACAAAGCGCTTCGTCTTCAGAGCGTGCACCTTGGTCGGCAGCCGTACCAAGTGGAAGAGCGTGGCGCTGCGTAGATTGCCACTGCATTGGCGTTGCGCTGCCAACAAAGTGTATTTCATATAGTCGTTGTGGGATGTCTCATTTAGGGTCTGTTCCTGCTTCAACAGCTCTGGCACCAGCTGCGCCATTTGTTGGGCTATTCGGGCGTCTGCCTCAGTCTCTGACTCGAACATACCGAACAGCGCCTGATCGAATCCATTCATGGGACTAGCGCGAAGCTGCGAAACCAGTAGACGCCGCAGATCACCTGGCGTTTCGGCAAATCCCAAGGACCAGGACTGCGTGCTGACTTTAGACGTGCGCTTCTCGTTTGACTCCGAGGGCAATACCTGGGTGTTGATGCTGGTGGGTAAGGCGGCACGATTATTACCAGACACATCAATCAGACTCCAGATGCGTTGGCTCTGCGTCTGACAGGCCTTCAACTGCTGCTCATCTACCTGCAGCTGCAAATTGCCTGATAAATCGAGGTACTTGAGAATTCGCACCGGTACCAAGGACAACAAATTGATGCGATCCAAATGGTTGTGTGCCAAATCCAAAATCTTTAGCTTCTTCAGCTTGGCCAGCTTCGGAGTGCTCAGCAATAGATTGTTGCAGCATCGCAGCACCCGCAATTGGCTTAGAGCTGACAATTGCTCTGGCAGTTGCTGCAGCATGTTACCTGACAATACCAACACCTCCAAGTCAGGCCAGTTGTGCACACAATCCGCTGGCAAAACTGCAATTCGATTATGGGCTAAGCGAAGAGTCTTGAGCCTGCCAGCATGCAAGAGGACATCAAATATATTGTCGTTCAGATGATTTGACGTCAGACAGAGTTCTTCAAGTGCTGCATTGTTGTTCTGCTCGTAACGCGGAAGCGACGTCAGTCGATTGCATGAGGCATTCAGCGAACTTAAGTGCGAGTGAGTTACGGCAAAGAAGTTCGCTGGCAAGCACTGCAGTTCATTGCTTTGTAGCTGTAGCTGCCTTACGCTGCAAAATGAATCCGGTAGATAGTTAAGTTCCTGTAATCTATTGTAAGCCAAATCCAATGTCTGTAGGCATTTGATTCGACAATTGCTTAGCAGTTCCGTGACGTTGTTCAAAAGATTGTGCGACGCGGAGAGTGTCACCAATGATACGCACTCTCCAATCCATTTTGGCAACTCACTTAAGTAATTGTGCGATAAGTCTATGTGCAGAAGCTTCAGGGGCACACTCTTCGATATGGGAACGCTCTGCAGACCTAAAAAGAACCCGAAAATAAGATTGAAATCGATCAGTTATGCACAAAAAAAAAAAACTCAGATTCAATTCAATTATAAGTTGCACAAATATCCCAATATGAGATCTTAATATACTAAGCATAGAAATCTATACTTAATTTAATCGAGTTACACAAAAGCGACAAGGGAACGCATATTTATTTTATATGTTTTTATTGAAAATGACAAATAAACGAGTTCCAAATGAGCAATAAGTAGATCAACGTTAAATTTCTTTGGGAATTGATTGTGGGATTACTTATAATAATTATACCCTGCCTGCAGGAAATATATGTAACAGACAGATGAAGTCATCTCCGATCCTATAAAGTATATACATATATTCTTGATCAAAAGCGTCAAAGAGTCGTGGTACATACAATTATAACTACATTATTTCATTATTTATGATTTG
Organism: Drosophila albomicans; assembly: GCF_009650485.2. Classification (NCBI taxonomy): domain Eukaryota; kingdom Metazoa; phylum Arthropoda; class Insecta; order Diptera; family Drosophilidae; genus Drosophila; species Drosophila albomicans. The sequence goes on from NC_047628.2 coordinate 2,098,444, forward strand.
TAGGAGTTATTTAAGAAATACTTTTATATACTATGATCGGGTCTTAGATGCTTTGGGTGGCAATTTGCTAATGCTTAGTACTGTATAGTATATTTAGTATGTGGTACTATATCAATATATCAAAAATACCCTTCGTTATTTTTTAGTATTTTGTGGTATTTTAGTTTGGTATATTTTGAGAATAGTATTGCTCTTATTCAAAATTGGTAGCTTATTTCTCTCAGTTGAGCACACTCTACTGTAGCTTTCTAACTTGTTTTCACATGATTTATTCCTAGTTTTAGCACATTTTAAAAATAAATAGCGAAACCAAGTCACTAGCATTTAAATATAGATTGTAATTCTAGAAAACTAGTTAATACAATTTTGGCAAACACACAGAATGAAAGAAAGTCAATACAATTTTTGATTGATTTCTGATTTTATATCTATATAATATAATTGTATACACTAAGTAGTGTCACATAGAGGACATAAGCACCATATTATATAAGCGATCCAACTCATTGTATATAAAATAAGAAATGTATACTTTTAGGATGGTTTCAAAAATAGACTTAGTGCACTAAAGGGATACATTCACCACATTATCTCGAGTAGATTGAGCTTGATAACTTTCGATTACGTACAGTTATGATCCGCAATGAGGGTCTGTAAGTTGCTTCCATTGAAAATGAGTTCAATTAACTTGTTGTAACTGCATTTTAGTGTCTCCAGCTGGGCAAGAGAACTCAAATCCAAGACTTCCATTTCGTTCTCGCATACCTCCAACTGGGTCAAATACTAAAATATCAAATATAGAATGCATTATTTTCAGTTTATAATGCCACATAATAATCCTCGTTAACTCACATTGTAATTGCCAATCAAAATACTGCCACAGAGTTGATTGCCCTTCAGGCTGAGCTTCTTCAGTGGTAGACAGTCATTTGAAGAACCCTCCGATATTTGACCAACGATGGTCTCCCTTTTGAGATCCAGTGCACTAGACACTTCGGAGTTGTTGTCGCTGTCTTTGTTACTATTAATGCCGCTGCTGCTGCTGTTTTTGTTTTTGTTATTGTTGTTGTTGGTGGTGATGTTGTTCTCGTTACCATTGCTGGCACTGAGTTTTAACTTGGCTTTATTTACCTCGGTCGATTTCTTTACGGCCTTAAGCATTGTTTACACACGTTTTCCTTTTTCTCTAACTCACGACGAACGGCGTAGGTGGAGAGGTTGATGTCCAAACGGCAACAACTTACCACACTGCATGCATGAACAAGCACGTTTAACTTACTGCATACAGAAAGAAAAATTATGAAAAAATGAATGTTGAAGAAGCAAACAATATACTTTTGAAACGTTGAAACTATCTTTAAGAATCCACGACACTACACTATTATCCGATTTGATATATACGATGCTTATAAACATCGGATTTTAACCTTATAGAGTTTTGTGATAATTAAAAAAATGTGTGTTGTACTCTGTCTTAGAGCTTCTTCTTTAACGACAACAATACCGGATCCAGGTCTACGCTCAACTGAAGAGCGTTTGCCGTTACGACAAGCAGCAGTTGCCACGCTTGAGAGAACGCCACGGTTGCTCCCTCTATACAGTTGTGGCTGTGCTCGTTGCAATAGGTCTGAAGTAGTCTCCGATTTGTACACCTATATATGTACATAAGTAAACTATATGCCACACATACAACATATCGAGATCTCTGGCGCAACCATTATTTCTTTGCCTCTTGGATAAAAGCTACAGTGCTACAGTAAAGAAAGATATGATACAATAAGTATATGTATGTATCTACTATACATATGTACTGCTTACTTAAGATCACAATTGAAATTTACATACGTTGTACACAATAGATCCTTGTGCATTATTGAGATTATAAAACGATTATAAAACAAGTTAAACTACTGACAGGCTTTACTGTATCTGAAAAGTAATTGAAGTTGATGGTTTCGTTCAGCTCACCATCCGTTCCACAACCAACTTAAATAGTCTCTCATGAGCTCGTGACCAATACTGTACACATATCATATACCAACATTGTGGTACTTTTTTTTCTTGCAATAATAAGAAAAACATGTTAAATTGTAGCTTTGTGTTTTTTTGTACACGAATTTAAGAAACAATTTGTTTTTATTTTCACTGAAATATAATAATCGTTTTGTTATGCACTAACGAAGTAGTAGCAACTCTTGAATTATGTTTTTATTTCATTTTCACAATCAATATTATTTATCAGATTACTTGCTTTTATATTTTTTTATTTCCGTTTTTTTTTTTTTTTTTTTTTTTTTTTTTTTGTTTATCTGTTCTTGTTTCACTTTCATAAAAAAGGTAACAACGTTTTTACACAAGTAACCGAAACAAGCAATTAGATTATAATTGTGGGCGTGATATTTGCCATAAATCTCAACCTGGACAATATCGATTATCGTTATGTATACGTATGATTTATGCATTAAATTTATGGTCAAATAGTTGAGATAATATAAAAAAAATAGGGGAAAAGAATGCCTGCCATATTCAAATAGTTGTCTAAGATACTATAATACAATGTAAAAACCGATGCTAAATTCTTTTTCGATCAAACAAGGCGCAGAAAATAAATAATTACTAGCAAGAAAAAATTAATGTATAATTATATTAATAGATAACGTTAACTAATCACACACAACCTAACACTTTATGTGTGTGTGTGTTTATGTATTTGTGTTGGTGTGCTGTGCGCACATTTGTTTATACAGTTTTTGAAAGGTATTTGCTAACATTTTAATGTAATCTACTTTATATATTTTTTTTCTTTTTTCCTTTTTTGTTAAATTTAGTTTTTTCCTTTTTCTTAAAATTATAGTTTTAGTACATTATGCACGCAATTTGAATAGATTTGATAGCTATTTGAATTGCGTGGAGTCCTCTGCATTAGTTGCTATACAAATGTCATTATTAATCTTTTTGATAGTTGCTACACTTCGTATATTTTCCTCCTCTAGCCTACTAAGTATTCTTCGTGAATTCTAAATCAATCGCTTCAATACTAAGCATTCTATTGCTCATTTTTTGCATGTCCACTTAATGGTAAGTATTCATATTTAGGGAAGGGGAGATGCATTTTGTATATATATTTATATATACATATATAATTTCCCTGTGGTATGCAAGGTTGTAAGTTTCTATTTTACGGGCGACATACTGTGGCGATCGCAATTTAAAAATGGCTTAAACAATAAAGAGAAGTGGCTAAGGCGTGAAATTTGATTTCCGCGTTTTTACATTCATAATAAATGTTGAAATTGTGTTAATAGTTAAGAATTACAATAAGTATTAATTATAAATCGAAATGTGTATATGTATTTATATATACATCCACATGTATGTATATATATTCTGTTGTTATATGCATATGCACCGTCTATTTGCCAATACCTGATACCACCGTTGCCGACGACGGCGTTGGCGTTGTCCCTGTGACGCTTTTCAGAATGTTGCCGGGCGCTTCCTTGTGTTCTATGGAAGTGTCAGGGATGCCGCCACCGCTGGGATTCGTTGACGTGCTGTAGTCCAGTTTGTAAGTGGCACTGCGGGTCACATCTTCCATGGAGGCCTCCTGGCAATCACGTCCACTATGTGTCTGCGAGCCACAATTATAGCAAGAAATGACCTTCTGGGTGATGCCGCTGCTAACACCAGTTATAGGACAAACATTCATTGTTGTATACGGTGTCGTTGGCACAGTTGCGGCCAACAATTGTTGCTGCTGTTGTTGATGTTGGGACGTGGGTGTTTGTGTTTGCACTGTAACGGCATTCGTACTCACAACTGCAACTGTGGCAGCTGAGTTGCGCATTTGTCCACCCGCCAAGGCGGTAGGCGCACCAGCGGTCGCAGCTGTTACGGGTACTGGCGAAAAGGCCAATCCGGTATGGTACGCCGGATAGAGCAGTTCACCATTATGCGGTGGCGCCAGGGGAAAACGAAATGGATGGTGTAACGCTTGCGGGGGAGGCGCATTATGTGCCTGAATTAAAGTCTGTGGTGGACCACGCGGGCTTGCCGTATGATATGGATATGTGGCTGTATTGTACGCTGTGGCTGTTGGCTGTGGTTGTTGTTGGGGCTGTAGTATCACCGTTGTTGTTGGTGTACTCACTGCTGATGGACTTATGAGCAGCGCTTGTTGCTGCTGCTGCTGCTGTTGTTGTTGTTGTAAACTCTGAGCATCGCTGGGATTGCTCGTCGTGTAGATTTGCTGGTAGCTCTTTTCCACTCCATTGCGTCCATTTAAACGCTGCTGTAGATTCATCTGCTGTTGCTGCTTATAGCTCAGATGGTGTTGTTTCTGTTGTTGTTGGTGTTGTTGCTGCTGCTGCGGCTGAGGCTGCTGATAACCAGGCACAAGGGGCATGCCTGAACCTACCGTACAATGCATCGAGAGCGGCGTTGGCGTTTCCGGTGGCGATATCTCACCACACGATCCATTCGAGCTGCCCGATTCACTACCAGTTGTTGCAGCGCTTTTACTAGAATTTATGCTCCTCATTGAGCCGCTGCCATCATCATTAATATGCATGTTATGCATGGTGTAGACAATCGTGCTGGGTTTAATGTAGTTATTCATCTGATAGTGCTGCTGCTGTTGCTGCTGCGACTGTTGACTGACCGGCGACTGTTGCTGCTGCTGTTGCTGGTGAGGTGACATATAAGCATTAGCATTAATACGCTGATGCACCGCTCTCGGAAAACTGTTGCGTATAATACTGGGCAGGCTTGCTCCTGTAGAGGTGCCGCCACTTTCGCTGATACTCTGCAAGTTTACAAAGAGAACAAAAACAATATAAAATACAGAGGGACACGAAATCAATCCAATTTTACCTCATCCATGTGCTTGCCATGCTGTGCAGACATGTTTGGGTCTCCACTGCCAATGGATGAGGATGATGATGGAGGTGGTGGCGTTGTTTCCACAGACGGTCGACGTACATTTTTAACACCGCCTGTTATGCGCTGCGACAAACTTCGCAGTTGCTGCTGCTGCTGTTGTTGTTGCTGTAATGGCGCACTGCCGACACGCTCACGCTGTGGACTTGTGGTGCGACTGCTCGATGGAGATGACTGCTGACTACTCAACATGGGCGAGCTGGCTTGTGGAGGCGGCGGCACCTGATGGTCCATGCTGCTCTGTTGTCCATGCTGCGGTGGCGGCGGCGCCGCATACATGCTGCGCATAGACCAAGCGCCCGCTGCCGCAGCTATGGCATTTGAGTCCGCTGGAATGGTGATGTTGGATGGCATCAAATGTGACATGCCATCGACTTCATTGCTAGGCATAAGCTGAAGAAAAATAATACAATATGCGTAAGGGAATTGAATTGTTGGTGACCTTGATAGTAGTTGGGGGAATACCCAAGTAGCGCTTACCTTGGGCCAATGTTGTGAAAATATCATTGGAGTTGTTCCTTGCGGCGTCTGCAACATTTGCACCATCTGTGGATGATACGACGGCTGTGGTTGCGATTGTCCCGGTTGCTGTTGCTGCTGATGCAGCACAAGTTGCGGATGCTGCTGCTGTTGGAGTTGCGGTGGCTGCTGCTGTTGCTGCTGAGGCGGACTCTCAGTTTGCGTTGTTTCGTCCGTGACACGTTTCACCTCCTTGATCTTAGCCAAAATCTCACCACATTTGGTATGCTGATGGTACGAGAATACCGGATGTCTGGCGGCCATTGTGTAGACGAGCAATAGCTCCAGCAACGTATCCTGATCGCTCATGCTCGCAAAATCTCTTTCGCCCCAGCACTCGAGGGTGCGAAATATTTCGGTAACACAGCTGCGATTACAGGCGCGTATCATGGCTAAATACAAAGCCATCTTTCGTCGAATCTTGATGTCAGTTGGCTCACCCTTCTGACAGTTGTGCATATCGGTGGCCAGATCCTGTGGGTTGTTCGCACGTAACTCCATGCTGCGAAACTCGGGCGAATCTCGGCGCCCGAGCTCCTCCAGGCAGGTGCCCAGAAAGCGTAGCTCAAAGGGCAGGCACGCTTCGAGCAGTGAACACATGGTATCGATGCGTTTGTAGCTCTCCAGAGTCTTAAACCACTGCAGCACGTCTTTTGGACAAATCATTTCCAATCTTGTTGCGGCTTGCACGCATCTACTGCTAAGTCGACCCAAAGGATTTCTATGTATGTGTGTTTGTTTATTTGTGTTTGTGTATGCGTATGTGTTTGTAGAGTGGCTGCTGCTCTAGTTACGTCTGGTGGGTGCAAAAACCGCAACAACAACAATAATAAAGAAAAATATAGCTAATATGTCGAATTCTTTAGAGCAGCAGCTGCTGATATTCAACTTGCCCTCTCAATCACTCACTCCTTTAAGCTCGTCGCTAAGCAAGCGGCAGCTAATTAACTTTTACGCACGTTTTATTTTGTTCTAACTTTTTGTGTGTGTTGTTTCTCTTCTTTTCGCTTCTGCTTCTTCTTCTTCGTATGCTTCACAAAGACTGCTGCTGCCCACAACTAGTTGTTGTTGTTTTTATTGTTCTTGTTGTTGCTTGTCGCATACATTTGCGGGCGCTGCTGCTGCACCAATGTGGCCAGAGAGACTCCAAATACAATCTACTCGCTACTCGTCGCTGCCACAGAATGCTGCGACTGCTGCTATTTCTTTTGCATGTATTTTTTCCGACTATAAATAACGCACGAACACTTTTTAATTATTTGGCTCTGAGCACATAATTGAACTCATTCTTTTGTAATTACATTTGCGCACTTTACATCATTTCAATTCCGCCTGAGTATTCACAAAATTTTCTTCGCTGCTCCAAGCAAAAATAATGCAACCAACTGATAGGGTTGATGACAGACAAAGTAGAGATGGTGGCGAAACATCGATGGAAAAATCGATAAGCCGATGTTTTTTTTTAATTTTATCAAAATATCGATTTTCATTGCGAATATCAATGCTTATACCTCCAAATAATATTTCAAATTAATTTCGTTATTTTCTATACTGCAAATTTTCATGTTTAGAACACAGTTTTAACACTGCTTAAAGCAGCTCCACTTTTTAAACAGCAAATACCGGAGAATATTCGATAATCGTCCTTCAGCTTTTCAGATCCCCGGTAATAAACAGATCTCAATGGAAAATTAGAGATCAAAGAAAAAGTAGCAGCTTTTTTCCATTCAAATAGACTTAAAGCAAAGATGAGAAAATCTCAGCATATTCAAGTTCCCAAAAAATACCACAAAACACTTTTAGTACTTTATAAAAATAATTATATACCAACGAGCAATTCTACTCTCAAAAAAAAGCGATTCCGCGATAGATCCCAAACAAAACATTTTACCCTGTTAATACTACATTATCACTTAAAATTTTTGAAAAATTAAACCTTCTGGTGCACTTTTCCCTAAAACGGCTGATGAAGCCGCATCTTCAATGATGTGATTGATTCTAAAAGTGCGGCCGTATTGTGCATAATATTTTAGTACATTTATCGAAAAAGTTTAATATCGAAGGAAATCTGATGATTATTCTACTTACCAATTCTGGCGGTTTAATATTATTTGGAATTGCTCACCAACTCCTTAAAAATTATATATTTTGAAAAAAGGAAATAGACAGAGACAAAAAATCGAGTTTATTATTTATTTAATATTATACAAAACGGCAATAAGTAAATTCAATAAATGAATAATAAATTTAATTTGTTTCTACTTCCTTTGAAAATTTTCTTTTTCCAGACTGAATTTGTTTACTTTTACAGACTAAACAGCTGTACGAACGATGCGACGTTGGTGTAAATAATTGCATCATATACTCTATTCAGACCTTGTGCATCTGCTTCAATGATGCAGTTCTATGATGCAAGTGTTTACACCAAAACTGCATCACGCGAACTGCTATTTAAGGGTGAAAAAGTAAAAACCCGAGGCAGGAAGAAAAATAATATAAAAGGCAATAAAAAATCATCCGAAAATAAGCTATTTTATAAATTATGCGATGCTGAGGACATTCAAAAATTATATATTTATATAAACGATATTTTTTATTCATCAATTGATTTTACATCATAAGAAGCAACTCGCCCTACAACGATCAAATTTAAATACAAAGTTGTTCAATTCATCATATTGGCGATTATCTTTAAACATTTTCTTATGGCTCTGTCTATTTTCTTTAATTTTTTCGACTTCCGCACTTTTTTCGATAAGAATACGTTATGTCGACAACACTTATTATTTTTGCACACAGATCAAGTCTGCTTCAAATTCTTGCTACGCCCACTTCCGCCCCCACAAATCGATAATAACTATAGCGTTTATGATTTCTCAACATTTGTTACGATCGGAAAAATTTTGTCCAAGTTATTTAAGAAATAAAACGCCTTCTGCAAAGAGCGAAGTTATCAACAGTTATAAACAAATAAAGTGACAAAAAACGGAGGTGACTAAAGGGTCTTAGCCACTTTAGTCATTTATTTAATCGATTAACCACTTTTGTATTAAATACATTTTTTTTTGTAAATACTAAAGTGTTAATGTTAAAGAATTAATGTATGTATTTTTCCCACTCGCCCTGACGGTTTTAGGAGATTCCATTATGAGATATTCCATTATGAATTGCCCAACGCAAATGGGTTATGGATTCGAATGAAGCTCAGTTAATTTATTAAATTATTTTATTCCCCCAATGTGTTTAGGATACATCAACTGTAAAATACTAAATATAGAACTCTTTAGTATTGAAAATTAATTTTATTATTAAATCAGCGACACATTTATGAATTAGTAATGTATAATTTGCAATTCCAGAATACACAATACTTTTAGAAACCATCCTCGTCATCCTCGGCCATTTCCTTGGCTAGCTCCAAGTCCTGTTGCTCTCGCTCGCGTCGTTCCTCGGCACTTTCTAAATCTTTTCCGTACGACTTGGGAGGATAGCGCATAGCCTTAACGCTTTGATTATGTAGGTTCAGGCAAAATGAGATGCGTTCATGAAAAGCCAACTGAGGTTCGCGAGTACTATAAATATCGGTGCTCTCTTTGCTGCGCATATAGTTCTGAGCTGGATCCAGAGTCGCCTCAATCACACCATCACGAATGGCCTTTGATACAATAAACTCGGCATCCTCTGCCGAGTCGAGCATTAAACGCTTCGCAATGTCCTTTGGCGAAATACGCGAATACGACAGTCCAATCGAGCGTATGGCGGTCTTAATAACATTGTGACGCAAACGTATGATCAAGGTGAAGGTGTGATCCATTTGGAACTTGGGTCCAAACTGCGACACAACATCACCGAATCGCTTCAAGTTACCCAAGCGCACAGCCTGTGTTAGTTGGAAGTATGGTGCCAAGGATTGACGAAGTCCAGACTGCCGGAATACAACACGTTCCGGAATGTTGCCCAGCAACAGTTCCACAACAATGATTAACTTCTGCACTGTCTGGCGAAAACCAATAGCTGCATGTTGCGGCGACTTGCGCAGGGCCTGCACCAGATGCTTATGTGCATCACTGTACTCCAGCTTGGCCGCCTTTATGCGACCTAAATAGTATAGGAAACGCGCCCATTCATTGTTACTGGCTGACTCCGGGTACACTGACTTTTTTACCAACTTATCCGCTTGATCGTAGAGGGCATAGTGCAAGTAATTGCGAAGCAGGCAGTTCAATAGCACAGCCTGACCTTCGAAGTCATTGCGTAGAGTTGCGGTGCGTAAACGAGCGTGGAGGAAGGCGCGGATGCCTTCCAGAGCGTTGTTGAGCTCTGCTACACGTGAATAGTAGAAATACGACTTGGCCCCTATCAGATCCAGAGTGCGACGATTCTGTACGGATATTTTGGACATCAATGCGTCGGCGCAAGTTCCAGCACGCTTTAAATCACTGGCATCGATTAGTTTGACCAGCAATAACAAATAAAAGTAGGCATCCACCTCGGCAATTGGTGCCTTAGTTGCTACTTGCTTCTTGACCACATCGGGCAATTCGGTGGCGTCCTTTTCAAGCTCGGGTGTCAGCGCCAAAACTGCCTCACGATCGGCACCAACTGGATAAATACTTTGTGCCAGGTTGCGGAACACGACGCTGTTTAGTTTGCGTCGTGTGTTGGGCAAATTACGCAGCACACGCAAAATAAAACTGCGAAGATATACTTTGCATATAGATTTTTGCTGAATAATCAACAACGTGAAAAACTTACCGCGACTCCTTCGAAGCGACTGACTTTTCTATCTGACGAATTTGCTCGCGGATTTCCTGGACCGTGGCAAGATCTTGATTTTTTTTTTCATCTGCTAAAGTCTCGGCTGTGGGATCCACCTCCATGTCGAGGTCATGTGTCTCTTGCGTTTTTGTCATTTCAAGTACTTTTAATTTCTGATTTTATTTATATTTTATGTACGATTCTCTCCTTTGCATTAAATTTGCCGAGTAATGCAAAGCCAACCAGTGTGGCCAAAGAATTATGTTATGACAACATACTAAAGTTGGCTCGATACTCATTTTGACAGACCATTCACGTGATACCGCAAGTATTTTTACACTTATCGATTCAGTTGCGATGTAAATAGCGGTCAGCTGGCATTAAATTTGTGACGTCAGTCACGCTCTTTGTCGGAGCGCTACCTATTGCAGTTCGAATGCATGTTCGTTATGGCATAAGGCCTAAATATATTTTTGACGTGTTTTAAACTAATTTGTGAGTGAATATTGAATGATCGACATATGTAAATATGCTGCGCTGTCGACATCTAATGAGTCGGCTACAGGTGCCATTTCATCGTGCCTATGCAACTAGCGACAAGTCCAATGGAGGCGTCAACGAATCGGAGGGAAAGGAGGATTCTCACCCCATAAGGCGAACTTTTCGATTGCTGGGCAATGATATGCGAAAGATTAAAGAGTTCTTTGTGCCACAGGAACAAGAGATTGACAGCCAATTAGAGTACAAAAAAGGCCCAGTGAAAAAACTGGGTAAATTTGGCGGCGACAAAGGAAATCTCGATGAATTTCAAACGCATTGTGATGTCCTGATCATCGGAGGTGGCGCCATCGGAAGCTCCATTGCCTTTTGGCTCAAGCAAAAGGCGCGCGATGGTCTCAATGTGGTTGTTGTTGAAAAAGACGAGACGGTATGTTGAACAATGTTACCAGGATTTCATAGCCAACACTAGACCATAAAAACCATTTTGGAAACGGCCCAAATGGACTAAAAAGCTTCAAAAATGCTACTTATTTTGTTGAAATTTCCACTATATCTGATATTAATAATTAGTAATTGTTGGATTTTTAATTAATTTACACCTTATGTTTATTTCCAGTATGCCAAGTCTGGCGTTCACGTGTCCACGGGAGCATTGTGTCAACAATTCTCTCTGCCGGAGAACATACAGATGTCGCTCTTCGGTGCCGAATTCATGCGCAAGGCCAACGAACACTTTGGCTCAGATATTCCACTACACTACACTCCACATGGTCAGCTGGTGCTCGCCCAGGAGTCCGATGCGGTTGCACTACAGCAATCCTCGCAGCTACAGAATGAGTTGGGTGCTCGCAATCAACTGCTGACTCCTGATCGTCTACAAACAAGATTTCCCTGGCTCAACACCCAAAACGTTGCACTCGGCTGCCTCAGCTTGGAGGGCGAAGGTTGGTTCGATTCGTGGGCGCTGCTCACCAATCTGCGACGCGCAGCATGCGGTTATGGTGCCCACATTGTTCATGGCCAGGTGACAGGATTCCAGTACCAGAGTCAGTCTGACATTATTGTGACCGGCGACACCAGCGGCACTGCCGAGAGCAACTACCAAAGTTTGGACAAAGTTCTTGTTCAAATGCCAGATGGTACTGAACGCACAATTAAGTTTGCTCTCTGCGTCATTGCGGCTGGCAGCGACTCCGGCCAAGTTGCGCGGCTAGCGCACATTGGTCAAGGAGCTGGAATACTGCAGGTTCCACTACCAATTGACGCACGACAGCGTCACACTTATGTCATCAGCACGCAGGAGGAGAAAACACATTCAATGGCAATGTCAATGCCAATGATTGTCGACACCTCGGGTTCGTTCATTCGTCGTCAAGGATTGGGAGGTCACTATGTCTATTGCATCAATTCCGCGTCAGCAGCAGATTCCTCCTACTTTGATTTGATGATCAGACCGTCGCTCACAAAGCGAATTCCAGCATTTGAGGGTGCCACAATTGAACATTGCTCAAGCGGCAGTTACGCTTACAATGTATACGACGAGAACGGCATTTTAGGCGCACATCCATATTACCACAATCTGTATATTGCGACGGGATTCAGTGGCCAAGGTATGCAGCAGTCGCCAGCTGTGGGACGCGCCGTCTCCGAGCTTATCATGGATGGACAATTTCGCACTCTGGACTTGTCGCGACTCAGTTTCGATAGATTAATTGTTGACAAGCCGATGTATGAGTTCAATTCTTTAAATTCAATTTAATTTATTGTACTTTTTAAGAAAAAAAAAAAACAAAATCCAAATTTTCACTAAAATTTCTATTTAAATTGACCGGGTGTGGGACCAAAGAGTCCACCGCCTTGTTTACTTGCTGCACGCGATGGAGCGAAGCCCAAGAGTTTTTGGATATTCTGACGAATCGACATAGTGCACAGGATATAAAGGAAGATGAAAGAACAGTCGGTGTAATCATCACCAGACAAATTACGATGGCTTAGACCTTGGATCCAGGAGATGGGTGTAAACGGCAATTGGGCCACGACGCGCCCATCGAAAATGCTGTTGAACATGCTAAGCAAGGCGGTGAACGCGAATCCAGTGGCAAACATTGATTTCATCTTGACCAGCGACAAGTCGCGATTGTTGTTCTTCAGTTTCTCCTCATAACGTTCAATTTTCTTCTTCACCGACTTGTCCAAGGAATCGCCATGCGTCTCCTTTCGCCGTTCCACTGCAACAAATAGAATTGCGCGGCATGTTCATTTAGCATTTTTAATTTTTCATTCATCACTTACGCTTCTTGCTCTGCTTGTCCACCTCAGTCTTTAGTCTTTGGTATTTTTCTGTGCGATATACGAGCACCCAGGTAAGGCCTAAATAAATCCAATTGAAAATGAATTAACTTTTGCTTAATGTCTGTATTTTTTCCATACCTTCACCCAAAAATGCTGTGCATATTGATATAAAAACGATTAAAAAGGTGTCTGACCACATTTCTCTTCTTTAAAGTTTAATTGTTAATGATACTGATTAAAGTTCTACTACTTTGACCCACATAATGTAATCGAAAAGCAACTCAGAGAACAGGTGACTGTCATTTATAAAATACTTTATTTAAGGTCGAAAAATATACCAAATTCCATTTAGCTTCTACTCTATGAAATCGATCTACTTTATTGAAAATCTATTAATTTAATTTTAAAATATTAATAAATATTTAACTTTTTTATTAATTATTCTCATTTTTGTAACTTTCTTAATTTTCGCTTTGAAATAAAAATAATCTTATCAAACCATTTTTTGCCGATTTTTTCGCTTGTACAACGTAAAACTTATTATCATATTATAATATAATTATTAATATAATTAATTGTCAGCTATAATAAATTAGGCTAATACAGCGAAAGTCGAATCTTTCGCCGCATATGTATTTCCAGAAGCATCTGTGTGTAATACCCTGTACTGGCTGCATTGTAGAAAATAAGGAGTGATTGCGAAAACAGGCTAGAAGTCGCATCTACAATGATTTGGAAAGTGTGGCCCTTTTTTTCCTTCTAATATTTCGGTATACATGTATCGGTATGTATGTATCGGAAAAAGCCCCATAAATGGCAACCAGCTGATTATTGCATATGCGAATTTTTGCAGCCCACATTATTAATTAAATTGCTTATTTTCAATTTTTATATACTTTTGCAAATCTAAACAATCTTTGAATAAATTCAGTTTGGTTCAATTTTCATCACAAAGTCGAATTAATCAGGTTGTAAATATTTGATACCAATGCCAAGTGTCAGCAATTATCGAATTTAGCAACTCGATTTTTAACGATATTAGCAAATTTGTTATAAAACTTAAAATTTAATCCTCAGGCTCATTAAAAATTAATGGAATCAGAATTTGTATAATATAATGCAAAATATAAGATATATTTTTAAAGTTGCTTTGACATAATACATTTTATACTATTATAGAAATGCAAATATTGAATAATGCTTGAATCTATGTAGATCATAGTCTCTCATCTTAATATTGTAATAATAATTAGTTCATTTAAATATTTGGAAGTAATGCTAATATTCCGTTTCCATTAAAATAGAAAACTCAACAACAGCTGATAAGCTTCGATGCATGTGTTCGTGTGCACTGATCACTTGCAGTGCAAATGCAATGCACAGAAGTGCTTCACACTGACAGTGGCTGCAAGTGTAGATTAAAAGGCAGGTGCTGGTTTCAGAATTGGACGGGTGTTCATTGTTTAAATAAAAAACATGAAAGAAAAAATCAATTGCTAACATATTTTATTTGCAGCAAGTGTGAAACTTGCGCTTTGCTTGTTATCGGTATCGGCGTGCGAGTCTGTGTATTTGTATTTGCGAGTACACATATCTGTGTCAATGGGCGCCAAATAGGCATATAAGCAGTTCTGCTTCTCAACTTCTGCTCAGAAGCGGACTAGCATTAGAATAGATTGAAACTATCTGAGCAGATTGCCTGGAAGCTAAGGAGTATCGACTACAAGGACTATATTTTTTTGCCTGAAATTCGAGACCAATCAAGTAATAGCAGGCATTGACAGACTAAATTTAAGGTATTAAAAGGCGGCCGATGTAAGAATTTCCTAGTCTAAAATATCTTAGACTAAGATCACAAAATGGACGGACACCTGGTGTCATTAATACTCGTATTTGCCATTTTATTGTGGGTAAGTGTAACGCTTTTATTAATTTTGAAAGCTGTCTGATCCCTTTGTATTTAGCTGCCCTTTGGCCAGAGCGATGGTAGCAACAGCTGCTCAGCATTTGAACTCCAGGCGCGCCGCTTCTTCGATCAGGAGAACTCTAAGCTACGGGAACGATACCATGCGGAGTACTCAGCTGCGTACGCCTACAACACGAATGTGACCGAGGAGAACAGACAGGCCATGATTCAAGTGTATGCAGACAGTGCCAGGGACAACAAGCTGCTGGCCCAGGCTGTGAAGTCGGGCGATTATGTAAAGTCAAGTGATGCGAGCATACGCAGGCAGGCAAGGATGCTGCAGAATCTGGGTGCGGATGTGCTCGAGGCCAGCGATTATCTAGAGCTGAAGAATGCCATTAGCGCAATGCAGTCGAACTATGCCACTACCAGCGTCTGCTCCTTTGCCAATCGCAGTGATTGCTCTCTAACCCTGGAGCCACACATACAAGAACGCCTATCCAAAAGTCGGGATCCTGCTGAGCTGGCCTGGTATTGGCGTGAATGGTACGACAAGGCGGGTACGCCCATGCGCCAGAACTTTGGCAAGTATGTGCGTCTAACACGCAAGGCAGCGCAACTTAATGGTGAGTGATCGATCGACTGTCTGATAACCCCATCAACCTTTACTATAATGAGCTCTCTAGTTGTACTATAAATATAAATATACTCGATCTTTATAGGCTTCCGTTCGTATGCCGATTACTGGGTGCACTTTTACGAAGATGCCGATTTTGAGCGTCAGCTGGATGACACCTACAAAGCATTGCTGCCATTCTACAGACAAATCCATGGTTATGTTCGCTATCGTTTGCGTCAGCATTATGGTTCCGATGTAGTGCCTGCCGAGGGTAATATTCCGATGCATCTGCTTGGCAACATGTGGGCACAGTCGTGGAACGATGTCATCGACTTATTTACACCATTCCCCGAGAAATCATTTGTCGATGTCACCGCGGAAATGAACAGGCAGCAGTACAGTGTGCAGAAATTATTCCAGTTGGGCGATCAGTTCTTTCAATCGCTCGGCATGCGAGCATTGCCCCCAAGTTTTTGGAACCTAAGTGTGCTCACTCGTCCCAATGATCGCGAGGTCGTTTGTCACGCCTCAGCCTGGGACTTTTATCAGGATAGTGATGTGCGTATCAAGATGTGTACCGAGATCAACACTCACTATTTGTATGTTGTCCACCATGAGCTTGGTCATATTCAATACTACTTGCAGTATGAGCAGCAGCCCGCTGTGTTTCGTGGAGCCCCAAATCCTGGCTTCCACGAAGCTGTCGGGGATGTCATAGCATTGTCTGTGATGTCTGCCAAACATCTGAAAAGCATTGGTCTCATCACCAATGGGCATTGGGATGAAAAGAGTCGCATCAATGAGCTGTTCAAGCAGGCGCTTTCAAAGATTGTTTTCCTGCCCTTTGGCTATACCATGGATAAGTATCGTTATTCTGTTTTCCGCAATGAACTCGATGAATCACAATGGAACTGTGGCTTTTGGCAAATGCGCTCGGAGTTCGGTGGCGTCGATCCGCCATTTGCACGCAACGAGACCGACTTTGATCCACCGGCCAAATACCATATTGATGCCGATGTCGAATACTTGCGCTACTTTGCAGCCCACATATTCCAATTCCAATTTCACAAGGCTTTGTGCCGTCTAGCCGATCAGTATGTGCCCGGCGACAGTCGCCTCACTTTGGATAACTGCGACATATTTGGCAGCAAGAAGGCTGGAGAAGCATTCAAGAAGTTCTTGTCAGCCGGCAATTCAAGGCATTGGAAGCAAATATTGGAGGAGTTCACGGGCGAAACCGAGATGAATTCTGCTGCGTTGCTGGAATATTTTGATCCGCTCTACCAATGGCTGAAGCAGGAAAACAGACGCCTTGGTGTTCCTCTGGGCTGGGGTGATACCAACAGTAAGTGGCAAGGAACTTATGTTTTCACATCTAATATATATATTTTTTTGATTTCTTGCAGAGATCTCTTCGAATTGCTGTGGGCCGTTCAGTACTTAATAAAAGGACACCCATTTATTTTCAATTTGACTAGCTATAGACTTATTTTCCTATACATAGCTTAAGTAATATTAAAAAATAAATAATATATATTTTTCTAAAAATATTAGCAATCTAGTAACATATAAGTAAATCAAGGCCATTACCATATAAATACATCATAATTAAAATTATATTTGAACTATCCCCGCGTATCCAAAAATGGTAAGGCTATGATACTGCAATTATACAAATAATAAATATAAAGAATGGAACCTGCGTGTATTTTTCTTGATCCACTATTGCAATGCCTGTAAATTATGTACAAAGAGGTTACATTTATTTATGATTATTTTGCTAGACTTGATTGTGTTGTATTGCAGTTACTTTTCGGTAAAATTTGCCGATATTTGTCAGAATGACATGTAAAAGTCTCAGTGAATTTTGTAGATATTGACTGAAGGATAAAGATTGTTATTTTTAATAAACCGAAATAGTTATTAATTGAACATTAAATACATATTACCAAAAATTCTGTATATCCATCGAAACTAAAGTTAAATTGATTATAGCAAATCCCACATAAACCAGAAAAAGTATAATATTTAAGGTGATATTTATTGTTCAGATCTTTCATTTCATTCTTTTAAATTATTTGCAGTACACGTTACATATCGACGATATTGTTTGATTTTTTTTATGACTACATTACAAAAACCAACCGTCCAGTTATAAATATCAACAAATTGCTTACCAAATAGTTCGTACATCGCACACTAAAAAGTGATTCAGATTTTGCTCTCGAATGTTTTCCTCGAACTAGAAAACTATCCTGCACATTGCTAAGTGTCTAGTACAATAAATGCAATTACTTTCACTTCATATAAAAATCCATTTATTTGACTCATGGTTTTCACATTTTGATTGAATTCTCTATGAAGAAGGAAAAAGGTTAGGCCAAAAATCGTTGTTGGTTTCTTTCATAAATAATGCTAATATAGAAGAAAACTTGAACTTCCTTACGATTAGTTAGTTACACATACGTTACGAACATACATTTTGATATGCGCGAACTAAGCTAGCATATTGTTTGTTTTTTCTTTTCGAATAAACACGAATCATGTAATGTTGATATAGGAGTTTTCTTGAGATTAATCCTTGACAGTTGCCGAAGATACAATACTAATTTAATGTAAATCTCCTTTGAGTACCCATTAAATGGAGTGGGTGTAATAAATTTGTGTAAATGTAAATGTATTGTAACGATCGGAGGGAGGCATCTCCGATAATATAAAGAATATGTTTATATAGGGTACAGAATATCATCAGCATCAGCAAACGTGTCAATTTATCCAATTTCAAATTACATATATTATTATTATGTGTATTATCGATTTGATGGTGTAGATAATTTCTATTCTCTGCACCGATGTTACTTTTCATATATGTATATGAATATTCTAAGATTCCATCTATATCCTCAAGCACCTATAAAGCGGGTATTTACTTTCCGAGTCTACAGAGGATAATTAAATTACCGATAATAGTGGTTATTTCTTGAGTTCACTATTGAATTGATCAAATCTGACACGAAAGAGAGAAAAACAATCGGACTTCGTGATTCCTAAGTGCTTCTCCATATTGGTAATTACGCATAGTAACTTTTCTTTTTAGTAGAAACGCGATCGAACCTAGATTTTAAGGTTTCTTTTTAAAGTGCAACGAAAAATGTATGGATATTTATCGATATAATGGCTAGCTTTAATGTGTTTAGGCCAAGAGTTTAGTTTTGGTTAATGGTAGGTAATGTGTGTTAGTTTTTAATTATTTAGAATAGCTTCAAGTAGTACAATAAGTAATTTAACTAATTATATATGTGTTTGCTCTATCATTTCAACATCATCATCAAATATTTCTTATCCATTCAAGAACTTTCTGCAACAAAAGATTCCCTACTATTATTTATTTCGATGCAAGATTTGTATTTCCAAGTAGCAAGTAATATACACATATATATGCGACATATATGGTATAAGCGATAAATGTATTTATGTATTTAGCTTATTGAAGGATCTTATCCTTTACTATTTAAAGAATATTATTGAATACAATTTCCTTGCCATTTTCGCAATAATACACTAGACTTTTTTGTGGTTGTCGAATGCACACCAAAAGATTCGTTACAAAAGCTTGCAAGGAAACGTTCAAAAATGGCAAGCATGGATGAGTTGGATGATTCAACTGTAATCAACAGATTTAAATTGACTCCTTGATGAATGTGCAATTGACATTTGTGAAATGTTTTGTTTGTTTTTCTTATTTGTTGTTTGGGTGTGGTAGTATCTGATGCTGTTGATGTTGCTGTGCTTGTTGTCTCTAGTTGCACTACGTTCTTGGACCATGGTAGACTTAGTCCAAGAACGGGTTTTGTCATACAGGCCTTTGATGATGTCCCACTGCATGCTGATGTTGATGCAATTGTTGTTGCTGCTGTTGTTGTTGTTGTGTGACGCTGCTTATGCTGTGGTTGCTGCTGCTGCTGCTCGCTCCACCACCACTACCCTTGGGCCGTGTGGGAGGCGGTGGAGGCGGCGCATGCCGCATGCGTTGCTGTAAGATTCGCGGCAGCTGAGGATGTGCCTTGTGTTGAGCTGGCGGTGCTGGTGGTGCTGCTGATCGCTGATGATGATGATGATGATAATGGGGCAGCTGCTGCTGCTGTAACTGTTGCTGATGGTGTTTGCCCATGGAGGAGGCTGCTGATGAAGAGCCGGATGCTCCCGATGTTGAACTTGTCGAGGCGTGCGATGTCGTTGAGCCCGTCGCGAGTTTGGTCGGCAAACCGCCGCTAGCCGCTGGCGATCCCAGAGCAGCCGCAATCACGGCTGGCGCCGTATTAAGCTTGGGCACCGCAACTGGCGCATAGGACCCATCGTCCTCGTCTGACGACAGCGAATTGGCATCGGAGGGCGTGCGGGATCGCGACGGGGGCGAGATGGCGTCCTGCTCTTGTAGAAATACGCGAAATCCCTGAATCGACTCGTTGAGCGCCCAGAGCTGCGACAACAGTGACAAATCCAATTGACGCAATCCATACATTTCACGTCGCAATATAGCCAGCTGGTTGTCAATGGTGCTGGACGCGTTGTTCGTTGGTGTGTGCTGCTGAGCTGCACCGTTGCCTCCGCTAGCGCTGTAGGTGGACGAGGCGCGACTGTGAACGCTCTCGCGATCACTCAACGACTCTTGCGTGGAGCTTAGGCTGCCGTGGCGCCCGTGGCCATTGTAGTTGCGATTCCGCGATGCTGCCGCCGTCGAGGTGGATGGTCCCAGATAGAGATCTCCAGCGGCCACGGTTAGGGCTACCACTGGCGCCACTGCCTGCAGCTGCAACGACGGCGACGAAGTGTGGGAACGTACTTGAGTCTGACTCTGTCCAAGCCCATGTCCATGTCCATGTCCTGGAACAGCAGGACCGATTGTGGTTGCAGCAGCGCTGAGACTTTTTGGCAGTGGTGGCAGACCAGCTAAAGAGTTTTGTTGTTGCAGCTGCAGCTGCTGTTGACGTTGTTGTTGCTCAGGGTTATCCATCATTTTAAATAAAATTTTGAGTTTCAAGCTCAACCGATTCGCTTATTGTTCTTCTTTGTTGAGTTCCTTGTGGTTGCTTTTCGATTTACTTATTTTTCTTGCTTCTCGTTTATGTGTGTGTATACTTCTCAAATTAATTTTTGCTTTTAATGTATATTGAATTTCCAACTTTGGCGGCACATTGGACACTGTTTGTTCAACGGTTGCAAGTTTAGCCACTTGACAATGCAATGCATGTGAAAGCAATGGGAGCAGACACCCCACACCAGGGGGCAATCGTCACCGGGCAGCGCACACTCGGGGCAAGTGCTCTCGAAGGACATGCGACAAATGCCACAGTTCTCATCATTTGCTATCCAACGCCAAGATGCAACTCCCGTCCATGACTTGATTGTTACTTTCATTTTGCGCACATTTGCTATCGAATATGTTGATAATGCTCATTCAAATGTACTATAAGCGATATACTCAGTCAGGCAGCTATTTTTTTCGTTCGTTTTCGCAAAAATATTGCTTTTTCGCCTACTACCTGAGAAAATAGGTCGAGCGCAGCGATGTGTTTTCCTCTTTTCTCTCGTTTTTGCCGTGGTTTTCTTGTTGTACTCGTTGGGAAATGTTAATATTAACATCTGTTATGCTCCAAATGAGACTGTTAGTAGATTTAGGGATGTTGTGTGTTTCGATTTGATTCATACATAAATGTAATCGATTGCGCAGATCGAATCGAAGTATGACCATTTATTGCTTGCCGTTAACAAAATACTAAAAATTGTAATTAAACAAGGCATCAATCTGAACTTTTTTGAGTTCATTGATGTTCGTCAGATTACTGCTTTTTCTAATCTTCATTTCATATCCATTGTATAGACATCTTAACAGAATAAGCAAGCACTTTTAATTTATTTAAAATGTGCCACTTGAATGTTGGTATACAGTAAATCTTTAAAATAAGCAACAGGGAACAGTATAATTTATTTAATTGAAAATATTTAATAATAATTATGTTACTTGAGTGCAAAATACAGCGATGCGATCATAAAAAATATTTAAAAATGTTGAATGCATCGATAATATCACCGATTTTTTACTTCCACCTCCAGCTATTGTAGAAATAATTTATTTAATTGTAAATTTCAGTTTCAAATTTTATCTATAATGTTTTCTCCTTTGAAGTATTTAAAAATGTTTTCCGTACGTTTAATTTATTTTCCAAGAAATATTTTCAAAGAAATAAATAAATTAAACGTACGAAAAACATTTTTAAATACTTCAAAGGAAAAAACATTATAGATAATTATTAAAAAAAAAGTAAACAAATTTAAAAAGTGCGGTTTTTGCAAAGTATAATTTGTAAGTATGCACTTGTTTTTAACATTACTTTGTGACTCATTGTACTTATTTGAATATTCTGTATTATGCATATAAAACCGAGTTCCATAACATTTCCTGGAGACAAATATATCCCAACGCTCAATTTACCATCATGCCTTGCAAACTCTTTTAAACTGTGTTGTATTCAGATCGTTGACGAGAAGTTCGTGTCGTCGTGCTGTGTCGTTGTTGACGCATTCAGTAAACCGACGAATGTTGAACTTGATAAACGTGCGCGTCGAGCTTTTGTCGTTCAAACCACGGTTTGTTTTGGTTTATTCCATCTGTGAAAAAGTACGTGCTAAAAGTCATTTCATTCTTTGATTAAAGACGTCGAATGTGGTAAATAATTAAGTGTTAAAAGTGCTGGAAACTCAATTTGAATATTTTAGTTCTTGAGAGTGAAATAAGGAGTTGATGAAAGCCTTTTTAAGCTTCAAGGAAATTGTGAAATAAATACAAAACAAACATTTATGATATGAGAGAAAGTATAAAATAGATTTGGGGTTCCTCGTACCTTGGGTTTATGTTTGCTAACATATTAAATGTGATGTGAATAGCTTCAAATGAAAATAATATAGAAAATTTTGATCAGAAACCTGTAATTGAAAACGCAACAAAACTGTTTTTGCGAATGTGTGTATACATGTACGTGAGTATGTGTACGAGTGTTGTACATATTTATGCTGACCCTGAGGCACAAAGTGTTGTGCACGAAAATTCGCGACTACTAACGAACCGTCTGTCTCTTTTGAGCTGTTAATGTTGCGGTTGTAATCACTTGTCTCAACTCTTGGGCGCATGCGTATGCGCACAAAAAGAGAAAAGAATACCGTTGTAATGTCGGATTCGCCAGATGCAGATCTGGAGACGAGATTCTCTGTTTCTCGTTAAGGTCATTTCTGAGCTTTTCCCGAGTTCTTCGAATTAACTGAAACCTGAAATGAACTAAAGATACATATAAGTATGTATGTACTGGTATATTTATATCAACATACATACATATAAACGTGAGTGAGTGTGTGATTATGTGCCTGCAATTACAAATCAAATGCGAATTCAATTTCTTCGATTTGTGCAAAATGTGGTGTGCTGTCTGTGAAAATGTGCGCGTGAGCAGTCATGTGCCTTTGCAATAAAAAGTCGCTAATAACAACAATATTCACTAATTTGTATTCTCGAGTGTATTTTAATGCGTGAAGTGCAATCACATCTTTGAAACAAATTGTTATTGCTTGAAAATTGCTTATTTTCAAACTTTTGTTTGTTGAAGTACATATGCATGTAAGTAAATGTCCATTGTTTATAGAGGAAGGGAAACTTATTTATATTTTTGTCGAGAGTCCAATTAATGAAGCTTGTAAGACACGACTTATGGCAAATATCAATATGATTGTCAACATCACAAATAATCGAAATTAGCCACAAAGGCATTCAATAATGATAAGGTTTGTGTCAATCGCTCAATGTCTGACGAGTTAGCCTCAAAAGGCACTTGCTATCTTAACTATGAACACTGTATAAAGCTTACAAACACATGTACACACATTTACTGTATACGTTTGTCATTTATAAGCAAAAGGGCAATTAGCCAACTGATAAAATGTTCACTCTAATCATGAATATGATATTTGGCTTGAAATCTTAAACACAATGTTTTCAACACACAAAACGACTTTATTGTATTTAGAGAGGTTAACCTAAAAATGCATTTTCAAAGCTATTTCATAGATTCAATTTTTAGTTGATGTATGATTCATTATCTTCCGTCTTCCAACATCTCTCGTGACTGATTGACTTTGTATTCAAGCAAGCGGAACTCAGATTAAGAAAAGCAATTATTAAAATTACTGAGAATTATCGACTTAAGTGCGTAGAATACACTTTGAGACACAATAGATACATTATATAATACTCACTCGCGGGAACGAGGATATACGTTGATGTGTATCAGAATGCGGAGTGAATGTTAAAAGCATTTTAACTTATCTATTAGGGTTGAATGATTCAAAACCTGTCCGCGCTTATATTTGGTAAATACGCATGCCGTTTCGTTGTAAATTGCTTATAAACAACTATCTCGTGGAGAGTGGCTGTGTCTTTGCATTTGTATGTACAAATACATATGAACACAATTTGTATTATGTACGTAAGAAGAATTAATAACTAACAATACATTTAAATACAAATTACAATAGCAATCTGGCTACCCATTTTTACAGAAAACAGAAAGGTTATTTGCTGCTGGAATCGTTTTTGTAAAAAAAATTATAAAATGTTTTATTCAATATTTGGTTACATTTTATTTGTTCCTAATATTTGGAATTGATTTCTTCAATTAGCCATTAAACAAAATACTAGACAAAAAGCTTTTAAAGACCTTGAGACATGTAAAATTAAAAAACTGTATAACAATGCATGGTGTGTGTATTTATTGAAACGTTGTTAACTTTTAGTTTTTTTTTAAATCATATATACACCAAAACTTTACTCGAGTTGCATTCCAACTTTAATTTAAGGTTCGGATTCAATATTAATTTCAGTATTTGACTCCATGTTGCATACACATGTATGTGCGTGAATATCAAGAGACAATACAGATAAATATATACATACATATGTGTGTATAAATCGTATACGATTACTACGCCGTAAATGTTCATTGAAACATTCAGGCCACTTCGAAAGTGTCAATAACCGTTTGCACGTTCGATGTTCATGGCCTATCGTATCTACAATTTAAACCAGACCAGCAAGCACTGTCTGTCCCCTTTTTTTGGCTTTGACAGTTAAAATTCAAGTGGTTGTATTTTGCGCATGCAATCGATCGATCGATGCAACGATCAACCGGTCGTGTTCCAATTCCAGTCGAGTTTCGCTGGTCTGACTTCATTTTTGTTTATTTATTTTTGATGCAGCTCTAACGCATACATAAACATTATTCATACATACATGTATGTATATAAAGTGTATATTCATTCGAACACATGAGATTAATTAGAGGGGATTCAATTTGAAAGAACTCGAATTAAACTAACATATTTTCGAATATGCAAGTGCATTATTCGAGTTAGTTAGTTTAAATTGAATACTTTAAATAAATACATGTATGAGAACATGTATGTGAGAGATATGTGAGAGAGTGCTAATTATTATAGTCAGTATTTGCAATCCAAAAAGTTAATGCAGAATTATACGCAGATTTATTGTAATCAAAGACGAATATGATCGAAAAAATAAGATAACAATCTAAAAAGATATTCTTAAATAAATTAATAGGTATTTTTTTAGTTTATCACTGCCAACTTCACAAAACACGCGCAACAATCTATATTGAAATTATCAATTAGTAAGTTGGCTGTAATGGAGCACTCAAATATTTTTCAGTCATGACTTGATGCTTGCGTTTAGCCATTGTTCAACTTGTTAGCGTTTATCCAATTGGTTGAGTATATATGTAGATACGCATAGGTATATATAGCTATAGCTTATTTTAATTTATGCATCTTTGCGTTTATTAGAGCGATTGCTTATATGATGACTCATACTTTGTTATTGTTTGCTTGTCATTTACAAAGTTATATTTTAAGAATGTTCGTGCAGACATTTAAGTTTCTTTTCGTTTTTTATATAATATAACATATAATCGATTCACTGGAATAGTCTTACAGTTGACTGTAACTGTTTTGAATTGTTTTGTTTATACCTTGTCTTTATACAAATATCCTTAGTTACATATATTCTTCAATACCCAGATTATAAATATAATTAAAGTACAAACAATCATACATAAATCACAAAATGTTTTGCGTCGAAATTGAGAAAAGCTTTTGCCAGAACTCTGATAACATATCTCTTCGCTCATGTTTATTACGATTATTAAGGAATACTCATAGGGCATCTCGTACTCAAGCATACTCTCTAAATTGTTTTGAAGTGATTACATGTTCAAGCTGAATTTATTCATATTGTGTTCCCGAATGCCTATTTAAAAACCAGTATATAGTTAGTAGTCGATTAATCTTGACTGTTACATACCCACAATACATTATTTAATGGAATGTTGATACGTAAGCCTTTTGGATTCTATAAATTCCAATTTGGATCAAAAGTATTGTGTTTAAATTTAATAACATTTTAGTTCTCACATTCTATCATATCTTCAGGTTGCAAGCATTAAGCCTAGAATAAAATAATTTTTTTTTGTTTGTTGTTGAAATATAATATAATATCATTATTGACGACTCTTTGTTACTATTAAAAAATTGTTACAAAATAGTCTTTTGAACTAAGGTTAATATTAAATATGCAAATGTTTTGTCAGAAATTTTATATTAGTTTTATGCACATTCATTTGCATTTTATTATTAGAAAACTCGATGGCATTAACTGAGTAACTAATAAGCTAATCGTATAATATACATATGTTATATATGAAAGCAAAATTTGTTTTTACCAGTGACAAAGAATGAAATTTTTATTTTATAGCTGTTGGGTAATAAAACTTTGTGGAAATTGGAAATGAAGGTTTGGCTATTAACTATAAGGGTCATCATCTGACCTCATTAAGTATACTATATAGTATATATTTTTATGCATCGTTAGCAGCCGAGATAATATGGCCATGTACATACATACATCTGTTCTTCTTAAATTATACCAAATTAAATACCGCAAATACACAATAATCTACCGGTCATATTCGGTATATTTATGAAGTTTTATATCCGAAATATACCATAGCGGTCGAAATATACCAGATTACTTCAGATTTTATCCGACCACAACAAAATTCTGAGGAGTCATAATACAGTTATTACTGTCTGTACCAAAATTCCTATCTGTAGCTTTAAAATTGGGCTTGTTATTTGAGTTTTGTTAATTTTCGCGGTGGAAGGGGGCTGGGAAAATTTAAAACAAACAAAATTTGAATATAGTAGTATATCGATATACCAAATCTAACCTTTCTTTTTTTTTAGTAATATTTTAAGTCTAATACCCCACTGATTTGCTTTAATTCAAAATGGGTAGTGGACATCTCACAGTCGAGCACACTCGACAGTACTTGCTTTAAATTTGTATTATTATAATTATGTAAGTAAATTTTCAATTGCATGCAAATGTACGTACATATGTACAGGATCGAGTAAACATTCGTGTAATCGACATCATCGCGTGATTCGGTTGAGTGGTTGTATGTTTAAAGCTATTGTGGTATTTTATATTTCTGTGACTTTTGCTAATGTTTCATTTTTTTCGTATTGTTTTAAGCGAGCGGAAGTTATTTTCAAAAATTCGCTTTCGTTTGTGTAGTTGTTATCTCAATGAAACTGGAAAGATGAACATTTTGATTGTTAAATCCAGTTTAAAGCATTTATAATTTCATATATTATATATAATGCCTTTTATTAATTATCCTTGTTGTAGATTTGGATTCATATTGGGGTAGGTATTTTGTTGCTCTATAATTTGATTATAATATATAGTTATTATTTTATTTGTATGGTGATAGAAAGGGCAAAATAATATCGATTTAATTATCATTGTCATTTATAATGTCACTTACCATTCAACTTTATAATCAAGATTTTCCCTTAACACTTTATAATATTGACATTTAGTTGAGTCTCAAATATGAAAAAAATGAATATAAATGACGAGAACAGACTTACGTAACAATATTGCGAATTTTGTAACCCATTCCAAATGAGTATTGAATGCATGTCTATTCTCCAGGGTCAGAAACAGTTGCTCGAACAGTTAAAGAGTATACGGGATACGGTTACATATCGAGCAGATTTCATCTGTAAATGCTTTTCGTTATTCATGAACTTGTTAATGAACTGCTGGGGATTTTTCATGCACTGGAACTGCATTCTCAAATGACGACTGAGCTTTGAACTACACCTTGTTTGTAAGATAAAAATAAAATAAAACAAAAAACTCGTTTTATTGATCATTAAGTATGAAGTGTAGTAAATGAAAATATATTGTGATTCAATACTTGTGTTTCAATCTTTGTGATTGCCCTTTGGATATTGTATGCAGTGTGAACATATGATCTTCCCTTATCTAATTTCAGATATACTCGTAATAATTCAATATAGTTTACATCACACATTATTGATAAATAATGTAGTGTGTATTGTTCGTACAAACCGAATTTTGTTTTTTTTCCTTTCATTTATCTTGTCAATAAGATACTGACTTTTTTAAAGAAACATTTAATGTGAAGATCATAATCAGTTATCACATGGTTATCCAGACTATAAAGAAATAATAACTTACGAAATAACATATACGCAGCTTAATGTACTTTTCGCATTAAACCCTAAAAGTATATTCTATGTTTTTCAAAATTTCCGTCCTCCCTTCGTCCAAGATAGACACTGGATTCCGTGATCGTGCAACCTGTGTTCGAAATCTGGCCCAAATCGCAGACGCTGTTCGGCTTGCTTATCGCTAAAAGTGCTAAGTAAACCAAACGCTATCGCAGTATAGGCGCAAGTATGTGCAAGAGTGATTGAAATATTCAAATACACTGTCTACCTACGATTGATACGCACTTCAAAATTGAGATGCTATGAATTTGCACTTTTGGTTATAAGCTCGTTATTCGACTGTAATAACAATGTATGAAATGTAATTGTATTTTTAGCATTAGTTCAATTAAGCAATTAAACTACATGCCGATATAATGTTTTAATATTATTTTTAAATATTGTCACCTTAGTTGCACTGTGCAAAGCGAAATAATAATGTGAGAGAGTAAATTTATTCATGCTTTTGCGAGTGACTAAGCGAGATTGAGGGAGAGCGCATTACCAAGAGAGTGAATACGTTCGGCGCAAGCGTAGGCTCGCTCTGGCTTTTGTCGTCGATCAATCGTACGATGCTCTCTATGAGCTTACGTTAACGAGTCAAAATTGGTTTCTTATAAAGACTGTGCATGTCGAATGAATTGGAGCTGGAGCGGCATACGTAGTTGACAAAAGCTTCGTTTGCTCGCAAAACTGTATTAAGCAAGACACTCACACATGCAATCGTAAATAAAATGTATGTTTACATATTTAAACTTATAGGTGTATGGGTTGATATTATTACAAATACATAGGCACAGGTGTGAGATTTGGAAACTCCGCGCTCTTTGTTGCCTGTCAACTAACGAAAGAGCGAGATAGACCGAGCGAGAGAGGGAGGTATGAATGAGCAAGAGATACAGGGAGAGGGAGAGAGATTTCAAGAGCGAGGTAGCATTGCGCTATCTGAGAGATACTCTTGGGCCTTACTACTTCAGTTGCCGATAAAACGTCAAACTGATTCCACGCTCCACGCTCTGCGTCACGAAAATAATTATTTTCGAACGAGTCACACGACAATACATTCCACAATACTCGTAATACATAAATGTAATTTGTTTCGCTTCTTCCATGTCGCACATAATCAGCAACAGAGAAGTAAATAAATTTCAACAAGGCGAAAACACTTCAAGCCAAACACGACAGCACGGGCCACACGGGTACATCGAGTACGGTAAAATTTTAGATACCCGCTTCTCTCCACTGTTCGGGGGCCATCAACATGTGCCGCTGTTGTCAGAAGTAAGCAAAACTTTAAATGTTATCCAACTTGACTTACTGCTAATATTTGAATGCCCTCCCAACTTACTTTTCTCCTCCATACACATATACTTATACACCTTTCAGCTGCTTAGAAGATTTATACTGGAACTGCTTTGAGGAACGCTTTTGCTATGATGAATCGATCGGTAAGTCTCAATTTACATATATATGTACATGTACATACTCATATATATATATATATTTATTTAGCTTTTTGCTCACAATCATTGTACTCTCTTTCTTTATTTTGCGCTGTCCGCCTGTCTTGTTGTTGATGTTGCTGTTGTTAGGCAGTTGATGGTTAGCCGGTGCATGTTTACCTTACGCGGTGCTTTGTTCATACATACATATATAGAATGTGTGTGTGTGTCTGTGTGTTTTTGAAGCCGTTAAATTATGCGACAGTCGTTTTCAATGTAGATCTTCAACATACATACACACACGCACACACTTAAGCACGTGCGCCTTGAGGTGAACGTGATTAACATGAAAGAGCGAGCGAAAAATAAACTTAATTTTATACATACATAGAAACTAAAACTAAGTAATAGCTGAATTGATGACAACAGATTTGAAGCTATCAATATTTGGGGGAAAAATAAGGTGAAGATTAAGAGATAGTTCCATATGTAAAAAGAGTGGATCAATTGCAAATCAAGACAGATCGTTGAAGTTTTAAGATTGTCTACAATGTTATTTATATCTTGCCCTTTACAGCTAACTACAATGCAGACGATGATGAGGAATATCTGGCTTCCCAGAAGAACGGCGTCATCATTAACCGAATCCAACCTACGACTACCGACAACAACAATCTGTTAACTGTGCCGCAGCCGATTTGCGACCAGCCCGTGGGGAGGGGTGGAAACTCTGGCCTGATGAGGTACTAATTAACGGGGAAAATATATCGTCGAATGGTAGTAAATTGTTCAAGCTCTCAGTTAGTCAATGGCGAATGCTTTCACACATCTTTTATTAAATTACTTGTGTATCTGATTTGAATTGCTGGCCATTGATCAATTGAGTTGACGACAACAAGCGACGTGCAAATGCGAACGCGAATTATTTGCCTTTGGCATTTGCATCTCGCGGTAATTTCATTCAATATCAATTTGCAGTTTTAAAATTAGTATGCAAATTTAATGTTGTTTTGTTGTATTGGATTTCGATCTCAACCCGAATAGCGCCAAGATACATGAGGAGGATTATCGAAGGGTGACGCAAACGAATGTACCGATGCTCGGGCCAGAGATACTGGCGGTGTTCGCCAACTCGCAAATCTTCCAGGATCACCAACCGACAAAGCTAAACCGTATCAGCACAAAGACTTACTTAGCTGGCGTCCACTCGCCCAACAAGGAGATGCCCACAACACCACGCCTCAGCGAGCAGGATCGCTTGCTGCGCCGTTTGGAAGGTAATGATGGCCATTGTCATGCTCACATCGTTCCAATTGGGGGCAGTGGCAAGACTAGTGGCAAGAGCACGCGCAGTAGCAGTATTGTCTCTGCCGGCGTTCCCAAGGTTAAGTTCTATCTAAGCTAAATGGCGTTCAATCGGCGAATTCTGAAAATCTAGCTCAAAGTCGATTTCGTTGACAAATCTTGGTAACTTCCTGCAGCAGTATTTGTGCCAAAGATACTTATTTTGCCCAGCGTAAATATGGGAGATACTAATTTCATTAAGACATTAGTGAGAAATGACTTAATATTATAAATATTAATAATTAGTTAGCCAACTTAGATGGCAAAGAGTGAGAAAAAACAAAAAAAAAACACTTAGATTTTATTATTACTATTATTATGTTATTGTAAGTACTTAGCTACATTTAAGTTTTATGTATGGACATTGTTAGACCTTGTAATGTAGATCTAATGAAATGAAAATGAAAATGGTAAAACAAAATAACAATTAACCGAAAACATACCGCATGTATTTTATAAACAATTTTGTACTTATATTTTTATAATTTGTTTATACTTATTGAAGTTGACTCGAAAGTTGAGAGGAAGAGTACGAAAATCGAAAAGCCCTGATAAAACAGTCTTGATGTGTAATGTTTGTATAAGGAAATGAAATTGCTGGAGGTATTCATTTGTCGAAATATTGCCCCTAAAGCAGCTACAACCAGTAAAGATACCGGTTACCACGCGATTCGCTCTTTAGTCTGGGACCCTTTCACGCCCGCTCTTTGCATAAATCGACTTCAATCGTGTGTCTGTATAATACACACTGCTATTTGTTTATTACAATGTAAAAGGTAACACTATTAAGGTGTTATCAAGATTGCTCATTTGCTGGGTTAGCCACAACACCATTACGCATAAAACAAACACCAGGTGACACTGTGCTGTTAGGGAAGGTTTTCGCGGATGGGAAGCTTTTGACCATAAGAGACTACAAATGAAGAGTTGCAAAGTATTTGGTTATTTTTAAAACTTTTGTAGGTATCATAATAAATATCAGGATACCATGATTATTTATTTCATTCATTATTGGCAATAATGTGGTTGGACGTGATTAAATAATTATTAAATATTTAAATATTTATCGACCACTAGAAGTAAGGAGCCAAAAAAAGTGATAATAAGTTTTAGGATGGCTAATTGGTGATAATGAATAATAGACAAATTTTATTATGACTAAAACATACATATGTATATAGTCTTTTCCCTCAAGACTATGCACATCGATTCTTCCATGGGTTCAGAAAAGTTGCACCACATTCAATAGATAATGCCAACCGTAGCGTAATCGTGTATGCTCCAATCGTTGGACAAGTATAGAACGTAAATCATTTATTTTTATTTTTGTTTACTTCGATGATAAGTAAAGCCAATATAATGTGTATACAGATAAAGTGAATTCGTGCTGTTTCTCCTCTTCTTCGAATGTTGTTTTGCACTCCATTAAGTAAAGGAAATAAATATTTGTACCCTGTACCCAAGATGTAGAGAGTTATAATAACTTATAAGTAGTCGAATGTAACAAAGCAAAGTAGTAGAGTCATGAACATGAAATACAATTAAAATTAATTGAACATATTAAATTGAAGAAATATCTGAGAGATGTTTGTCTGTGTCAGAGATCAATAGCGCTATAGCTATCAATTTTATTTATATTCAATACGCAAGTAATAATAAATAACAAACTCTTCTTAATAACTCAAAATACAAATGATGTTGGTCGAACTCATTTAGGATATCTTACGTCTTGCCCATTCTGACGATGTGTTGCTACCTTAGTCATTTGTGTTGATAGATTGAACTAATTAGATGGAAAACAATGTGATAAGAGCTAAAAATAAGTAAATTAAATTCATTAACTCAACTTTTTCGTATTTACAGCTGGTCTTCAGAGGGATGCCACCGACTCTACGAAGCCTGAACTTGAGGCTATTGTGCCTTCTGCTACAACGGAAAAACGAATCACATTCACATTAGCCCCCTCGGACTCGTCACCAGAGGGAAGTCAGACGTTGACCCCGAAAAAGTTCGAACCGATTGCAGAGGTAGATAAGGAAGAGGATAAGGATGATGAGGTGATATTGCGACCTCGCCTTATTGATCGCCATCCACACTTGATGCCAAGCGTTGGCGGAATGTCAGCAACATCGAAGCGCATTCTTCGATCTGCGAAGAGCGTGCCCCACATGAACGTTAGGGATGCGGTCAGCGAAACTGATATATTCGCGATCACTGGAACTGGCAGCCAGATCAGTATGACGCCCGAGGTACCATCAATATCGTTTAGCAATCTGCCGAAGAACTACGAAGACACGCCGACAATTGAAAAGTATCGCGTCTCGCAGAGTCTCTTCTCCATTCAGAATGCGAATGCAGCTCGGGCTTCGCAGGATGATTATTCCATGCCGCGCTACTTCCGCAGATCCAACATTCTCTTGACGACACAAAGCACTGAAATTCTGCCCGGCTCCACTTCGCTCGCATCCTTATCCACATCAGCTTCAGTTGCCTCTACCTCTTCATCCAAGGACGAATTGCGTCGTCCCGAGCAGGTAAAGAGCAAGCGTCTGCAGATGTTGCGTGGCAACTTGCCACCACTTCTTATCCATTCAGTCTCCTTCAAGCGCAATCGGGACGAAAGCAAACAAGTCGATTAGGCATTGTACCACATTAACTGTTTCACACAACGACAAAAGTATATTTACTAAATCTATTTTTTTAACAAATGTTAAAGGGAATGTATAATATTGAATGAAAAAAGTACACTCGTATACTCGTATGTTTGTTTAACCTTAAATGTTGTATGTATTGTAAACATTATTGGTATTATCATTGTATTACTGTTTATAGTTAAATGATAATGTTATGCCTTCATTGCACTATTGGTTGCAACTCTGATACCACTGTTATATCATTCTAATAAAGTGATTTTTGCCACTACACTATTCAATTTTGTATTTTATGAATTTGAACCAAGTTTATTATAGAATTCTGCTTAAATTTTCAAATATATTTTAAAATATGATTTATATACATGCATAAAGTGGTAAAAATTCTGCAATTCCTATATAATATATATTATTATTAAAATAAAATACCACAAGAGTCTTGCAAAAATAATAACAATACAATGCGTAATTCTAAAGCATTATAGTTGACATTATTTTTAATAGCCATAATACAATTTGGATTATTTTCGTCACCTAAAAAATATGTTTTCTGCTTTTACGGTAATAGTTAGTCGAGTAGAGTTTATAAGTTGTGATATTATTTTGGATAGCATTCTTTCTTGTGTTCTAATAAAATTCTGACTACCGTGCGTATGGCGTCATAAAATTCATGACGGAGTTTCTAAATATTAATCAAGCTGAGAGTAAAATTTAAATATTTGCTTCTATCGGATATATACATATGTAATTATACATATCCGATAAAACCGCAGTAGAAGCAAATGTTTCAATTTTACTATATTTATCAATTGCTATTATTCACTCTTACTCATTGTGACTGCATAGGCACGCGGGTATAAAAGAAACCCAAGTTTATTGTGAGCGACGGCTTCAACGGAGGTGGTACGCGGAGGTTTGTAATACGGAGAGTCATGGCTACTTATCTATTAATAATTCTTATTACTTTGGGATTATCAACGTCATGGACCGAATCAAAGGGTGCGTTTATCATGTTACCAATATTTTTAATAGTGTACTTATTGTCTATGTCGTATCCTATCCCTTTAGAGTGCGATCCTAAATGTGAAAAGGTCGAGCTTAGTGTTGGAATACCAAAAGGACACAGACAGAAACAGATATTTAAAAAAATTGGATCAAAGTATTATTCCATAATTGATGACCCAAAGACTTGGTACACCGCTGTTCATAAGTGCCACGCAAAAGGTGGTCAATTGATAAGTCTGACTGATAGTGTGACTCTGGCCGAAATAAGAAAAGCAAGCAAAAATATCAATTTCTGGATAGATCTCAATGATTTTGGCGAGCACGGCAAGTTCGTTTCCATATCGAGTGGCGAGAAAGCCAGTTTCTTAGATTGGTGTCAACATGAAACAAGTGCAAACGTAACATCTGGAAACTGCGTGAATATTGACAATATAAATTTCCCAAACCCCTGTTTAAAACTAGCTTCCTGCCTTGATTTTAATAGTTACATTTGTGAATCTCAAATTCCGAGAAGTATATCTATATATATCGAGTGATATAATTGTTTTTTTTCTTAACTTAAAAATTAATTTGTAATCGTTAATGATTAACAGTAACCGCCCAAAAGTATGTAATAATTTTTTATAGAATCGAATGCCTAAGCTAATACAACTAAACATATAATACACATATTATACATTAAGCACAGTTCCCAGATGAGTAAAATTTTGAACGTGCGGAAAAGTAATATATTTCACAAGTTCCACAAATTTTAGAGTGATCAATTTGGTAACCCTATGACACTAAATTTGGCACGGATATACAAAAAAATGAAAATTTATGGGCACTTCACTTATTTTTCTATTAAACAAATGCAATTATTAAAAAAAAAAAACAGATGAAATGTATTTTGTATGCCGACAATATCCCAAGCACATATTATTGTAACTTCATTTCAATATTTTTTATATTTTAAATTTCATATATTGTCTTTTGACTCTGCAATATAAATTAATGCTATTTCTCTGCCTCAAAGGCTTTCTTTTTAATTTTTTTTTTATTATTTATTTTTATGCTACTCTTCACTTTGCCGATATGAGTGCGGAATAATAGGTTGACTATTTCCATCCATATACATTCCCGTATCGGAGTATCAATGCGCTTTAAAATTTGATTGTGATGGAATCTGCGGAACGAAATGTCGCCACAAAAATTTTGCTAGGCCGATCTTTTTTTATGCAGAAAAATGTACTATATGTAACGGAATAACTCAATTTTGCTTTAGCGTATAACACCTATACTATTTGGTTAGTGCTAGTACTATAAAATACATAAAATAGACACATGCATACGATTATATTTATATATTTTAAATTAAAAAGCTTTTAGCAAATTATAGAAGCAAATAATAAACCATTAGAATCTTTAGATTATGAGTATGATTAATTCAAATGTTTCCTTAGCATGGAGCTAGATTTGATTTGAAATCAATCATAAACTCACAACATGCGATTCCAGTAAATTTAATTCTAAGTACAATTGTGTACATGAATATTCAATTAAACATAGTTTATAAGGTCGATGGCTTTTCAAATAACATTGCATTTTTGTAATGGTGTCTTACGCACTATTCATAGGGTCTCTTTATAGTTTAAATATCCAACAATCTTATACCCTTAGTCACATCAGACATTATGTAGAATTTGGCCTATTTGCAATATAAAAACACGAAGAATGTTTCCTGAAAATTGAATCATAATCGCACATGTCAAGTATCTTTTGCAGCACATTTATCATAGGCGATCTACAATCGACTTCTTTTTCGTGAACGTTACATCTATTGTTGATTAAATGACATTAACAAAATATTGTAAGTACTAGGACTGCTGGTAAGTACTAAAACTGCTGGTTTTGTAAAATGGAATCTAGCCTTGTATATTTTTTGGCGTAAATCGTATCAATTGTTCACAAATGCAATACGAGGAAATATATAAACATAAACAAGTAAGGGGTCAGAGCAAATTCATTGGTGAAAAGAAAATTTTTAAATTAGTTAAAAATTTTAAAAAAAGTTTAATAATCATATCCCGCAGGAAATTTATGTCACAGGCATCTCTGATCCCATAAAGTATATACATATATTCTTGATCAGGCTCTGTCTGTCCGCCTGTCCTAGATCTCAGAGACTATAAGAGGGAGCGATATAGTTTTTTTTGGTAGAATTGCTATTCAAAATGGGTAACTCACAACCGAACACACTAGACGGTAGTTTTCGTACTTGTTTTAAAAAATAACATGGTGATTAGAAATGAGACATTGGTTACAAAAGCCAAACTCATCCGTATTTTGCGGACAAATAAGGAGAGCATTTGGTTTACGTCTCAAAAAATTGTAGGGGCTGAGTGACGCAAGTGTTTTTGTGTTTCGAATATATGAGTGCTAGAATGTAATGCCGTACACAGCACAGCAACAAGCCTGAGGTTCATCGACTAAGTTTTAAAGCTTCTGACGTATGCGGTTTAGTGTGCTGCAATTGTGTAGTGGTCAGGTAATCACAAATCCTACTTTGGCTCACCTTTAAGTAACCGTGAAAAGCGTTAAAGCTATATTGTGTTGGGCACCGTTATCAGCGACTTTTCTGTCCATCTGACTGTCTGTTCGTCAGTCCAGCTATCAACTGCATCAAATGCCCAAGGGCAATTGGACGTATTCGGGATACAAAATCACAAAATTATTCAGATCATAAAAGCATAAAAATACATTAATAAATATGAGCACTTCCGAGCACCAGCGATGAGAGCAAACAACAATGCTCATTATCATCAAGAATGAAACTAAAGTAATGCTAGTTCGAATAACAATCAAAACAAATTCGAGCCGGCACACGCTTTTTGTGGCCTTTTTTGTATGTGGTGTAAATTTCCGCGGGTCTAATTTCGTGTCAGCGTCTGGCTGACTGGCCATTCACTGAGTTATCACTTATCAGTAATAGCCGCTGACTGTCGGGCCACTTGGCACGCGGCACGCGGCGCTCTACCGCTAATCACATCTCTCTCGCATGTGTTAGCAACGTTCCGTAGCTATGTTTAATGAGACATTTCCCCAATGTACGGTCTATCGCCTTATCAAGGTCAAGGCTTACCAAAATTAGTTTTCTGCCGTCTGCTGTTGCCAACTTTATCAGCAACGCCCGCTGATCAGGTGAACTCACTTCAAGCACGCGTTTTATATTCTTTATTTTTTGTTTTGTTTTCTTTTTGTTATGCTTTATTCCCGGGATTCTACAAACTTGTTCCCAACTAGCCGTTGTTGCTGTGGCCTTGCAGACGTCTAGTCGAAGTCGATAGGAAAATTTTGTGGCTTGTCTACCTTCAAGCCAAATAGAATCTATGTCATCGATCTTTGCTGTTTTTTAGAGGCACCACAGCGCACATTGGAAAACTTTACTTCTAATTAGGGAAAATTATTTTCACTACTATCAAACCTATGTTTTTTAATGGTCTTCATTCCCCATTAAATCTGAGTTTTTTTGTCTGTACAAAAAAATAAAAGAGAAAAGAAAAGGTTACATATTTTTAAATAAATACACTTTAAATCAAAAGATCACCGTGTGTAGTAGACGGTGTCTAGTTCAATATATTGTTGGTTTAGAATCCAGTTATAGTAGATTTTACAAAGTATTTAAGTTCAACCTCGACTAGAGTAAAAACTATTTTTAATTTCTGCTTTTCGTATTTTACCATAGTAAAACGGTTTTGTTAAATCTTCCACAATCTCCTAAATTTTAAATTTAACTTTAGGGAGCTCGGAATGTGTTTTTTTCTCTTTTCATTTATACTGTCAATTGTATTAGTAAATATTTAAATATATAGTTTTAATATATGATTATAATATATGGTATTATACCGCACAAGCAAATACAATTTGGTACTTTAGTTTTAAGCCTTTTCTTTATTGCTGTCACTCACTTTATGAT
Source organism: Drosophila albomicans (assembly GCF_009650485.2). Classification (NCBI taxonomy): domain Eukaryota; kingdom Metazoa; phylum Arthropoda; class Insecta; order Diptera; family Drosophilidae; genus Drosophila; species Drosophila albomicans. The sequence goes on from NC_047628.2 coordinate 2,137,079, forward strand.
CTCAATACTAATTAACTTCCTTGGGATGCGCGTGGAATCGACTCTCTTAACTTCAAAGTCGTTATCAGTTCCGATATTTCTAACACTTAATGTTTATTTCCAACAGTAAATATATTTGTCAGCATAAAACTTGAAATTTACAATATGCAATGTTAGATTCCACCGTCTATTTGATTCCGATTTTCGTTTAATGCATGCTTTTCTACATTTTTTGCGCTTAAAAGTTCGAGATTGTGCAATAACAATTAAAAAATGATAAGTATTTTGAGTCATAGTGCTCATGAAAAAGAAGTCATTTTCTGTAAATGATGACGGAGCTTCTCAATAAATATTCACAAACAAATCGTACGTAAATCAAGAAACACGAACTGAAATTTCAAACAATTTCAAATAGTCATAACAAATTTATATATTACTAAAAACTGTGACTTTGGTAAAGATTAACGTTTTATTATAAAATGGAAATTAACACAACATCGTTGCTGCCATATGTTTTAGATCTGCTTGGTCGCAATCCTGACTTGCGTGAGTTCGACTAAATAAGTACTCTTTCTCTAGAATCTAGAATTATCTTTAATTTTAAAATTATTTTATTTGTTTTAATCAGGCTCTACTACAGAGGATCTATGTGACCGTGTCAAGGATGCGGTCATGGAAGACGTGATAAGACCTTTTGGATCAGTACAGCGTGCAGTGGAATTCTCTATCGAACTGGGAATGAATATAGGACTTCTCTCGTTAGAAGATAATAGAGTGCGGCTACCATTCCGACCGACAGCGAGTGCTTCGGTCCAAGGGGGATCAACATTGTCGCCAGAAAACTCTCGCAAAGTTATGAAGGGTTTACCAAGAACGGTAGGGACGAAAATATCTAAGATCTCAGCACTTGTTATGAACATTCATTTATAGATTAAGGCAGCTCGGGTTAGAAGGATTGCCAGTGTCCCAGGGAAAGCCAAAAAAGTGCGCAATGCGACAAGCCTCCTTGTCCACCCAGAACTGCGCGGTCCCTCAGGTGGACGGGTCAAAAAACTTGGCGTGACTTCGGTAAAACAACAAAGTGTTCGTGCCCGTAGACAATAAAGTTATGTATGTTTTGTTAATTTTGAACAATTTAAATTTTGAAGTTATTGAACTGGCAAATAGCAATTGGGTCAATATGGCGTCGCTCGCTCAAAATAATTACTTAACTTGGGGCATTTGTGTAATGTAACCTGTCCTGGTTCCTGCAGCGCGTCGCAGTTTGCGTTTGTCTTCGATTTGATTTGATTCGATTCGAATTGTGATGCATATTTTAGCATGAAAATGAATTATTCAATGTTTTGTGGCGCAGTTGTTATGAGTTCGTGAGCGTGGCGAGCTTAGTGTTTAGTATGGATATAGGCAATTATTTATGCAGTTAAGCCGACCAAGAGCATAAAATGAATGTGAAAAGTACGCGTCCCGTTCAGTGTGCCGTCGGATCAAGTCGGATCAATAATATCGTAGATAATAGAATCAATTCAATAATCCGCGTACGGTAATATCCTTTTCGCTTACACTATAAACGGCTCTTCAAATTAAAAGGATATATTCAAAGCGTGCCTGCTTCGTGAGTGAAATTAATATATGCAATCAACCATCGTATATACAATTGACTGTCGTGTACTTTTCATAAAAACTGTTTGTTTCAAGTTGTGTTTTAGCAAAGTTCAAGACATTTGCTTTACAATTCGATTAGAATGTGGGGTGTTTTCAATTCTGTGATTCTTGACCATTGCATATCCAAAGTTCCAAAAGACATTTTCGATACAAATCATGTTTACAGCATATGGAACATACGTACTTATGGAAATTCTAAACAAGAGATATAGTGTCTAAATTGTAAAACAGAATACGAATATTAATACTACTTCAAAAAATATTGAGCTTTTAAAATTTAGATATAATCAAAATAAAAAAATTCTTAGTAATTTAACATATTGTTTTCTCAAACATAACGAATATTAATTTTAATCAATCATTAAGTTGGAATGAGTGAATTAAAAAATATAAATACGATATATACGAATTGCAATAAATACGAGTTAACTCTAAAGTGAAAAATAAAAAACTAATATAGTTTCACACAAACATTTTTCTAGCATGTTTAATGTTAAAACTACTCAATTTAGTGATGGTATGTTCATTTTGTTTTTTTTTTTTGTTAATTTGCCATTTGCCCTATCAAATCATATACAAATCGACGTATAAATAAATATTTTTTTTTAAAATATATATATTTTTTGGGTGCAAATAATTGTATATGTAAACTTCATTCGTGCACAAATCCTTAAAATTAGTCGCATTGAAATTTTGTCTTAGGCTTCTTCTTACGATTAGGTTCGAGAATTTTATATAATTCTGTAGAGTTATGTATTTTATATATTCACATCTTATGACGTGAATATCCTACGAAAGCAAACTGCAGTCAATGAAACTTTTGTGATTGTAATGAACACAGTATTTATACAGCTGTTTTCTTTAAAATAAAACGGTCTTATAGCATTAACAAGGAATAGGACTCTGAACCATATTTGAATTAAAGCTTACAATGCCAAACAAGAAGAAAATCCAAAATCAAAAAGCAACAAATGAGGACGCAACTGTAATGGACGGTGACATTGTTATTTCGGGACTTTCCGGTAAATTTCCGGAAAGCAGTAATATAGAAGAATTCAAGCAGAATCTGATAAATGGCATCGACATGGTCACAGGCGATCCGCGGCGTTGGGAAGCAGGTAAATTGACGTAAAAGTTAAAATATAATGACACATTTACTTCAAAGTAAATTTTTTTAATGTGATTGTGTGTGCAATAGGCATTTATGGTCTACCAGAGCGTATGGCTAAGATGCGGGACGAGGATCTTGAGAAATTCGATGACACATTTTTTAGTGTCCACCAAAAGCAGGCGGAACTTATGGATCCTTGCATGCGCATGCTGTTGGAATTGACTCATGAAGCTATTATAGATGCAGGCATCAATCCCTCTGAGTTACGAGGCAGTCGGACCGGTGTCTACATCGGACTGTCATTTGTAGAGACTGAACATGAAATTCCCAACATGGAGCCGAGCAGCATAAATGGCTATTGCTTAACAGGCTGTGCCCGTGCCATGTTCGCCAATCGCATTTCCTACACCTTTGATTTCAAGGGCCCCAGCTTCATAGTTGACACCGCTTGTTCCAGCTCACTTGTGGCTCTCTCACATGCTTATACAGATATGCGAGCTGGCCGATGCGATTACGCTTTGGTCGCCGGTGTTAATCTTATTTTAAAGCCCATATTCGCTCTACAATTTCTGCGCTTGGGTATTGTCAGCCAAGACGGTGCATGCAAGACATTTGATTCCGCGGCGAATGGATACGCCCGTGCCGACACCTGTGCCGTAGTCTTCTTGCAACGCGCTACACACGCAAAACGTATATACGCCTCAATTCTTAACGTACGCACAAACACGGATGGGTTCAAGGAACAAGGCGTCACTTTTCCCGATGGTCGCATGCAGCAGGAGTTACTGCGCGAAACATACGGTGAAATTGGCCTTAGCCCTGATCAGGTAGTCTATGTTGAGGCTCATGGTAGTGGCACACCCGTAGGTGATGATCAAGAAGCGAATATGTTGAGCAACTTCTTCTGCCGTCCCTCGCGTACGGCTCCACTACTGATTGGATCCGTAAAATCAAATATGGGTCATGCAGAACCAGCGTCTGGCGTGAGTGCACTGGCTAAGATGATCATAGCCATGGAAGAGGGTGTTATTCCGAAGAATTTGCACTACCGCATACCAAATCCTGCCGTACCAGCTCTTGTTGAGGGTCGACTCAAGGTAGTAGATCGTAATCTACCATGGCAGGGTGGCATTATTGGACTAAATTCCTTTGGATTTGGTGGTGCCAATGCACACGTTATTCTCAAGTCGCATGCCAAAAACAAAATCCCTATCACAAGAACCAAGACATTAAAACTGGTCATCTGCTCCGGCCGTACGGAGCCAGCAGTCCAGCAGCTATTGGAATCGGCTGTCAAATATCGGAGCGATGACGAGTTCTTGACTCTAATCAATGACATTCATTCCCAGCCCATTCCATTACATCCTTATCGTGGTTTTGCCATCGTTAGTAGCTCAGTCGCTTCCAAAATGGAGATTATTCCGTATGAGGAGGAACAGCGCCCGATTTGGTTTGTATATGCTGGCATGGGGAGCCAGTGGGCTAGTATGGCCAAGGATCTCATGCAGTTGGATTTGTTTCAAAAGTCCATTCAACATTGTGCTGAAGTACTCGCTCCAATGGACTTTGACTTGATTGCAGTACTCACTGGGTCAACAGAATCCACTTTTGATAATATGCTTTACTCTTTCGTATCGATTGCTGCCGTCCAGGTTGCATTGACGGATCTATTAAAGGCATTGCACATTGAGCCGGCTGGAATAATTGGACATTCCGCCGGTGAGCTGGGAGCAGCATACATGGACGGATGTCTAACAGCCGAACAAACTGTACTTGCAGCTTATTGGCGAGGAAAAAGCGTCCTTGACACACCAGGACTACCGCAGGGAAAGATGGCAGCCGTTGGGCTAAGTTGGGATGAAATTAAACAACAATTACCACCGGAATGCTATGCTGTCTGCCACAATAGTGATGATAACTGTACTGTGTCTGGGCCAGTTACAGCTATGGATGCAACCATCAAGAGGTTACAGGAATCAGGTGTTTTTGTTCGAACTGTCGGTTCTGGGGGCTACGCTTTTCACAGCAGATATATCGCTGATGCGGCGCCAATGCTACGAAAAAATCTAGAACGCCTAATTACAGAACCTAAACAGCGATCTCAACGTTGGCTAAGTACCAGTGTTCCAGAGCAAGACTGGCAAACTCCTGCATGTCGCACGGCATCTGCAGCATATTTTATCAACAATCTAATATCACCGGTGCTCTTTAATGAAGCCATACGGCATATTCCGAAAAATGCCATTATTATTGAGATTGCTCCCCATGGACTATTTCGGGCTATTCTGCGGTCACTTGGATCGAGGATAAGTTATGTCAGTCTCATGCAGCGCGGTCACGCCAACAATATGGAGTTCTTACTAAGTCAAATTGGTCAGTTATATGCGGTTGGTGGGCAGCCACAACTATTGCATATGTCGCTATCATCAGCAACGAATTATCCCGTCTCACGAGGCACGCCCATGCTGAGTTCATTAATTGGATGGGATCACCGGCAGAAGTGGAGCTATCCAAAGTTCAAGGGTGGCCGACAGGGCACCCAACAGAGTATCGAACTTGATCTAAGTAAGGAAGAAAATACATTTCTGGCAGGTCATACGATCGATGGACGCATTTTATTTCCGGCAACTGGTTACATAACGCTCGCCTGGATGATGCTGGCTCAGCAGCAGGATAGAGATTATCAACGCACCCCGGTTGTTTTTAGTGATGTAGTCTTCCATCGTGCTACCATTCTGGGACTGAGTGCCACTTCAGCAGTAAAGTTAACCATCAACATCTTCCACGGGAAAGGTGACTTTGAGGTCAGTGAGGGTACAACTCTGGTTGCATCAGGAAAAATTCAGCTGATAGTTAGCCCACTGCAACAACAGCTCAATCTGCCAGACTTACCTGGTAGTGCCAGTGTGATTAAGCTCTACACAAAGGATATTTATAAGGAGCTACGCCTTCGTGGATACGATTACAGTGGACTCTTCCAAGGCATCATAGACACTGACGTTCAGGCGGTGTCCGGTCACCTTTTGTGGATGGATAACTGGATTAGCTTCATGGACACCATGCTGCAATTCCGTATACTCAGCAACGATTTAAGAGAACTACACGTACCCACGTCAATTGAGCGCATTCTCATCGATCCGCTCAAACATTTTGAGATAATGAAACACCATCAGCAAAAGCCGCCCGTCTCGTGGTATCGCTACATATCCGTGATCAAGAGTGGCGGCGTTGAGATACACAACGTAAAGACGGCACAAACACAACGTCGCTCCGGCAATCAAAGTCTAGCGAGCTTAGAGAGATACACCTTTACACCATACAATCAGGCAACAGCTCCTCGAGGGGATCAACAACGTGCCAAGCTTATAGCGTTGACTATAGCGATGCAGATGATAATTGAGAACAGCGGAGGTGCCTCCAAAATAAAGGGCGTCGAAATTGTCAACGCACGGAGTAATCCAGAGACACTCATTGGTCCCAAGCTTTTGGATATTATAGAGCGTGAACCAATAATGGTTGCCGAAATAATTGTGGCAACACCAGACAGTAATAATGAATCAGAACTGCGTACAGTATTGCAGGAATCTGGAGTTCGCGTCATTACGGCGGATCTCGCTGTGTCGACAGTGGAGCGACAATGTGATTTTCTCTATGTTCTCAATTTGTTGTCTACAACTTCAATGGGGGATATCCATTTACAACATTTAATGGAAAGCATTAAGCTGGAAAATGGCTTCATTCTGCTAGAGGAAAATGAAAGTATTTATAAAATCTCTGGACGGGAACGGTTACAACGCTTGCAGATGTTGCCAGTCCTAGAGCACGCATATGACAACGATCGTGTCGTGGTCCTTGCTAAAAGATTTATCGCTAAAGATCACTCTCAATGCACAGTTGTCCATTTTACAAATGATAATTTTAAGTGGATTGCCGATCTCAAGAGCTTGTTGACGAAAACCCAAGCAGATCAACGTATCTACTTAGTTGCTCTTGGAGAACCTAGTACAGGAGCTCTAGGATTTGTAAACTGTCTGAAACGTGAGCATCCTGGAAAAAAGATACGATTGTACATGCTCCTAGATTCGGGATTACCGCCGTTTTCACTTACAGATCCTTTTTATCAGGATCAGTTAGATAAGGATTTATCGATAAACATTCACCAAAACGGAAATTGGGGTAGCTACCGTCACCTTCCTATGGAGGCTCATCAACCACTGCTAACTGTAGAGCAAGCCTATGTCAACACATTAATTAAAGGTGACCTTTCCTCACTTAATTGGATCGAAAGTCCCCGTACTATAAATCAAATCCAAAATCAAAGTAAATGGGAACCTTGCACAGTATATTACGCTCCTCTTAACTTTCGGGACATAATGTTGGCATCTGGAAAGTTAGGAGTCGATGCACTGCCAGGAGACTTGGCTCATCAGGATTGTGTGTTGGGCCTGGAATTTGCAGGTCGTGACTCGCATGGCCAACGGATCATGGCCATGGTTACTGCCAAGTCCTTAGCTACGAATTGCATGGCCAACAAAAATCTTCTTTGGAACATACCGGACAATTGGACAATGGAAGAAGCTTCTACAGTGCCCTGTGTCTATGCTACCGTCTATTATGCTTTGGTAGTGCGTGGACAAATGAAGAAGGGCGAACGCATCCTTATTCATGCTGGATCTGGTGGTGTGGGTCAGGCTGCCATCTCCGTGGCCTTACATCATGGACTGACGGTCTTTACCACAGTCAGCAGCAAAGAGAAGCGAGAATTTCTGCTGAAACGATTCCCCAAGCTGCAGGCACGGAATATTGGAAACTCGCGAGACACATCCTTTGAACAGTTGATAATGAACGAAACTTCAGGTGAAGGTGTAGAGTTGGTCCTAAACTCACTGTCTGACGATAAACTACAAGCATCGGTTCGCTGCTTAGGTTTAAATGGTCGTTTCTTGGAGATTGGAAAATTTGATCTGAGTAATAATAGTCCATTGGGTATGTCTGTGTTCTTAAAGAATACGTCGTTCCATGGCATTTTGCTAGACAGTGTCATGGACGGTGATGAAGAAATTCAGAAGCATATTGTCTCGCTTGTGGAAAATGGAATTCAGAACGGAGCTGTTTTACCTTTACCCATTACGCTATTCACCGATCAGGAGATTGAGAAGGCATTCCGCTTCATGGCATCGGGCAAACATATTGGCAAAGTTGTCGTTAAGGTTCGCAACGAGGAGCAGCAACTTTCACTCCCTAAGCCGCGACTAATCAACGCTATTCCTCGTACCTATATGCATCCCGAAAAAAGCTACATACTAGTCGGAGGATTAGGCGGCTTCGGCTTGGAGTTATCCAACTGGTTGGTAAATCGAGGGGCGCGTTTTATTATTTTGAACTCTCATTCTGGTTTGAAAACCGGATATCAAGCCCTCATGATTAAACGCTGGCATGAACGTGGTGTTAAAGTGGTTATAGATACAAATGATGTCTGCACAGATGCAGGATGTAGGAAACTGCTCGAGAGCAGCAACAAAATCGCGATGGTGGGGGGTATTTTCAATTTGGCTGCAATTCTTAGAGACTCAATGTTTGATGATCAAACCATGAAAAACTTTGAGGTAGTTGCAGCACCCAAAATATCCATAACCAAACACCTTGATCATTACTCACGCAGCATGTGTCCGGCTCTCGAGCACTTTATTTGTTTCTCAAGTTTGGCAGCTGGGCGTGGAAATCCGGGTCAAACAAACTACGGCATGGCGAATTCAGCTATGGAGCGTATTTGTGAGAAGCGTCAGGTGGAGGGTTATCCAGGTACAGCCATACAATGGGGAGCGATTGGTGATACAGGGCTTATTATTGAGCACATGGGCAATAACGATACTGTCATTGGGGGAACCTTACCCCAACGAATGAGCAGCTGCCTCCACACCTTAGATATCTTTATGCAACAACCACATCCTGTGCTGGCATCCATGGTGCTAGCCGAAAAACGTAAAGCGGAAGGATCAAGCCGTCAAAGTCTCATCGCAACAATCGCCAAAATAATGGGTTTGCGCGATGTGAATAGTATTCAGGACAAGACGACACTCTTTGACTTGGGCATGGATTCGTTAATGAGCACAGAGATAAAGCAAACACTTGAGCGAAACTTCGATTTGGTTCTGTCAGCTCAGGAAATCCGTCAGTTGACATTCAGTGCCTTGAGACACATCGATTCATCTGCGGCACAAGAACAACTTACAGCCACATCGACAATTGCAGATGTGATTGCTACTAATCATTCAAATGCGACGACCATTGACGACCAAAGTGATGAAACCCGCAACGTATTCGCCAAGGAAGTATTACCCCAGAACGTACTTGTGCGACTGCATTCCATGGCGACGAAAGAGTCTAGTAAACCAGCCGTATTTTTCCTTGCACCAATCGAGGGCTTCACAATAGCGGTTGAGGCACTTGCTGTTTCGCTTAGCTGTCCAGCCTATGGACTCCAGTGCACAGAACAGGTGCCTTTGGACTCGATAGAAGCTTGTGCCGCGTATTACTTGCAACAAATCCAGAAAATACAACCAAGAGGCCCTTATAACATTGTGGGCTACTCTTATGGTTGTCTCCTGGCCCATGCAATTGGTGTGGCTTTGGAACAGCTAAGATTTAACGTGAAAGTCATTATGCTAGACGGTGCCCCCACTATGGCGAGTGGATATGTTCAGGAGGCCAAGAAGCAGACTGATGATTTAAATAGGCAGCAATCCATGACACTAGCTTACTTTGGAGCACTACTTGCCGATGTCAACTACAATCAGGTAAGTTGATTTCATTTTTAGCAGATACCAATTATATGTGTTATAAGTCCATATAATGCCCATCCAAATAATGCCGTCTCACTTTTATTATAATTCTAATTCTGATTGGAATATTAGTTTACTCATGGGATTTTTCAAAATAGAGTAATATTACGTTTATACGTTAAATTATTAAAAAAAATAATAATAATAAATAAATTAAAATGCTTCTAATTATTTTGTAATATATATTCCCGGAATGTAATGCACATTTACAGATCAGTTTAAATGTTACAATCAAACAATAAGGTCTGTGTGATTGGCGAAAAATTTAAGTTGGGTTTGAGCTTTTTATAAAACCGTTTTTAGTAATTATTACATAGAGCTAAATCTTTCGTAAAATTAAATTACAAACATTTTTTCTTTTTTTTTAATGACTTGTTTTCTAATAAACATTAAGTTTTTAACTACATTGAAATATTTCGAAAATATAAATCTATTACAGCTTCTTCAGATCCTTGACGGACACAAGACGTGGACCTTGAAGTTAGATAAACTAGCGGATACCTTAGCAACATACACTCAACAATCAAAAGATGTGGTAAGTGCATTGCATTTGGTCCATAAACAATTACAATTGTATGGAAGAAACCTAAACATAGTTTGTATTTAAAGAACACTTGAATACTTAGTATTTTTCTATTAATTAATGTTAACCTAATTTCTTATGTCAACTATTTTCATAGATCAAAAAAGCTGCTTGTATGTTCAAGCAGAAACTTCTGTTATCTGAGAGCTACCAGGGAGTGCAGCAATTTAACAGCGATGTGGTACTTATTAAATCGGCGGAAAATAATGCTATAATGTCGCAGGATGATTATGGTCTTAAAGAGGTAAGCGACGCAACTACATACAATTGAAAATATAAAAACTAATTTATTTCCATAGATTTGCAGTGCCCAAATTGATATGCATGTGGTAGAAGGTACACACCGAACCTTCCTAAAGGCGGTCAAAACATTCCAGATCGTCGAGAGGGTTTTACACAAATAGTGCCATTAATTGCGTTTACTTTTATTGACATAATAGTTTTAGCTTAGCACGTATGCCCCAAAAAAAAGCCACAATACATTAGATTGTTAAGTTTCTTATTAAATTTAATTAAAGTAAAAATTGTTTTTTTTTTTTCTGTTATGACCTTGCATGTTATTGTTCTACCGATGATTCATTAGGAAAATTCATAAGAATATTTCTGATAAGCAAAACTTTAAAAATACACACACTTTTTAAACACATTCATAGTACTTGAAGTACTTTTTATGGGACGACTATTAATCAGCCCACTAATGTTTATGGTTTTGTCTATCACTTCATATAAAATTTTTCAGTACATACATATATATGTACACACTTACTGTGTTTGCACATGTTTGTATTTAAATGTGTGTATGTGATTGTATTTATAAATTTAAAAAATGTGGTCTGATTCTGATGTCTGCGATTTCCAAAGTATCACGCATCAAACGCAAGTAACGGCTGTTAACTATTATTGCTGTTAAATTCTGATAATACTACTCAACATAATATGTTACGAAGGGCATAAATAACAGCGGCTGTAAATGAGCAGCCCTATAATGGAAAATGTTAACAGCAAAATATGAGCTTTTTATGCTTATCTCGCTTGCCTCCGTTGGCGTTTCTGCAAATGTCGACTCTCTTGCTCTCACTGCGCACAGCAAAAGAGAAGCTTTCACAAGCGTCGCTGAAGTCACTGCTGTCGTATATAAGCCCAGCGCTCACCTGATGCCTCGACTATTCGTAATTCATATTTTGTCGTTAGATCGCGCAAAATAACCCGGTAGGTTTGCCATTAGCCGTTACCCCTTTTACAAGTGTTTCGCATCAATTACATTCAAGTCTATCGCAAAAGTTTGTTCTGGCTAGAGCTATAAAAACAAAACATAAATATTTCGAAACCGCAAAGTTCTTTAAAGTGTTCGACGAAAAACGAAGTAATAGTTTTGGTTAAAACTGCATAATTTGTATTGCAACTTATAGCTTTCTGTCGTACGTTTTTGGAAAACAGTAAGGACCGACTGCCCAAAAACTGCTCATCGACTTTTAGCGCTCCCATCACCAGTCAAAAGAACCCGTGCAAGTTGCTTTTGACTCAGAAAAACAGCTGTCGAGGAATCGCCTGATTTTTAGGTATGTATTCGGTTGGCACACACACAAATGGAAATTTACGTCTGCATGTATATGGATTTCTGTTTCTGAAAACAGTGGAGTGAATGAATCTAAAAAAAGAGAAGAAATAGTGAAAAAAAATTATAAGTGAAAATACTATTGAAACGATGCGAGTTTATTAAACACATTGACATCCTAAATTTAACAACAAAATGGACATTTAATAACAATTAAGGTGTACTGTATTTGAAACAAGTCTGAAATCGAATATTTTGTTACTAAAAGTGATCAGCAAATTAGCAGACTGAATAGAGGTTCAAATTTAAACTTTATCTCATTTTACAACAGCTGCGCAATCTTTGACATACCGAAGCCTGTGCTTATATTTAATATTATTACAAATAGCAAAGCGTGAAAAGACTCCCATATCTTAATAATTTGCATAACAAATATATTTGTTAATACCTAGGGTCCAAATTCCCCAAAGTTAGAGAACCTAAACTAGAATGTACATTTATGGGCTTCACTGTCAGTGTTATCTTGACTTAATAGGGTTTCATCTGCTAATTGAAAGTATCTCCATTTATACGATTTCTATTAGACCCAAGGAACGAGCCAAGCAACAGCCACCAAATCAATCATTAATTATTTCAACTTTAATTGCCTAAGAGCACCAGAGAAAACCGTCTATGTATATATGTATATACATATAGAACATATCTTGAGATCGCAGTATCACTTTACTTAGTATATACGTACGTATATGTATATTTATTTAAGTAATCGCCCCATTTAATTTTCCGTTTGTCATTGACAATGAACTTGAGGCGCACGCCTCATACCACGGTGGTCTGGATGCGTAGCTGGGACTCGGAATTCTAGCACCAGGTGCAAATGCCCCTATAATCGATAATTGTGGAAAAAGAACTAAGTGCATAAATATATAATGAGTAAATGGGTTGTGATGGGTGTTTGGGGTTGTAAGGCTAAGAGCCAATACTAATGTAGACTCTTTTGTTTACACATTTGGGTATCGGATGACGCAATTTTGGAATTCTCCCACAGTCCGTATAGATATTTATCTTGTACAGTACGTAAGCAATTAATCTAAAAGGATATTGGACTGTCTGATTGTATTCAAATGCACTACAAGCCATGCAAATCAAGAAGAAAAATCGAACGCAAAGCAAATGAGATGATGATGCGACTCAAAACTAACAAAAATGTATAAATACTACTTCAATGAACTTGGGGAAATCACGCCACCTTATCTCATTCTACAAATTGCTCATGAACAGGCGTCATGCTCATGTCAATGCGTGCGTATGCCTGTGTGCGTTGAAATGTACATATGTATGTGTTGCCGGCTGGCTTGCAAAGTGATGCCGAGTCCAGTCTCTCTTTTGTTGCTATCGCAATGTTTTCGCGTTGATACCCTCTCTCTCTGTCTCGGTCGTCTCATTCTCACTATATTGTAAACATAAACACTCTTGTATGTACGTAAATATGTTTAGCCGGCATACACAAACACGCTTGATAAATGTGTATGTGATTTGTTTGGTTAGAGATAAAAAGATTAAAAGCAACTAACTAAATTTATGCTTAAAATAATCATGCTTATAAAAACCAATATGTACATAACCTACGCAACACAATTATTGTTTTGTTTTCTTTATAAGTTTAGCGTACATATAGAGAAAGCTTTCTGTTATCGTTTAACTGTTGCCAAACACTTATCCAGCTACAACTTATGTATGTACATATGTATGTGTGCAAACTAATGTACATATGTACATATTCACACAAGTAAGATAGAACTGTTCAATGTTTGCCTCATTCGCTATACTACTTGCCAACCACCGGTTCAACTTTAACTGCCTAATTCTCTTTTACTCTTTTTGTTGTGCCGTTCTCATTCTGCACATCGTACGAGTTTTGTCGGCGAATAAGAAAGCAGCGCACTCGATGTATAAGTGTGAGTGAGCTACCAGCTGCTGCTGGTAGCAGCCTGATGCAAAACCCTGGGTACTCCCCAATGCTAACATGTTTTACGTTACACTGTTATGCTTTCTAAGGGCAGTATGTTTTCTATATATGTATATACATACGTATACCGGTAGTGTTGCGCATTCACTAATCACGCCACAAGCAGCCGTCGTTGCACGCCCGTCCAGCTTCTCCAGAAATCACCTGATTTTCAATCACTACTAACTTTCCACAATGACCGGCCGGGCTGGTGCTAAGCTTTAGAGAGCAATACGTTAAAAAGCTTTTTGTGAGAGGCAATCAAATTAACAGCAGAACTGTATATTAACAGAAAAGTGACGCGCCTATTAATATTGCCACCAGTGTAGATATTAGTTACCCAGATCAATTTTGTTTAAAATAAAAAATTAATGCATAAACGTAAAAAGTAATAAAATTTAGGTTTTGGTTAATTTTAAATAAAATTAACAAACTATAAAATAGTATTAATACCACAGCAACCCTTGTCTTTTGAGCGTTTTTTTCGAAGTTTTTTTGACTAGAAAGAAAATTTGGGTATGTTGTGAAACATATGTATATTTAAAAGTACAAAAAAATTATTTTCATATAACAAAAGAGACAAAATGGCGGCGATATGGCCCACGCAGTGAGACGTGTTTCGCTGGAAGACCTCCACGACACGCAGCACAAGTGGTGTAAATTTGAACCTACCGGTCGGGGAAAAAATAACTTAATTTAAATCGATTTATCTAGAGAATACCGTAAGGATTTTTGATAATATTGATTTTGTGATTTTGGTAAACGTTATTACAAAAAAGTCTAAACTCCATTTATAATTTCGGTAAAAATTGCTCAGTCAATTTTAAAAAATCGGTACGATATTTCCTGTGTATTCGCGGCCTAAACACATGGTCAATAAGTTACGCAAAAATGTTGAAAATTATTCGAGTTATACCGCGGGTCAATTTCAAAAACCATGTTTTGAGTAAAATGCGTTCAAAGTTTGATATGCCATTACATTACATGTGACGGTTCCTTTCAAAAAAACTCAAATTTAGGATCAAAAAAAGTTTTTCCCCCAAATTTATTGTTTAACTGTATTCTAGATTAGTTAAACTATCTTTTAAACAAAAACAGAAGAAAATGGATTTTTTGAAAATTTTACAGTGCTGTTACCCATTAAAATAGAACTGCTTAGCAATTTTATGTAACTATATTTATTCATATACACATATTTTATATATTCTTGTAGCACTTGTTGTTTCTCAACAACAAGAACACTTTTAACAAAAAATTTCCGATTGGCATTTCCGGAAAAATACACCGATCTAAATAATTGACTTACCATAAATCAATTTTGAGAATTTAATTTTCTTTTTTTAATTTTGTCAGCTTAAAGTGCCCAATATAGCAAGACATAGAACCAACTGATGATTTTAATATTTGCATCCAGACTAGAAACAAAAGAAATTTAATAACATTTAAAGTTACAAAAGATACTTTATCAAAAACTTTCGTCTATAGCTGATTTTTGTTTTGTTCTTGCAGTCGCTAAAAACTGTTGAAAGTCGTGGACCAGCAAGCTGATTCTGTCAAGCGCAGTGGTAACAATAGCACGCAGACTGCAGAAAGTAAAGTTAAAAGTGCAAGGGCACTGCGTCGGCGACGACGTCGAAATAAAAACCAACAAAATTCGCATCAACCTGACTCCGTTGCGGAGCCACAAAGCCAGATAACAGCAAGTACCTCCAATTTTCACGAACCGATAGACAATATCAAAATGCCGGCCCGTTTTGTCGATGACGTCATCACAGCTGAGCCAGCGACGCGTACTGCCGCTCAATTGGACCTGGGCGGCGGTCACTATGCGGCTCCTCGTCAGCAGCAGCAGCTGTTAAATGATGAAATTGCTATTACTGGCTTCTCTGGCCGATTGCCCGAGAGCTCCACCATTGATGAATTTAAAAAGAATCTATTCGAGGGCGTTGATATGGTTAACGATGATCCCAGACGCTGGGAGCGTGGTAAGTGTAGCACTTACTATCTATTGCCATTGCCATTAGCACAATCTAAAGGTCTGACTTCATTGCAACAGGTCTATATGGACTGCCGGACAGAATGGGAAAGATCAAGCAGACTGATCTGGAGAACTTTGATCAACAATTCTTTGGCGTGCACCAGAAGCAGGCCGAGTGCATGGATCCCTTGCTTCGCATGATGCTTGAATTGACGCATGAAGCAATCATTGATGCCGGCCTAAATCCAACGGACTTGCGCGGATCTCGCACTGGTGTGTACATTGGCGTATCGACTTCCGAAACGGAGCAGCATTGGTGCTGTGATCCAGATCGTGTGAATGGCTATGGGTTAACCGGCTGTGCTCGTGCCATGTTCGCCAATCGCATCTCATTCACATTCGATTTTAAAGGACCCAGTTACAGCATTGATACCGCATGCTCCAGCTCGCTATATGCCCTGGAGCAGGCTTTTTCTGACATGAAGGAGGGCAAGATCGATAATGCATTGGTCGCCGGTGCTGGTCTTATTCTCAAGCCGACCATGTCGTTACAGTTCAAGAGACTGAACATGTTGAGTCCGGATGGTAGCTGCAAAGCTTTCGATGAGTCTGGCAACGGTTATGTTCGCTCCGATGGCTGTGTGGTCTTGCTGCTTCAAAGAACTTCGGCTGCCAAGCGTGTATATGCGTCTATTCTCAACGTTCGCACTAATACAGATGGCTACAAGGAACAGGGCATCACGTATCCCATTGGAAGTATGCAGAACCGTTTGATACGCGAAACCTATGAGGAAATTGGTCTTAATCCCAATGAAGTAGTTTATGTGGAAGCTCACGGCACAGGCACCAAGGTTGGCGATCCTCAAGAAGTTAATTCCATTACTGATTTCTTCTGCAAGAATCGTACTACACCACTGTTGATTGGCTCCGTTAAATCGAACATGGGTCACTCGGAACCCGCTTCTGGTGTTTGCTCGGTGGCGAAAATTTTAATAGCTATGGAAGAGGGCATCATTCCCGCCAATCTGCACTACAACAAACCTAATCCTGATTTATATGGTCTTCTGGATGGTCGTCTGAAGGTGGTTGACAAAAATTTGCCCTGGAACGGAGGCATCATCGGCCTCAATTCCTTTGGTTTTGGAGGTGCCAATGCTCACGTGATCCTTAAATCGAATCCCAAACCAAAGACCGTTACACCTCTCAACAGTTCGCCTAAGTTAGTTGTCGCCTCTGGCCGCACTTTTGAGGCGGTACAAACCCTACTGGAATCAACAGCCAATCACTCTAATGACGATGAGTACTTGCAGCTGATCAATGACATCCACTCCAAACCTATTCCATTACACTATTTCCGCGGCTACAGCGTGGTGAGCAACAAAGGATCACTGCAACGTGAAGTGCTGGACTTTAGCGATGAGAAGCGTCCAGTGTGGTACATCTACTCCGGTATGGGCAGTCAGTGGGCTAGCATGGCCAAAGATCTGATGCAGATTGATGTATTTTCCAAGACGATACAGCGTTGCGCCGACGTTCTAAAACCGGAAGGTATCGATTTGATTGATGTACTCACCCGTTCTACAGATAAGAGCTTTGAGAACATTCTCAACTCATTCATCTCCATTGCTGCCATGCAAGTGGCTTTGACCGATCTGTTGAGTTCCCTGAACATTCATCCCGATGGCATTGTTGGCCATTCGGTTGGCGAACTGGGTTGTGCCTATGCCGATGGGTGCTTCACTCCCGAGCAGACGGTGCTGGCTGCGTATTGGCGTGGCAAGAGCATTCTGGATACTCAGTTGCCGAAGGGCAAGATGGCAGCTGTTGGTCTAAGCTGGGATGAAGCTCACAAGCGCGTGCCCAGTGACTGCTTCCCCGTATGTCATAATAGTGAGGACAACTGCACGATCTCTGGTCCAGATGCCTCCATCGAAGCACTCGTAGCTAAATTGAATGGTCAAGAAATATTCGCCAAGGCAGTAAACAGTAGCGGCTACGCGTTCCACAGCAAATATATTGCAGATGCTGGACCCAAACTGCGCAAGAGTCTCGAAAAGATTATTCCCAATGCCAAAAATCGCACTGCACGTTGGGTGAGCACAAGCATTCCGGAATCCGCTTGGGGCACTCCCATTGCCATGCAATCATCAGCTGCCTATCACGTGAACAATCTGCTTTCTCCGGTTCTCTTCCATGAGGCACTCCAGCATGTGCCCAAAAACGCAATTTCCATTGAGATAGCACCTCATGGTCTGTTACAGGCCATTCTGAAGCGTGCCTTAGGACCAGATGCTACCAACTTGAGCTTAGTAAAGCGCGGCCATGAAAATAACGTGGAGTTCTTCCTCAGCAACGTAGGAAAACTCTTTGCCGCCGGAGCGCAACCGCAGGTGCTTAGCTTGGTGCGCCCCATTACCTATCCAGTTGGAAGGGGCACACCAATGTTGAATTCTATGGTTGGTTGGGATCACACGCAGAAGTGGTTGGTGGCCAAATTTGGCAAGGAAACGACGTCGGGGGAAACCATTGTCGAAGTGGATCTATCGAAGGAGGAGGATGCCTTCTTGGCTGGCCATACCATTGATGGTCGAATTCTGTTCCCTGCCACCGGCTATATGACTCTCGCTTGGATGACTTTTGCTAAAATGCGTGGTGGTGAATTTCACAAGACGCCGGTCGTGATGGAGAATCTTGTGTTCCATCGAGCCACCATTCTGAATAAGAACGCTGTCGTCAAGTTCGGAATTAATTTCTTCGATGGTACTGGTAACTTTGAGATATGCGAAAGTGGTAGTTTGGCAGTCTCCGGCAAGATTAGCATTCCAGAAAGCATTAGCAACGAGGAACTGCCTTTGGAGCCCCAAACGCCTAGTACCGTCGCCAAGCAGCTGGTTACCAATGATGTCTACAAGGAGCTGCGTCTTCGTGGATACGATTATTCTGGCATTTTCCGTGGCATCATCAACTCGGACACATTTGCTTCAGCCGGACATCTGCAATGGGTGGATAACTGGGTTAGTTTCATGGATACGATGTTACAGTTCAGTATTCTCAGCAAGAACTTGCGTGAGCTGTATTTGCCCACACGCATTGAAAAGGCTGTCATCAATCCTCTGAAGCATTTGGAACTGATAAACGGACTAAGCAAAGAGTCCCAATCGGATGTTGGCCTCCCTGTCTCTTGGTACGACAGAATCAATGTAATCAAAAGTGGTGGAGTAGAGTTGCGTGGACTGAAAGCCTCGCTGGCTCAGCGTCGCCCCGGCACACAGAATCCTCCAACTTTGGAGCGGTACACTTTCGTTGCGAATAACAATACAACGGAGTTGAATGAGAACACAGAAAAAGCTCGTTTGCATGCATTAGATGTGGCCATTCAGCTGATAATTGAGAACTCGAGCGGTGCCGTCAAACTAAAGGGTGTTGAGCTGGCCAATGGTCGCAATCCTGACGTGCTTGTGGCCAATCACCTACTGCAGATCATTGAGGGTGAACCTGTGCTTACTGGCGATGTAGCAGTGGTCACATCGAATAACAATGAAGAAACGATTGCCGCCTCTTTGGGTGACTCTGGTGTACGCGTTGTGTCCAAGGATGTATTGAAAGAACCCGTAGAACAGAACTGTCACTTTGTCTTCGGCATTGATGTCCTCTCCCGGCCGGATACAAAAACCCTTGAGAATAGCATAGCCAGTATACGCGACACCGGCTTTCTCATTCTGGAAGAGAGTGTCGCCACTTATACCAAAACAGGACGTGCCCTTTTGGAAAAGTTTGATTTTGTTCCTGTGCAAGAGCAAACCCTAGGAGGAACCCGTGTTCTGGTCCTGTCTCGTCGCAAGGTTGACTTGAAGACTCGCAAGTTTGCCATTGTTCAGTTGACAGAACAAAACTTCAACTGGGTAGATGAACTAAAGAAATCACTCAGCGTGGCGGCCACAGAGGAGCAGTATGTTTATATTGTTTGCCAGAATGAAGAGCTTTTCGGTGCTGTTGGCTTGATGACTTGCGTCAAGAATGAGAACGGTGGCAAGCTGGTGCGCCTCGTCTTTGTTCAAGATAAAATTTCTGAGAAATTCTCACTGACAGCGCCTATTTATCAGAAGCAGCTGGAAAAAGATCTGATTTCGAATGTACTTAAGAACGGCAATTGGGGCACTTTCCGTCATCTGAAACTGGAGACGCAGCAGGCGACCCTACAAGTAGAACATGCCTACGTGAACGCCCTCGTCAAGGGTGACTTGGCTTCGCTCAAATGGATTGAGGGTGCCAAGGTCGACGATTCTACAACCAAGAAGGATCTGGAAACCTGTACGGTTTACTATGCGCCTGTTAATTTCCGTGATGTGATGTTATCTTCAGGCAAACTGGCTGCTGATGCGCTGCCCGGCGATTTGGCAGAGCAAGATTGCGTTCTTGGTCTGGAGTTTGCTGGACGTGACAGTACCGGTCGCCGTGTGATGGCCATGGTGCCAGCTAAGTCGCTCGCCACCACCTGCCTGGCCAGCAAGCGCATGATGTGGCAAATCCCTGATAAGTGGACTATGGAAGAAGCCTCCACGGTTCCTTGTGTCTATGCTACCGTCTACTATGCCTTGGTTGTGCGCGGACAAATGAAGAAAGGCGAACGCATTCTTATTCATGCCGGCTCTGGTGGTGTGGGTCAGGCTGCAATCTCTGTGGCATTACATCATGGCCTGACGGTCTTCACCACAGTCGGTAGTAAAGAAAAACGGGAATTCCTGCTGAAGCGCTTCCCCAAGTTGCAGGCCCGAAACATTGGCAATTCGCGAGACACATCCTTCGAGCAGCTGATAATGGTCGAAACCAATGGTAAAGGCGTTGACCTTGTGCTTAACTCATTGTCGGAGGAAAAACTGCAGGCATCCATCCGTTGCTTGGGACTCAACGGTCGCTTCCTGGAGATCGGAAAATTCGATTTAAGCAATAATAGTCCATTGGGTATGTCCGTTTTCTTGAAGAATACCTCCTTCCATGGCATTCTTCTTGACAGTGTTATGGAAGGTGAGGAAGAAATGCAAAATCAAGTAGTGTCGCTCGTGGCCGAAGGAATCAAGAGTGGTGCTGTTGTCCCATTACCAACATCGGTGTTCAATGATAGGCAAGTGGAGCAGGCCTTCCGTTTCATGGCATCAGGCAAACACATTGGTAAGGTGGTCATCAAAGTGCGTGACGAAGAGGATGGAAAGAAGACCTTGTTACCTAAATCTCGTCTAATCAATGCAATCCCTCGCACCTATATGCACCCTGAAAAAAGTTACATACTTGTTGGAGGCCTTGGTGGTTTTGGATTGGAGCTAACCAACTGGATGGTGTCGCGTGGTGCTCGATACATTGTGCTTACCTCAAGGTCGGGTGTGAAGACTGGATACCAGGGACTCATGATACGCCGTTGGCAAGAACGTGGTGTGAAAGTTGTGATTGATACCAATGATGTGACAACAGCAGCTGGAGCGAAGAGGTTGCTGGAAAGCAGCAACAAACTGGCCTTAGTTGGTGGCATCTTTAACCTAGCTGCAGTGCTACGCGATGCTTTGATCGAAGATCAAACGGCCAAGGATTTTAAGACGGTTGCTGACCCCAAGGTGACAGCTACCAAATTTTTGGACCAGTACTCGCGCACTATTTGCACTGAGTTGGATTACTTCATCTGCTTCTCGAGTGTCTCCTGCGGCCGTGGTAATATTGGACAATCCAATTATGGTCTAGCCAACTCAGCCATGGAACGTATTTGTGAGCAGCGCCAGAGCAGCGGCTTTCCTGGAACAGCAATTCAATGGGGTGCCATTGGTGACACTGGCTTGGTGCTGGAAAATCTCGGTGACAATGATACGGTCATTGGAGGCACATTGCCCCAACGTATGCCCTCATGCCTGCAGACAATCGATTTGTTCTTGCAACAGCCTCATCCCGTGCTCGCCTCAATGGTTGTTGCTGAGAAGCGCAAATCTGATTCTTCGGCTGGTGTCAGTCTGATTGCCACTATATCGAATATTTTGGGACTGCGTGACACCAAGAATATTCAGGACGCCTCTTCACTTGCCGATCTGGGCATGGATTCGCTGATGGGCGCCGAGATCAAACAAACCTTAGAACGTAACTTTGACATTGTGTTGTCTACACAGGAAATTCGACAGCTAACTTTCGGAGCTCTCAAGCAAATGGATGGTGGCGCCGAAGTTAAGCCTGCAACCAATGCAACAAGTGTTGCTGCTCCAGCTATTGCGGCTGAGCCTGCAGTCGCCAAAACATCAGTACATTCATCAAGAACTGCCAGTCCATTGGGTGATGGCACCCAAGTTGTGTTTACCACAGCTCTTATACCGACCGAAGAAATAGTGCGTCTTGAGACTCTCGCTGCAAAGAGCAGCAAGCAGATTCCCATCTTCTTCATATCACCCATTGAGGGCTTTACAACAGCGCTTCAACCACTTGCTAAGAGACTAGAAGTACCTGCATATGGCCTGCAATTTACACAAAATGTTCCTCTTGAATCCATCGAAGCTGCTGCGAAATTTTACATTAAACAATTGCGCACCGTGCAACCAAAGGGTCCCTACAAATTGGCCGGCTACTCCTTTGGATGCCTACTTACCTATGTGATGGCGGGCCTGCTCGAGGAAACAAATGAAATCGCCAGCATCATCATGTTGGATGGAGCCCCCACCTATGTCAATTGGTTTACGAGCAGCTTTAAGCAACGATACACCGTCGATGATGATAACAGTAAGCAGAGCTATGGCCTGGCTTACTTTGGAATTGTGCTTGCCAACATTGATTACAAGGCGGTAAGTTACTAAATAAATATATTTCTCGATTTTTTTGAAACTCATAATTAACATATACTGTTCTTTTTCAGCTGGTTCGCTTGCTACTGGTGATACCTACATGGGAGGAGAAATTAGAAAAGTTTGCCGAGATAATTAGTGTAGAAATTACACAACCCGTAGAAACTGTAAGAGACACTCGACGGCTTATACAAAAATTAGAAACTAATTTATCAACTCATTTCGTCTTCTGTTTAGATTCGCATGGCTGCCAAAGTCTTTTACAGGAAGTTGGAGTTGGCTGATAACTACAAGCCAAAGTTGAAGCTGAAGTCAAAGGTTACATTGGTCAAACCAACAGATAACTCAGCCAAACTGGACGAGGACTATCGCTTAAAAGAGGTACTTTTTTAAAAATATAAAATTTTCTTAGTGTTAATCATTTGTTTCTTTTTTTTTAAGGTTTGCACAAGACCCGTTGAAGTGCACACAGTCGAGGGCAACCATCGCACATTCCTTTTAGAGGATCAATCGCTAGTAACAATTCAGAGTATACTGGAGCGATTATTCAACTAGTTACCTTAGCTGCATAGTTTCATAAAGCACACGCACATTAACATAAAGAATACTCATGTTCTATCTAACCTATGTTCCAATGGAAGTTACACCGCGAATTTTCGCTCTCTACCCTTTATTATAGGGAAAATGCACAGCTTGATCTTAAAAACAACTCTAGCTAGCACATTTAGTAAATGAATTTATATTAACGAGCTACAATGAATGTAATGCTAAATCCACATATATACATCATCATCATAAATCACCAATTAGAACTGCCGTCTTGCAGGGCTAGTGGGCCAAGGTCCAAAATGTATGCCTACTTGCTCTGTGATTCCTGGCAGTTCTATTAGTATACCAAACTTCATTATACATTCCTTAAGAGCTATAGCTACGCGCTAGACGTCCCAACTTACCAAATATATCTATATATATAAATATGTATATTTACGTATATGCTTTAAATATGTGCACATCGATCGCATTCTTTAATTTTAATTAAAATAAGTTAACAGAATTTTGCAGTGTGGCAAAGAATGAATTTCTTTTCTTAATCCATACAATTAACAAAAGCCAAAACCTCTTTATTATTTTGATGTATAAAATATCACTCATAATTATTGGATATAAATAAAATGCATATACACTAATAAATAAATTGTTTTTTCTTTTTATACTCTAACCATTATACATACAATAAAAGGTAAACCAAAAAACTGAGAACTTGATTTTTTACCTACATATAATGGTTTCTTGAAAACCTTCCAAGTTTTTTATTCAGCCATAAGCACATTTGTGGACGTTAACGTGACTTTTAGATTTTCCCTTCACACCGTCACGGAATTATTGTCCGGCTAAGGGCATGTCTAAGCTATAGAGCACGGATAATAGTTACGTAATCTAAGTTATCTCCATAAATTTTATTACAATTAAATTTAAAAAGTTTCAGCATTATATAGGGTAAAAATCAGATGCATATGAAAGTATATATTATACACACTATACACTACAATATACTTTTTTGATAGCCGTTAGTGATCTACAAATTTGGTATTTTCGAGAAAGTTAAACGATATTCCATAGTCGAGCACATTTGACTGTACCTTTCTCACTTTGTAGAGTTGAAAGACTTATACGGTTTCATACCGGATAGAAAATAAACATTCAGCATACGTATCGGTTTGGTTCTTAGATAGTAAAATCATGCAATAGAAATAGCCATATCTGACTGTGCATATTATTTATTTTACAATTCGCAAAAATAAACAAATTTCATACAACATTTTAAAGTTCTTAGAATGTTTGGTTTATTTCCAGTGCTACCCGAAAATTTTGATAACAGGGACTCATAAATCAATAAAATTAATTTGTATCTCGAAGTGGAGTCGACTTTTAGCTTTCCCTTTTTTTTGTGAACTAGCATTAGCAACATATGCTATCATTTATAGCTAGTCGACTTGATTTACGTAAGCAAACCTGAATTAAAGAAAACCTTTAAAAAATCATATATAACTATATTACGGAGTATAAAAATAATAGAAAACATTAAAATCAGCTGAACAGACGCTTATTCTGGTTTGTGGACTGGCTGTTGATAAGCAATTGATAAGCAGACGTTGCCCAGGCTTTATTGCTTGGTTTTTTTAATTGCAGACCATTCATATACTCTATACACATATCAATATTGTGTATAGTTCAGTGTGAATTAAAATAACCAGAATATAATCGAAAGTATATCAAGTTTCATTGATTTTTAGAACTACGAATCCCTAAAAGTATGCTTTAATTCTTTAATACGGCTTCCATCAATTCAGGGTTCATTTAAGTCGGGTTGAATAGTTATCATGACAGGGTACCAACAAGCGTTAATTGTCGATTAGCAGGAACTTAAATTTTTGTTTTTAACAATTCTTTGGTGATGACCCCAAAATATGTAGAATACAATATATATATGATTCGGATTGTAATCAGAGTAGAAAAGGAGCACAATGACACCCATACTCGTATTCACGTAAACACATTCTTATAGGTGTGAGTGCGCAATCCTCTCAATTATTCTTATCAGCGCTGATAAGCACAGCCAGCGTCTGGCTTGGGTTGAATTGAATTTGGAAATACATTTTTGCCCAAAAATTTGTCAACTTTTCAGTTTACGAAAAACACGCGTCCGACTTAAATGACTTGCTTGTAGTATGTAAATAGAAGTTGTGGTGGCCAAGATTAATTAATACAAATAAGCTAATAATTAGCAGCTTAATACAAAATCGATTTTATCACCGAAAACAATTTATTTGCATAAGTAATTGCTAAAAAAAAAATAAATAACTTTGACATAACAAACAGTAATGCGATCGAAGTGAAAATGTGTGTCAGATGGTCATATGAAATTTGAATATGACTAGTCACTAGTACGTTAGGTCAGTTATACCGGTATTATGTTGTCTCGAATATTTTTACAAATGCAAATTATTTGTTTTTTATTATAAACAAAAACCCATCTGCATTTATTCACTTTGGAAATAATAGTAAAAGAAAATATAAATATCGGTAGCAATAAGCATCAATAGTTTCGTTTATGTCTCTTCGTACCTCCGCATTGTGTTTGCTTTTCAAATTATTAGTATTAGTAGACGTGAATGTAATTAATTGTAAGAATAATAAGAATCAGTCGTCATAGCAGTGTTGCTAAAATCAGCGATTCTCCCTCCTAAAGTCATAGCGGGCGAAATTTGTAAAGTGCGTACAATAGGGAGTCTGGCTTTTTAAAATGGATTTCCAAATACGATCTCCGGTTATTGAACATGTTTAAATGAATAAATACGTTCTTATACGAGCACTAAACAACATATGAAATATACTAAAAGTACAAGGAAATCTAACAAATGTAATATGGTTAATTAATCACTTCATATTGTTGTCGTCACATGCAATTCGCCAAAGTTAGATCGTCAGAATAAAGCACGTTCTAATTGGTTCAATGAAATTATTATGAAAAATTTCTTTTAACACTTTTTTAAAGTGACTAGATCGAAATTTCCCATCTTTACTGATTACTTTCAAATTGAAAAATGTTATTTGCTCAATACATTGAATTTAAGTAAGTGAGTAAGTAAATTAGAATATTAATATCAATATAGAACGGGTACATTTATATATTATACATATCCATATTCTTGCTACAATGCTTTTTCTGTGCTCGTAGGTTTCGAGTCCATCCATAACAGTGCATCGATCTCACATGTGTCATAGAACTATTATAATTGATAAAAGTGTGTATTCTACACGGGTTTAGATCGCCATTAAATTATACTACATTTATTGTACTGAATTCACTAAAATTTTAGAACAATTACACTCGAAATATATACATATATATGAATATCTACTTTACATTTAAGCAAATGAATGCATCCCCCGGTGGGAAATAAATGATTCAAGGTTCCAACATGCAACAGGCTTCGAAATCGCTTTGAACATTAAATATACAAACACATTCGGCGATTGATCCGAGAAATATGACTGTATCGCAGTTAGCAAAGATTTGGTAGAATAATAAATCTTCGATGTATCAATGGCGGTTTTATAACTTAATTAGAAATTTAGAATATTTTTTTTGTTATCTTAATTGCATTCTATTCTCGCATACATTTACGCTATGAGGTAAATGCGAAAGTTGGTCACCAGAAGGTAGTTATATCACTTGCACGTTCCCATGAGAATGCAATTGAATATTTATTAACTAATAGTAGATAATGTATTCTAATAAGTTTATTAAGTGCAAATGATTTCAAAGTTGTATTGGCCCTTTAGGTCTCAGTGCGCAATCGATCTGTTTATAATTCTACCCTCTTCTATTAAACACATTGTAGCTTTTTACCAAATAATCAAATATTAACTCAATCGCTTTTATTCATTTGTGCCTACATTTTATCACCTCTAACTATGCTTTTTATTATAAGAAATAAATGTAATATAACAAATATATATGCTAAAAGCGATACAATCTTACATACGATACAATAAAAAAAACACTTCACCAGACACACTTTTTTATCAAAGATTTAAATGTCGACAAATCTGAAGTTATCGCATAGTCCAAACGAAAGTTTAAGCAACGCGTTATAAGCTTCATCTAGAACAAGGGTACAAAATTAATCATTTACACTTCGAATCCGAATTCGTCAAACATGAACAAGCTTTTGCGAAGCTTAAACCGCAGCTATAGTTCAGAGATGGGACAATGGGGTGTGTGTCGTATCCAAAACAACCGATTCGACCGAAACGATGTGAACTATTTTGATAAGCTCACTCACCGGGTTTATGACAGTATGACAGTATTTGTACGAGTGCGAAATCTGGGGACCGATTCATGGCTGACGACCCTAACTCAGTTCAAATCCAAAACTCACATCAAACGCAGTTCAGTTTTCGCTGCCATTGACGACAGACTGCGAGTAAAGTGATCAGCTCGTTGGATGTTGCAGCCTCCAATCCAACATCGTAAGCTCGCCGCGCAAAAATCTCCGAGTTCAAATAACCGTACAAATAAACTAGATTGCATTTACTACTGTGTGCGTGTATGTGTGTTCGTATCTGTGTGCGTTTGTGAACGTGTCTGTTCCTCTGCCGTGCGCCCATTAATGTTTATGTGGGAGTGTGTGACTCTTGGTGTAAATCTGTGTGTGTGTTTTTGTATGTCCATTTCTATGAGTACGACTATAAGTATATATAGCAGCGCCAAAAGTTGCAAATGTTCATTCGAACATCAAACTTCTTCGATAAACGTCAAATTCTAACGGAAGATCATAAATCGAAAATCAATCTAGACCGCCATTTGCTCCAAACAGTGTAATTACACTTCCGGTACATAGTTTTATTCGAAGTGCAGGATGATGGCACCAACGTATGATTCGTAGTGAAACCGGACTCATTTGCGTGCTTCCAAATTTACACGCGTCTTACAAACAGTGCAAATAACAATAGATAAAATACGAACATACATACTCATGAACTTACTTGTAGTATCAACATAACATATGTATGGCATACAAAAGTACGTTAATATATATTTACGTATACATATGTACATAAATACGACACACACGCGATAGGGGATTACTTTTTCGTAGTCGTGCTCTCTCGCACTCGCACTTGCCGCACACGCACTCACCAATTGCAATCGCCGGAGACGCCGCCACACCAGATTCGTAACCGCTGCTTAATTTCAACGGTAAACAATTACCACCGATGTAGAAGAATTTTTGATTTTTATTAAATAGAGAATTCTTTATTCGGCACATATGTTTTATCTAAATTATTATTCAATTGATTCATAGTTTACCAAAAGATTGGATATATGATTATAAAACTTAGTTTTCGATTTTTATTCCTTAATGGAAGATGCTGCAGCACCATCCAAATCAAATTTATTTAGTCCAGTTCAATATTTGATTTAGATCCAAAAGATACTTAATCGTACAACGTGGAACCTTGGTATTGTATATGGTTTGATGGTCCAATAGGATCAAATATTATTTGAAAACTTATTCAGATGATGTCCCTCATAATATATATATAATATTATATTATGTCCCATTAAATGGATGATTTGAAATTTTCGTTAGGCTTTTAATTTTAAGAAAGACACTTACAATTGCATTTGATATTTTGAAATAAGCATTACAAGAGAATCGTTCTCTTAATCTCTTTTGTCATTCAGGGTATCGAACTCAAAAATATTCCCCTACTTTAAAAAAAAATAATATAATATGTATTTGCATATATAAAAAGCCTTTGGAAGAACCAATTATGTAAAGCTGTCAATGCTAATGGGTAAAGCAAATCATGAAAGTAAAGTAGAGCGAGAGGAATGGTAACAATTGTATATCTAAGGTAGTGTGTGATTGTGCTTGCCTTATGGAAATCTCCACCTGTTTGCACAAAAGCCTCCAGTTCGCGGGAAAGCTGTAAAAAGTAATAAAATTCACAAGTGCTCAGCAATAGAGGCAGTTATACTAGTATTATACAGGTACTAAGGTAAACATTCGATTAGAGACTTACGCGAGATATGTACATACGAGGTATTCGCATAAATTTAAACTGGAATATCATTTAAGAGTGCAGCAGCAGCAGATCGCTGTTGACAAATGTAATTAGCTTAGAGCTAAGCAGATCTGGGGGTTGTTCTGATAAGCCTCGCAACATTTTCAAGCACTATGCACGACGCCATCGACGTTGCCATTGTCCAATTGGAATTTGTATTGTCACCCGTTCCTTGTCAATTAGCTGGGGTAATTGGAGTACAATATGATTGGGATGAGTCGTGTTGTCTGTTCTACTTTTAGATTTGAACTTGAATAATGTTTGCTGTGTGCCTCCCACTCGGTGTCCCGCTAGGTCGCTTCGTTTTCCGTCTCTCTTCCTCTTCGGATCCGCTCAATAAATATCTCTGGTGATCTTGAAATGCGTGAGGTTCGCTGGATTTATCAGATGATCATCATCATCACGAGCATCATTATAAGCATCAATGGCAAACGACCCCTAATATTTCGAGGAAGTCTTGCTGAGCAGCCGCTACCTTAATGATATTCTCCGCGGGACTTCCATTCCATTTATGAAGCAAATTCACCACTTTGATTTAAATGCGAATGCGAATGCGCTTGACCCAAACTCAGCAGCAACGTTGTTATTGCTGTTATTTTTGTTGCTTTCGCAACAACGGCCAATCTATCCAGCTGGACCTTCAACTAGTCATTGCTAACGCCAGAGACAAGAGCTCGAGTCGGTCCCATGCGAGGCAGAGGTGGAGACTGCGGCAGCATGTTTAATTATTGCGCATACGCTGTCGCAGTAGCAAATCACAAACATCCTGTGCCGCTTAAATCACTTAAATTTTTCCATGTGTTTTGGGTTTGTCTAATTAGCACACAACACATAATTTCCTATCCTAATGTATACTCACATACGTATTGAAAATACTCTTGGTTCGTTTGGAATAATTGGCCGCTCAAAAGAATATGTACTTCAACTTCTTTTTATAATTTTCACCAGTTTTAAATGTTGTTAATAAAAAGAAATGTCAGGATTTTATTATCCACTAATTAAAATTAAGCTTTTCTTCTTTGGCGTCGTCATGGACATGTATGATCCATATGAGTAAATTTATGTACATATAAAGGTTATCTTTTCGCCTTCACCTGCTCGTGCATATGTATTTCAAGTACTCGTATTATTCAGCCCTAATAGGCACCTCCCCATCCAAAAGCCCCAAATGATGGTACTAATATGAAAACATGAACTTAAGTAGATAAAAAGATACGTACATATATATATGTAAATGTATATATGTACAAATATACTCCTATGTACAATCACAAGTTCAAATCTGAGTCTCTGTCAATGCCTTGTCGAGCTGGGAATACTTTCGTTTTTTTTCACGGAACAGTTTTACTTATATTTTTGCTAGATGGCATCTTAAATTGAATCTATTAAGTACTTGACTGAAGCTATATTTAAGTGAACACATCACACTACACTTTTATGCCCACTGACAAGTGTGATCGCATTGATTATATCCTATCAAGGCATAGGCTGTAAGCTCACAAGTTTATTTTAATTGTATCTAAGCAATAGCTGTTCGACATGCTTAACATTAGTCATCAAATTGTGTTGAACACTAAAAATTAAAATTCGAAAATAATATAATAATAAATAATAATAATTTATTCATGCACCAGAAAAATATAAAATCCAAAAAAAAAACAGATGCTTGTCGAGCTTCTGACATCAATAATTAACATATACCAGCTACCTCCTATAGGTAGCCCTAGCTGAAGAGAATTATAACTTATTATTATATTAATGAGGCATCTCCGACCATATAAAGTATATGCTATATATCCTTGATAATCGTTAACAGCGAGTCCGTCTGTCTTTTTGTCCGTATGAACTCCCAAATATTACGAAGATCAAGTTTGCTTTCGATTTTGCTACCCTCAATTCAGCCTCTGATAATCGGAAAAAGTCGATTTAACTTTGAAGCCACAGTTCATTTACATAAATACATAAAATAATAGCTATAGTCTGTATTATTCCTAAAAAAAATAATTTTGTATAACATCATTTTTAATTATGTTCACATATTAATGTATATTATAGTATTATTATAATTTTTAATGTGGTTGGATTAGCTTATAAGTTTTTATAAAACGGCTACTGCTGTTCGGTTGCTTTGGTTTTAAGAATAATACGGCACTTCTGTATATTGAAAATTGAGGGCTCTACCACACTACATTTTTAATTTAGTGAGTAATATGCAAAATGTCAACATTAGATTGAAAATTTAAATGAAAGCTGCATACGTGTGGCATGTGTATATAATCTCTAAGATATATCAATAAAATACCAATTATAGACTGAAAATATTCGAAAGCGCTGTATGTTTCCAAATAGTATGCAATTTCCCAAAATATAATTATTTTAGCGATTATAAAATCAATTCATACGAATCACTCAAATCGCATTTTTAGATTTACACTAATAAATTTCTGAGATCAAAAGTGTATAAAAATCTCTAAATTTAAATTTATTTAATTATATAAATTTATATTTAGTGGAAAATGAAAACTCCAGTCCGCAGAGTAATCATTATACTACTGATTTAGATTAAATGAGGTTGCCCCACTGTTATAAGATAGTATAGCTAAATGGGGTGTGATATTTAGTGTACGCTTCTATATTTCTACTTTTAAGTTAAGCCTTAAGTAAACTGATTACCAGAAAATCAGTAAAATAATAAAATGCTGCACTAAACAGCCAAATGTAAGAGGCAATTCTGGCTGTTGCTATGTTTTTTTTACAAGTGAACACAAGGCAATCCTTTAACTTTGGCATTGTATGTTAGCTCATTCTATTCGACAGTTTGTCATACTATGTAAACGCCTAGTACTATAATGTCATTTAATGATTGTTCTTTGGATTTTCAGGCGCAACAGCAGT
The DNA here is from genome assembly GCF_009650485.2 of Drosophila albomicans. NCBI lineage: Eukaryota > Metazoa > Arthropoda > Insecta > Diptera > Drosophilidae > Drosophila > Drosophila albomicans. The sequence goes on from NC_047628.2 coordinate 2,169,140, forward strand.
CGGGGCCTGGGCAGCATTTGTGAATGTTGGTGGACGTTAATGTGGATGTGAGTTATACAACCGAGATAGACGACTGACAGCTGTCTGGCTGGGAACTGAGAGAGAGCACATAATCTGACTATTAGTTAACTACTATAATAATTATCAGGCCAAAGTATTATCAGTGCAACGGTGCAGCGATCATTGACGACGCCGACTTAAAGGGCGGACGCAGGGGGAGAAGTGACGAAGGGGAAGGCAAAGAGGAGCAGCAGAAGGCAGAGGGAGAGTACACCACAATGTCATCATTTGAGATTCGCCAAATCCAACGCCATTACTGCAAAAACAGTATTACAACGCAGACGAACAGTTGAATGCTGTTCTCTTTGAGGTGCGCACAATTTCAGGAGCAAGTTGTGACTAGAGAATATTACGACACACACAGCGGCAAGCGACAACAATTAGTAGTAATTTGCAAAAACAGCAACATAGAAAATAATTAATTTTGTCATTCACGGAAGACACAAAATGTTGACCACGGACAAGTGCTCATCAGGTTCCCCAATGCCGATCATAGTGAGCAGCTGCACAAGGGCAACGAAATCTCAATGTCATGCTATAACAACGGCATCCGAGCATAATATACACCTATCGCAACAGCACACAGGACCACAACATTCTCATTGTCATTCCCAACCCCTTCAGCATCCTCATTCACATGCTCACTCGCATCCACATTCTCATTCAGTACATCAGACCCATAAGCATCCAATTCCAATTATCAGGAAATATTCAGCGGATGCGCCACGCCGAGATCTACATGAGCTACTTCTGGAGATATTGGATGTACTGCTCTCCTGCCTTGTCGTTGCACCCTGTGTGATCGCCTACTGGCGGGGTACCTGGGAACTCATGGGAGTCCTTCTCATCCCCAGTAGCTTGCCATTATCGGCACTAGCCTCTTTTCTAATTGGAGGCCTGGGACACTTTATATTTATCGTCACTCAGGACTTTTTCAAGGATCACATACATCCGGATAAGCGACGACTTACATACTATGCCATCTCGCGGATTTACACCGCCGTCTTTGGTATTATTTGTGTCAACATGTGGCGCGGGTCATGGATGCTCTGCGACTGGCTGACAAGCATAGATTCCTTGGTCATCATCTCAGTGGTAACGTTAATCGCACTGCTCTTTTTGGTCGGCACTCGAACGCTCCGAAATCTAGGCGCAGCTCCCTACACAGTAACCATGGATCACAAAAGCGACTATTTCGAGGTGGACACAATGTTCAAAATATCGGTGAGATAAACAATCTCTCAGTAAATTAAATTATTTAGTCACCAATTAATCTTTTATCTTGGAAACAATGAATAATGCGAGTCATTTGCAAATATAAATGAATAACCAAATTATTATTTATATGTTAAGGGTTTCAATCAACCTGGACTTTATCTGTTAGACACCTTATTCTCTGTCTTTGTAATTGGTACCTTAGTAGTAATTGCGTGGCGAGGTCTCTGGGGAATCTTTGACCTAACCTTGTTTCCGCAGGACAAAGCGAAGTCTGCCTGGGGTTCACTGGTAAGTACATCTGCATCTTCGTCTTCTGACTAATTTTGATTTCACTCTTTTCACTATATGTAGCTGATAGGTTACCTAACTGTTTTTGTCACCTTTATTATTCAACCATTAATGCGCTACGTTTGCCGTCGTATTAATGGCATCCTCAAGTTAATTATTTGCGATATTTACTATTTAATGATCTTTTTTGGAGCGGTTAATGCCTGGCGCGGAATTTGGAATCTGCTCGATGTTTACCTGTATCCCGGTATTTTATTAGTGACTATTGCCATCACCTTTCACATTTCTATACTAATCTTATTCCGTTTCTTCATACAGACGATCGTATTTTGAGCTTCTGGATTACGCACGTCATTCCATTTTTACTGCTCGCCGCTCTGAAGTGTTCCAACTCCATTCTGGTGCGAGGAGTGTTCATTGATGCTGAGGGATCCGGCGCTGACTGTGTCCTTATACCGATTAACTACGTTCGCTTGCATTTTCTACGGGAACGTCGCAAGAAGGTAGAGTCTGCGCAGTATCGCCATAGTAGTCACGCTGGCCATTTCGAGCCACCAGATTATTACCTGAAGTCAGAACACGCAACGCTGGCAAAACATTTGGAAAAGGACAAGGAGGCACAACACAATCTTATAGAGAAACCGCAAAATGCGACACAGATCATTTAAAGGCTGAATTTCAGTCAATGACTAATGATATTGCTTCATATTTAACTAATTACGCTCGTTTAAACTTTATACTAAATAGAGACTAGCTGTTAAACTAATTTTATAAGGATCAACTTAATTGTTACACAAGAATCGATAACAATGTTTGCTGGAGCAAGCATACTTAAAGGTCTGGTCTGGCCTGGCTTGGCCTTTGCCTGGGTTATGAGCATTTAGACAAGGGTCATAACCAGCTCCAACTTGTATATATAGTAGTACTGTACAAAATAATTACTACGTGTATACTCGGAATAGACCGTAGTGCGTACTATATAATGTTAAATATGTGAATGTATGTTCAAAGAAATGTGCATTTGTTCTAATTTGTTTTATGTTTCGATTTCATTTTATATATATGTAAGTACTATATCGTAAATTGAAATTAAGATTTCGCTTTCAACACACATGTAGTGCATTCATCGAAATAATTGTAAATACAAAACAAATATGCAATATGTGGTCTATTTTCTTGTCTGACACCTTATAAAAGGTCAGCTGTAGACCTTAAAATGTTTAATACTTAAGAAATTCACTATTAAAAACAATAAAATGTGGAGGTCAAGGTCGTCTACCCGACTCTCGACCAACTCGGTCATATAAAAATTACACTCACGATGCTAGTGAATGAATGACTGAGCAACGTATTCGCATTAGAGTGCTACGTATATAGACTGGTCGTAGGGTACCCAGTGATAAACATTCTCGAACCGTAAGGCCAATTTGCTTAAAATAAAAAGTAAAAGGAAACTGGGCGAAAAAATGCGCAGCTAAAATAAATACGTAAATACAAATCGAAAGCGCAAAATAGAAAGCAATTGATATTGCTAGCAAAGCGTGAAACAAAGAAAATTGGCATTTTAGTTTGAATTCAACGTCGCATTGCTAAAAATCATACCCACCAAATTGCAAACTCTCGATTAAAAAATAATTTTCAGAATATACAGTTAACAAATTTCAATAACTACTCGTCTAAAGATTCGTGCTTTTATCGAATTAAAAAGAAGTCCAATCGTAACATAGAGGATTACAAAGTTCCCTGTGATTTCATTCACACTGTGTTTTATATAATCACAATCTCTTGCACGCCAGATACAATGGGCATTCCGGATATTCGCCAATTGATCACTCTGGAGTTCGAGGTGTATGGCCATGTTCAAGGTAAAAGTAGCAAATTGCTAGTTGTAGTTTGCAAAATGTACAATTCTCATCAGATGTATCCATTGCTAGCTACGTGACCAGAGCAGACATTGATCGCTCCCAGTGCTAAAAATAAGCTACATTGATGTCCTTGGTTTTGCTTTGTTGTACTATCTAGTAAGCAACATCTATAAAATCAATAATTAATTCTTAAATTTATGTGTAATTGACAGGCTTGAATCTTACAAAAGACACGCGAGACCGTTGCACCAAGGCAGGAATCACTGGATGGGTGAAAAACAGTAAGCGTGGCACAATAGTAGGAAAAATGCAGGGGCCCAAGGTGGAGGTGGATAAAATGTATGTAACAAACCGAACTTACTCTTATTGGCACAGCTTTTGAAGTACTGATAACAACCGATATTAATGTAGGATCGAATGGCTATCCAGTGAAGGTTCGCCGGGCTGTCAAATCGAACGATGCGAGCTGCGAAATCAAAGCAATTTGAATCGACTAGATTACAAGGATTTCGCCATTAGATTTTAAGTCCGCGGGCAAATATACATATTTCTATTTCTAGTTTTTGTGTTTGTTATGTGCACTATTTTGATAAGATTGTAAAGACCAGTAAATAAATGGTTTTAAAACCGACACAGCAACGTCCTTGACTGAGTAAAAACATCTTGTCCTCTTCCTCCTTTACAATTCTAACAAAGACGCACAAGAGAAAATTTGAGAATTGAACTCTTATTTAGTTTTCAATACAACAAAGTTACACACTTTATGTCTTATACTAATCCATAGCTCGTTTAGCACGATTGGAAACGGCCTGCGGCCTTCATGCGCTCAAAGGATTTGTTTGCATCATATTTTCTGTAAGCCATATAAAATATTTTAGACAACACTGTAGGTTGAAAGCTATGTACTTTTGTATATTCAATACTCACTGGTAGAATTCTGCATAGGCGGCTTTCTTTGGATCATTGACCAGAATTTTAAAAGCAACCGTAATGACGGCGGTCAGACCGAGTGCCACAGCCAAGTTACGCTTGATGGTGGCATTGTGTAGACCACGCAGGACAGGTCCGGCGCTGCTCGATGCTGCTGGAGTGTTGGCCATGTTCAACTTACTAAGGAGGCTGAAAATAAAATTTTCAGTAGTCAGCTGTTATGTAACATTTTGTGTAAGAGTCGCCATAGGACGCTGTTTAATTATGGAAACAACAATCGGTGTACAACAACTTGGCCGTATATAATGAATTTTGCTTTTTTTGAATGAATTATTTTATTACTTGGACCCAATTTTTTTCAAATAAAATTAATTTCAATCACACATTACTTACATTCGCAAAGAATATATAATTTTTGACGTTACCAGACTTTATAAATGCTAAATTAATGTTGCCAGACTGTTGCCACACGCTGAGAATATTAAATTATATTTTAATACATCGTTCAGTGGGATATTCAAAACAATTTAACAATTTAGACCACTGTATTTTTAAAAATAATAAGAATAAGAATTTAATATTTCTATTAATTAATTGTTGCCCCTAACTTGGAAATATTATGTTTTCTATATTTATATATGATTTATCGATACTTTTTTACGGAAAATGTGAGAAAAAAATAGTTTATCAATTTTCGTATTCTTTAAGGATTAACATTTTTTTCGTTAAGGAAATTCAATAATAAACATTATGTCGCACCCATCTTATTTTTATTTGTTTGATATGGTAGCCCTGAAAATCAACACTTAAGTAATATTTAGTATATTTTGTACAAATTTAGTAGGTTAACATTGGCTGGAAAATAAAAATGGCTACCACAGAAGGCGAATGCAAATGGCGGTTGTTATTGTTCGTGGAATTTCAATAATTAACAAGATTTTTGTACAAAATAAACAACAAAAACAATACGCTATACCAATAGCAATAAGCTTAAAATCAGATTTAAATGATCAGTTACATGCTTATGTGGTTATAAACTTTAAAAGAGCTCGTATAACGTTTTAATTTACGATACAAATTTTTATACGAATCGCAAATCGTGACAAAAAAAGATTCTGTGCCAGTGAAAAGCAATATTATTATTCTCTATGCATAAAGTAGATAATTGTATGACCACAAAAATGTACTAAAAAGCTGTGAAAAGTGCATTCTATTATTTGTAAATAGCAACGTTCGCGTTTGTATGCAGTTAGCAGCATTTAATAACGTTGAAAAACTGACGAAAATCGCAATCGGCCGCAGCAGAAAAAGCAGCAGAGGAGCGCCCAGTGCTTCTGCCCGCCCGCGCCCTCTCCCTTGCCACACGTTGTGTTAATCCGAAATACGCGTCGGGAACAACAAAGATGTTGTAGAGGTTAAAGTTAAGTCGAGTAAAATAACAATTGGATATAAATATATATATTTGTATTTATGCATGTGTGCGTGCACAAGACAACAACAACAGCAGCAACAACAAAAATTTTAGGCAATTTATGAAGAAACAGTTTGGATTTGCTTTGTGTACCATTATTATTATTGAAGAGTTGAAGATTTAGTAGAAAATGCGCGTAGTGCAAACATGCTATTGCTTAAGTGCAACAAAGGACGAGAAAAACACAGTGAACGAGTTCTAATTTGGAAATCATTTGATGGCCACGATGATTTCCTTAGGCATTCGTTATTCAAATCTAAATAGCAAGCAGAATTGTGAGTGATTTGTGTTAAATGCAACATTTGTGCATCATATTGCCAATTAAATTTGCTACGACGGGTGCGATTGCCGTGTGATGATATGCCACTTAAACAGGTGAGTTATAAGTCCAATCCAAGTCGCCTATATGTGCCTTTCACCCTGTTAAGTGCTGAGCTTTCTGTCTTTTTGCCGCCATCAAGTTTGCAATAACAGCTGATCTGCTATTGCATTTGCTGCAATGAAGTTACGGGTGGTGAGAATGGTCGCTGTAGCTTATTAATCACTTGCGTCACCCATGTAGTGTTCGTTTACAGAACAAAACGAAAAAAATCTTTTTGGACGTGTCATGCGTTCAACGTATTTATACATGTGTGTGTGTCTATTTTTTGGGATTTTATTGAGGCACGATCCGCTGCTTGCCGTTTACGAACGAAGACGGTGGCCAACAGCCACAGAGCAGTATTTTGGTTACCTTTTCCCTCTTGCACACACACCACACACCCTTCCAAGTCGGAAGAAAAATGGCGACGACGAGGTATCGATAACAACAAGAGGTCAAAATGAGAACGTGAGCAACCTGTGGCCTCGAATAAACAGCGTGATGTTTTTTAATTAGGCCAGCTTAGAAATAAGTTTTAAATCCTAAGCTTCTACTTTTTAAATGCATTGACTAGATGAATTGTGCATTGAAATGCATATTATATTTCTGTTGTTAAAATTAATTGTTGTTGGAATTTCCAAGAAGTTCATATAACCATCTCGCTCGCACGGTGAGCGAAGCTGCAGCACAAAACAGAAATGTCAAAATGTTTAATTGGTTTTTATTTTCGCTGTCTTGTTTAGGCCAACATGCCAGAAAAAAGTTTGTGAATCGTTGTAAAATGAAAAAGAATACATGTGAATAATATTATTTTGTTTTTATGATTATACATTTTAGTTGTAAACAGTTGGAAAATACGATTATTACACTTGGTTTCGTTTCCCAGGGCTGCATAAAAAGAAATGCAATCATCTATAGACAAGACGATATGTAATCGATAAGTCGATAGATTGCTAGTAATTTTACTCTCCTAATGTTGCTTCTTCCCTCCTTATTATGCTTGAAGAAAGCCGAGTTTTCGATGAAAATATATTTTTGTTTTTATTTAGTTGACTCACTTAATTAAATGTATATTTTAACCCCTCGATTCGATGACGACTTGCAGCAGATTGAACCGTCAGTGCGGATATCGGTGTCTCTCCCATGGGATGCAGTACTACGACTGCGTCAACTGGCTGCCGAGGGCAATCCCACTCTGCGAGCCCTGGGTATTCTGTCCGTGCAGCCTGAAGGCGATTCTGTGATAACTTTAAAAGTTGGAGGACAAGATATTAAAGTAAAGGGTAAGAATATCGATATTTCTTTTGTCAAATAGTTATATTGTAAAATGAATTTGTCTCAATTCTTGACAGATAATTTAAGCGATGTCGCAGGCGGTGCAATTGAGGCGGCTGGCACGTCTTCCAACAAAGCCGCTCTCACCGTTGGCGTTACTAGTGCCAGTGGGTCGGCGCAACTATCGGCAGTGCCCACATTTGATGGCCCCAGTACCAGCAAGGCAGCTTATGTTCAGCAACAGCGACTCACGCAACTGTCGATGCAAAACGATGCAATCTTAGGCCAACAACAACAGCAGCAGCGGCGAGATGCATTGTCGCAGCAACAGCAGCAGAAAATAATGGCACAGCCAACACTGCCGTTGCCGCCGCCGCAGACGCTCCCATCGCAGTACAATAATAACAGTGCCGCCACGACGCCCCCCATCTTTAAGTCGCCGAACACAGTGTGTCCCATGGAGGGCAAGGTACCGCTGTTGCCTTCGCCTGTAGGTACGCTTAATGTGCCAACGGATTTTCCATTCGAAAGTATGCGGCAAGCACGTGTCTTGCAGGGCAGAGAAACGACGGGTACGGCGGCCACAGGCACATCTGTCATTGGCGGCCTTGGTCCACCACCGATTCCTCCTCCGAATGTTACTCTCAAGCTGTTAGGTAATGAAACTTCGCCGAACAGCGAGGCGACTGCGGCGGCGACGGGAATCGGTGCTGCAGTAGTCTCGAATAAATCTCAGTTCATACATCCGCCACCGCCATATCCTGGTCTGGGACCGAATTCAAATTCGAGCCTAAATCAAGCATCAAGCAATAGTAGTGCTACAGCTGTCGCAGCAAGTGCGGGTACAAAGGCAACTCTAAGCTATCATCATATGCCAACATCATCATCAGCCACTGCTTCGCCAACAACCACGTCAACAGGCAGTAATAACATTGCAATATCATCACCATTGTTAGTTAATCTGTTGCAAAACGACGGGAATGTGATGACTAGTAATCAATTGAAATCGCCCCAAATGTCAGCGCCAACAACACCACAATCACCCATTGTCAGTATGAGTCCTAGCGCTCAAATGATAAATTCAAACTCGCCAATGCGGTGCTCCTCGGCGACTCCAAACGATTTCGCTATGACACCAGCAGCAACGATTGACAACGGGAATGCACCGAGTAATGCCGTTGTGCCATCATCCCCTACAGGAGGAGGCCCCTTGGTTATGCGTAACATTCAGCATCAGCAGCAACCGCTCCTCCTCAGTCCCAATAACACTGCGAATATGTATCCAGGTGGGCCAACACATCGCTTTCAACAAGTGGCTACCTTGCGTCACCAACAACAGCAGCAGGTTCATCAACAACGGCAACATCAGCTGCAGGGTATGCAGCCGCGATTTATGCCTCCTCAACAACAACATCAACAGCAGCAGTTTCTTACACAACAGCCAAATGGTAAGATATTGAGCAGACATGAAACAGAAAGTTGAATTTAATAGTATTCTATATTTTCATAGATTGCTTCAGTAATCTAAGCCTACAGCAGCCACAGCAACAGTTGAGACAACAGCAAATTCGAGGAGGTCTGCCCCCTCCGACGCATCAGCAACAGCAGCAACAGCGCCTTATGAGCATGCCATTATCCTCCCCACAGACGCCGCAACAGTTTATGCCTCATGGTCGAGCGTCGCCGATTGCCCACTCACCTGCCTCTAGCCACCACTCGATGCACAGTCCGTTAATGGCTAATCATCAGCCTACGCAGCCAGCAAATCTGCTGTCGCCTTCGACAGCACCCAATAGCCCACACCCGCAGCAACTTGCGCAGCTTCATCATCAACAACAGCAACAGCAGCAAAAAGAGCTGTCTTCAATCTCTAATTTGCAAAATCCACACCTTGTACCTGTAACGGGCGCGGGCAATGCTCAGATCCCTCTACCTCCGCCTCCAGATTACAACCAGGCTGCGGCGGCGGGTAGTTCAAGATGGCCTGCACTTAGTAAACCGATGGACTCGGTTACTAAGAGCAGTTTCCAGGAGTTTACACGTTATCAGTTGCAATACAACTTGCAGCAACAGCAAATTCATTCAGCCAACGGCTCAACAACGCAATCGGCAACGAATGCAGCTGAGATTATATCTGTGCCGGGAGGGCAACGGCAGCAACAACAACAACAACAACAGCACCAACAGCAACAAATACTGTCAATGGCAGCCCAACAACAATTGGGGACACAGCAAGCACAACCTCAAACAAATGTTTCGAACACTTCAAACGTTGGCCATAGTTTGAATGATCCTTTGATTTCATTGTCCGACCTTGACGCCTTAACTACCAATGATTTGGATGCTTTACTACCGACTCTAAACTGTGATCTCGACTCAACGCTTAGCCTCGAGGATAAAAATGAGCTTGAATCGTTACTGCAGGATGCTAAGGACTTAGACTTGGATTTGATTGAAGACAATTTGTCGGCAGTTGGAATGGATGTGGGTGATGCACTTAGTACGTTGCAAGAAACGCCTGGCTGCATGGTGGAACAACAACAATCCCTCCAACAACAACAGCATCAGCAGACGCATCAACAATCACACATACTCGAAATGCAGCCCTATAATCAACAACAGCAAATCTTGCATCAACAGCAACAACAGAGAACTCAACTAACACAATTGCAACAACTCCAACTGCAACAACAACAACAGCAAAGACATCAGTTACAGCGCCAGATTCAGCTGCAGCAGCAGCAGCACCTCTCTCATCGAGTACAACAGCAACCAATTCAAGTGCAACAGCAACAAGTACATCATACTAATGCACAAGTGGTAGTTCAAAAGAAATTGGGGCAACAACAACCACAACGTGTTGGCGGAAATGTGCAACAAAAGCAATTCATTATTAATCCGCACACGGGCGATATGGAGCCAATGGTCAGCGATGATAGCGATACGGAGGCCGAACAAGAGACAACGCAGTTACATTTTCGGAGTATGTCGAGCAGCAGCAGCTACGCTGGGTTTAACCCTGCTAATGACATGCTCCTGCCGAGCAATCTCTTCTCCGAAGAAGATTCAAACTCAGCAATGTCTGGTGGTCAGCAGTTGCCGGCAGCTGTTACCAGCGATCAGGAGCGCTCTCGTGACTCCCTTGCATCTAATAAATCTGCGTCTAGCCGTTCAAGGAAAGCACCGCAGCAACTAAAACTGAATCATACCAATGCACAAAGTCAGCAGAATCAAAACCAGAAGCATCAAATCGCCAACTCATGTCATCCCATGCAAGTGCAAACACAACAAATTCCACATCAACAGGTTCACTTGACCGGCATCACCTCAGACTCGCAGCGTTCTGGAAACAGTTCTCCGATAGTTGGAAGTGGTGCAACAAATTCTCTCGTACCTGGTGGTAATAACAACAAGAAGACGACGAAACAAAATCTATTGCGTGAGAAACTACAACAGGGTGTTAAGGAGCGCAAAACAAAGGACGCAACAGCAACGACAACTCCAAAACCAAAGCGTGAACGTGCGAAGGGCAATGGAAAATCTAAAACAGTGGCAACCGCTGCAGCTACAGCGATTGCCGATGAGAAGATAAAGTTGCGTCTCAAGCTCGATAAAGTCGAAATGACGCAAGCAGCTTTTGAGCAGCAACAACAACAACAGCAGCAGCATATTCAACTGAATGCCATAGTGGATGGTAATCATGTGCAACAACAACAGCAGCCAATGCCATTGCAAACACATTTGCTAACGTTGCCTACTTCTCAGACGCATCACCAAAATGTACAACAGCAACAACATCAGCCTCAACAACATCATCCAGTCTACATCAATGTTCAACAACAACAACATCAGCAAACTGGACAACAACAGGCGGTTACTGTCGGAATGAATGAGCCTCGTGTGCCGCCGCTTCAAATTCGTCTGCGTGGCAAAAATTCAGTTGTAGTGAAAAATACACGAAAAGACAGAAAGAAAGCCACAACCACAGTTGTCGATGAAGATCAGAAAATGCGACAGCTGAAACGTACATTTAGTGATCAAGGCGGGGCACAGCAGCAACATCAAATACTGCTAATGGATGGATCTTCAGACAACAAGCAGACTAAGCTAACACCTGCAACGCATGTCAATGGTTTGCCTAGCACTGCAGGAGTTCTAATTCAGAAGACTACTCAGGCGCCTCCACCTCCGCCACCGCCTCTGCAATCAACAACAAATGCGAAGACTACAACAATTGTGGCTGGCAAGAACGGTCTAACTATCAGCGCTATTGTTGAGGCGCACAAAACACAGGCGCAGGTCGGACAGGATGGACAATTGTTGACCGTGGGATCTACAAATTCTGGTACTACGACGACGACGACATTACAATTGCAGCAACAACAGCAGCTCAGCAAGATCGCCACCTCTTTGCCAAGCAGCATTACACTTAGCGCAATAAGCAGCAACCCAGCCACCACCAATAACAGCAACAGCAACAACAGCACGAGTAACAACAATGCCATTGCCAGTAACAACAGTCGCTTGCTTAACAACTTAAGTCTAAAGAACCCCATCAAGACAGCAGCGACGATTACACCCATTTTGGGTGGCAAGCCGATGACAAAAAACCATAAGCCGCCGCCATACATAACCGCCGTGCAACAGCTGCAGCTACAGAAACAGCAGCAACAGCAGCAACAACAACTGGCGGCGGCCGTAACAATGTTGCCCAGTGCGACGACGCTGAAGCGTGTCGAAATAACTAAACAACAGACGTCAAACAGCAGCGTCGATGCAGCAACTATGATAACTGTTAGCACATCCTCTACATCAGCGACCACGACAGCTACAACAACAACATTACCGCCCATGCTTGGCGACAGAAAGCTACCAGGAGCAGTTGCTCTTTCCATGAACTCCACCAACCTGATTAACAATGGCCATGAGCTGGGCAATGTAGCAGCAATAGTGTCAGCAACACAATCCAAGCAACATAACCACGTGAGTCAACAGCAAGCGGTGACTATTAGTGGACCAAGCAGCACTGCGTCTCCGACACCCTCGTCTGTTTTAGTCAACACATTACGAAATTCGCCGGCCAGCAATGGCACTCCTGGTCATGGCAACAATGGCGGCGGTGGTGAAGATAGTGGAATAGAGTCAATGGATGCGCTCTCGGAGAAAAGCCCGCACCAACAAACCTCAAGCAGCCCTATACAGCTTCAACAGCAACAAATTTCCAGTAAAGTGACGACGGGAGGGGCAGCGGCTGCAACGATAATACAATCGACAACTGTTTGTGCTGCTATGGATACAACAACAACAAGCAGCTGCCATAGTAGTAAACTTCAACAGCAACAGCAACATGCTGATGATGAGATTGAAAAAGCACTGGCCAAAATGGAGGGAGACTTTCCCGATGATTTGGAGAATATTGTGGCCAGCGTACTCAAAGAAACGGCGGCGGCAATCATGGGTAGTGGTGGTTATAACTTGTCGACAACAATAACATCTCAGAATGAAAAATTAAATGGCGAGAATATTGATATGCTCGAAGACGATGATCTCATCAAGAAATTGACGGACAATATTGATGTTTTGGACAGGAAAATTCCTGTTACTTCTGACACGGAACCGAAAAGTGAAGCTGCAATGAAATCGAAAGTAGAGAAGATCAAGCAGGAGGAACTATCGACAACACTGCTTTCCATTAAGAAAGAGACAACTGCAGTGGAAGAAGAAAATAAACCAAAAGTTTGTGTTTCAACTCAATCAGAATCTAAAACCGAAGAGAAGTCTACAATTGCACATAAAAAAAAGGAGAACGAGTTCGAAAAGGAGGAGAAAGAGAAACCCCAGACTGAGTCACTACAGCCTATATCAATTGAAATACCTGCGCAGTCAGATTCGGAGACATCGCGTATAAGAACACGCGCGAGCAGTCGCTTAGAAAGTCCATTAGATGCACTTAAAACCAGCCCAGAAACTCAGCAGCCAACGACAATAGCAGCAACAACGGCAACATCAACTTCGGCCACAACAACGTCGTCCACCATTTTGGTGAGAAGCACATCGCGGCTATCATCGATTCCAAGTCCCCGCTTGAGTGGCACACCAACGCCTATTCACAACAATAACAAGCGGCGGCGTCAGGAGTCCGAGTGCGGCAGTAGCAATGATGGTACCGTCAACGATGCTACACTCTTCGTTGATTCGATTAGCAGCAATAGTAAACGTACACGAATCAGCAATAATAATAACAATACCGAGACAACTGAGACCGCTGTTAATCATATGATAACGAAGAAGATTGAGATTGAGTCTTCCGACTCAGACGAACCGCTCATTGAAGTGGCGGGCAAAGTGCGTAATTCAAAGACACAAGTAGAGGATAAGACCGCAACCGTAACACGAAGAAATGTAGTGCATCCACCACAACAACAGCAAAGTAAGCTTAAACAGAGTTTAGACTATAAATAAGATTTCGTATTCTTAAGTACATAAGTCGCATTTATTTTTCAGAAGCAATCCACTTGAATGCTACCCCCACTCAGATGCAGAAGACAGTAAAAGCACAGGTTACAACTCACACAATCAATAGTGGATTGCAAACGGTCAACAATTCTACGTCGACAGCAGTAACATCTACCACCAATAACCATAGCAGCACCAATAATAATACAAGTATAGTGCATGCAACACGTGGGGCAACAGCAGCAGCTGCGACCAGTAACAACAGCAGCCACAATTTAGCAAACAATAATAATGTTGTGAATGCCAGTTCGCCAACAGATGAGAAGATTGGAACGAGAAGGAGTGTGCGAGCAAGTGCGGCTGCCAACAAGATCATCTTTAGTCGCAGCAATGCAGCTGCTGCTGCTGCGGCTGCAGCTGCCGCTGCCGAACCCAAAGGCACACCGGCTAAAACTGCAGGCAGCGGTTCTGGAGTGGTTGGTGTGAATAATTCGACAAATGCAGCAAATGCAATCATCGAAAGTGTAGCTGAAGCGCGCCGTAAAACACGTAGTGCAGGTGAGTTAATTTTTTTATTTTTATTTTTAATTATTTATTTAAAGTCGACAATGAGCTGTAGATATAAAAAAAACAAGCCCGAAAGCTACAGTGGAGTGTGCTCGACTGTGAGATACCCGCTACCCAATTTGAATAAAAGCAAAATATTGCGGTATTATTTTCAAAGTATGCCGAAAATACTAATAATAAGTGCTATATTCGGTATATCGATATAGTGCCACATTCAAAATATACCATAATTGTCGGCCCTAGTAAGTTGGCGTTTTTGCCCATAAAAAAGTAGTAATAACTTCAATTTATCTGATCGCACACCACATTTTCGGGAATCATAAATACTATTGTTATTATTATATACACCGAAATTGACAGCTCTATCTTTAAAATTACGCTTGTTATTTGGTTTTTTGATTTGCGCGGGCGGAAGTGGGTGTGGCAAAATTTTGAAACAAACTTGACAAATGCTGTCGAAAAAAATTATGGCCCTATCTCCTATAGTCTCAGATCCAGTGTTTCATACGGACAGACACACAGACGGTCATACGGACATGGCTAGATCATCTCGGCTATTAATGCTGATCAAGAATATAAATAGTTTATAGGGTCGGAGATGCCTTCTCCTGTTACATACATTTCCTGCCGGCACAAAGTTATAATACCTTTCTATCCTATGGGTAGCGGGTATAAAAAAAACTTTTAAGAATCTTATAGTTAAAATAAATTATCATCAATTGCAACGTATAAATTCAGTAATTTATGAATTAAGAATTCTTGGAGTATTTAAACAAAAGGAATCTAATCCCACTGCATGAGTTAAGTGATACTCAGAAAAAAGCAATAATATTACATGAAAGGATAGTTACTTGTTCCAGTTTCCACACCATGTTAATTATAGATTCTTTGTGAAATATGATACAACAGAGCTTTGTATATTAACATATGATACCTCTACGTCAAAAGTACAGTAGTAGTTGTAATCAGCACAGAAGACTAGAAAATGCAAATGCTTAGAGTAGTTGGTTATACAGAGGTTAGGAGATAAGCGCGAGAAAAGGTTCATGTAAACAGTATTTGAATGAATAGAGGGTAAGCGATAATCGAGGGTGTACAACTATAAGTGTGACTCACCGGGAAAGACAATTTAATGTGACTAAGTTGGTACGAATCAGTATTGCCTTTTAATAATTTTAATATAAACATAACCTAACCATAATACCATAATTATTAGCAAAGAAAGATTTTACGAGAGTAACTCAATTCATGGAACCCAGTTGAAGCCTCTCAGCACAAACGTAAGAAATATTATTTGTACGATATATTTTTATGATTCAAGTATTGAGGTAACCAAAAGAAAGGATTATACTCCAAAATTGAACAGGGAAGCAGCAGTAAAACAGCTTTTTCGTTATGAATTATCTTGTTCATCGTTTGATAAATTCAAGGCCTTGAGTAACCCTAATGAAAATAAGTGAAATATGTTAATCAAATGTTAGCCTAAGAGCAAAGAGAATTCATAAATAAATCTTATCGTCTACTCTAATGAGAGGAAACAAATTAAAAGCATGATTAGAAATTATGGAAGAGATCAAGATCAGGTTGATCTTGACACATCAGCATTAAAATGTTAGAATATAGACTAACATTAAAAGGACCGAGATGGTAACCCTGAGGAACACCAGACGGGCTTAGATAAAATAACTTTTTGAGTTATTTTATTGATAGTCAGAAGATACCCATAAAAGGAAGTTAAGCGGAAACACTTTAATTTTTTTTTATGGCTTTGCATGTTGCTTTGCGACAAATGAAGCATGTCAAGTTAGAGGTGGAGAACTATCAATTGTCTGCGCCATCGATTGTGCTATAGCACATGTGTGCGATAGCAAGGAAAATCTATCGTCGATAATTGTCGATATTGCAGTAAAAGAAAATAATTTTTATTAGTTTTTGAAGTAATCCATATTTATTTAAAATATGAGAGTAAAATTGGTTTTCCAATCTTTATCTGAAAATATTGAATAATAATTATTTGAATAGAATGATTTTTTATTTTGTAGGTGTACCTTAACTGCTATTTATATATTTATTTCAACCACTAATTTTGTTCGCCTTTTTTCAATGATTTGTCCCGCTTTGCTGAAGACCCTCTCCGACTCTACGGAGGTTGCTGGTATACAAAGATATTTGCAAAAATATCGACCACTATCGCCGATAGCAATTAATCACTATCGAAAGTGCGCGCCGCTATCGAGAGCGTGTCGATAGTTGCCAACCATCGATAGTCCCGATAGTGCCATCGATAGTTCTCCACCTCTAATATGTATGTATATGAGGTCAGCCTAAAATTTGTTTTGAAAACCTTTGATCACTAGAGAAGAGAATTCTAAAAGGTCGGTGGTGGAAGCTCTCAGTTTTCTCAAATACAGATTAAGAGTACGAGATAATATATTTAATAATGATGTTCAGTTGAGATATAATAATCTACAGAGTAACGGACAATTTGGAAACACCCAATCGAGAAGATTGCAAATTGTTTTTCCACATAACAGGGAAAGATTAAAATTTAACAGGTACATACAATTTTTGTAAAATTAAATAAAAGCTTTTCAATACAATTTTAAACTAATAAAAAGTTTATTGTAATTGTAGGCTTCGCAATAAAATTAGACAAGTTAGTTATAGGGATAAGATGTCATGTGACCGTCTACCAGTTGAGTATGTCGATTGGAAAAAATCTGTAAATATATCGGCAGTGGACTGTTCACTTCAAGCAATATTATATATATATATATAATTATAATATATTTTTTGCATGCAAAAAAGAGTTACGTAACAAATTGACTAAAAAAATAGCTTAAGAGAAATT
The DNA here is from genome assembly GCF_009650485.2 of Drosophila albomicans. Classification (NCBI taxonomy): domain Eukaryota; kingdom Metazoa; phylum Arthropoda; class Insecta; order Diptera; family Drosophilidae; genus Drosophila; species Drosophila albomicans. Next base: position 2,186,482 of record NC_047628.2, read on the forward strand.
TAATTATCGACTTATATACTAATACTCAAGAAACGCGTTTGTCTAAATTGTATGCCTTTTGTTGTAGTAATTGGAGAATCCATGCTGACCGAGGGACGACGGAGAAGAACATCGCGTGACTACAAGTGACCAGAGCTTTGCGCCTTGGCTAAGAGTTTGAACCATTCGAATGATGCTAACGAGGATGACTTGATTGAGCTGATTGACCTGGACGTTGTTGCAGAACGGTTTGATATCAGTACTGGTTTTCCTTTGGTCCAGGCGCAAAACTTTAACGGCGAATTGGAGGTGAACAGCAACGGTGATGACGACTCTGGTGATTTAGAGGAAGATCTCATTGATCTGTCTTCAGCCCTGAGTCTTATTGAAACTACAGATAAAAGTGGTCTTGGTTACGAGGGAATGGATGATCCCGATCCCGATCAGATGCGTTTGCTGACTTATCACAACATTAAAAGTAGTAGCTACACGGAAGCTGATGTGAATATCGATGCGGTTAGCTTGCTAATGCCAGAACTGGGCAATGTTGCCTCATCTTCAGAATGCGGAGGCAACTATGTGGACTATGATGAGTTTAATATGTGCCTGAACAACATACTGAGCGATAATAACAACGATGAGCTCGATGTCAATGGCGGCATTACGGACCCAATTGCAAATTCTGGTAAGCATCAGCCGCACCAGAACCAGCACCAGCAATGGCGAGATGTAAGCGATGTTATTACCAGCATAGTGCCATTAAACAACAGTCTTGGGCTAAGCTTCCAGGAGTTTACTACTGAGTCAAGTGTGACCACTGATGACCGTGCCGTCAACAGCAGCTCGTCGCAATTGGCCTAGTGGCGTTTAAATCTACAATTGTTTATAATGTTGCTTTCTAAGGCTTTGTAAATAGTAATTACACACATCTATATATATACATGCAAAAGCTTGAATTTTCGCTTTCGTTTGTAATTAAAAAGAGAGATAAACATTTTGAATATTTTGTATAGTTAGTTATACCCAAAGGTTGCAATAATGTTGCATCTTAAAGCGAGCAACATCACACTCATACGCCCATCTAGTTAATCGCGCATGATGATTATGGATTCTTTACCTTTACCTTTACCTTTAATTTTAGATTTGACACTACTCACTGCTTATTTAGCTCTACTTTTCATCAATTCTCCCTTGGTAAATAAATTTGCTAGTCAAGTGGAACAGACAATTTGTGTATAGCTCAAAAAAAAAAAAAAGAAAAAACATTGAACAAATTAGTTGAAAATCAGATATATGCAGAAATATAATATAAATCCAGACGAATCATCCTGTTCTGTTCTGGCACGCATGCGTAGTTTATTTTCACATCTCAACTCTTGTATATATTTTAGACCTATTTCTGATAAATGCAACATATATAAAATATTATCTTAAGCATGGTAATTCAAGTCCAACATAGATAAAAGCAGACCATATATTTACAATATTTTTGTATTCAATAATTTCATACATAAATAATATATATGCACACGATATACAGATAGTCTATAGTTTTATATATTTATATATGTGTGTATATATATAATTATATATATTTATTTATATATAATTCCATATATATACATATATATATCTCATATAAGTTTGAGTTGTTTGGAAAAAATTTGTTTTTTAGTTCTAAAAGCTAAATTGTAAGTCATACATATTATAAACTATCAATATATGCACATAAAAACCTCTGTAATAAGTTAGTCAAGAAAAAAGATGGGATATAAAACTTGGTATCCAGAGAGAAAATTAAGAAAAGTGTTTGTCATTTCGTGAAGTGATTGAACACAATCTGTATATACTTATATACAATTAGATGAAACACAAATCGTATATAAAGTTATATATTTTGCTTAAACAAAACAAAAAGAAGAAAATAAATTACAAAAGCAAAAATTGTATTGTAAATAAGGCAGGCTCTATTTTTGCTAAATGTTATTTGAACAAATAAGGGGAAAACAAAGATGCACAGCAAAAGAAAAGCGCTAAACAAACACATTTAAATATACATACATATTTATATATGTATGTCTATGAATAAATAAATATTTATACTTGTATTATATTTATTTACATACATGTACATATATCGTGTGTACGTGTATACAAATTTCTTCACACACATATATATATATATATTGTTCAACATTATTATCTTATGTGTATTGTATGATTGCTATATTCAATAAGTCTTTTGATACTTTGTACATGTTTATTTTAAAAAAGAAAAAGAAAACACAAAAAAACGTACATACCCCTTAGAATAACGTGCATATATAGTACCGATATATGTATATATTAATTTTATGTATACACGATTACATATAAAAAGCGAATTCGTTTATGCATACTAAGGCCCCCCAAAAAACAATAAAACTAATGGATGCAACATACTTGAAGCATATTTTGCCGTTTTCACATATTTTCCACACAAGCGCAATAACAATAATTAACAGCAACAAAAAACTTAAATTTATCACAACAAATAATTGCAAGAACGTTAAAGGCAGTTGTATAAAGGATATTTAATTTTTATATAACAATACAAAAATAAAAAAGATACACACACACAAATCCATGCAACAAAGACATACACCCACACATAAATAAAAACAACAAAAAAATAATATATTTTAAAACAAATTGCATTAAACAACAACACAAGATGATGAACAACAAAAAAAAACGAAAGTGTCTTAAAACGTAGTATTAGAAGTTTATTATTAATTATTTGTTTGTACTTTAAAGTAAACAATTATTTATAGAAAGAAAAAAGAAAATACAAAGATTTAATATACACAAAAATGCAAAAAATTATACTTTGATTTTTACTAAACTTTCGGAATTGATAACTATTGTGGTGCATGTATACATTCTGGGGAACAATTTAATTTCATATTGCAATGTCTGAGATCTTCCAGTTGAATCGTCTCGACCGCGAATTGAAATATTCACCAAAGGTAGGAATAAACCACTTTACAAATGTTTGGTATTTTCAAACAATGACTTAGAAAATATTTTTTTTCTAGTCTTTATTTATTTACAATCTTTCTATCTAAAGATAATAAGTAAATTATATGAGAGAGAAAATATTCAAGGATTAATTTGTAGATCAACCAACGTAAAATGTTGGGCGATAAGACATGGTGTGATGCGACGAGACAATAGCGAGAATATATTCTTTACCCTTACTCAGACGCAGTAATTACTCTCTATGCGCCTGCGCACAGAAACTAGAGGCGACTTGGACTTTGGATTAAAGTATCACAAGCGGCCCACAAAGAGGCACGCGGCAGTTGAGTGCGAGTAGTCGATGGGAGCAGCACGGCTGAGCTGCCAGTCTCTTGCAGTATGTACATACGTGAATAAGGATACCAATACTCCCAGGTGGTAATTTTAAGTATAGACTTACAGATACAACGCTTCGCAGTAACCGGACACTGCGCATTACTATAGGTATTTTTTAATGTGAAAATTAAAGATACTTAAACCTTAAGTGTATCTGCTAAACACTCAACAAAATTTGCGATATTACTTTTATAAATAAAGCAATAGTGGAAATGTGGACAGAAGGAGACGTGGTTAGTCAAACTGAGAGTGACAACAAGAAATCTCATAGAAACAAAAGCAAATGTTGACACTTAAGGATGGTGTCCTATTTTTCGAGTGCTGAGTAAATAAATGTGTATGTATGTATGCGCATATATATTTTCATATATCTGTGCGTACTTCAAGAGTGACGTACGTTGCCAACCACCCAGCTGTGTATGTGTTTGTGCTCTAATGTATAGAGGTATCCGTGCATATGTATGTTTTCGTGTATGTGCGTATGTATGTACACACACCAACAAGTGTCGGTTCGCAACGGGAGTGTGTTATACTCGTTGGAGTGTGTTACAGGTCACGTTATTGTGGGTCTTTGCTAGCTAGGAATGTGATTGCAAAGGGTTTGCCATTAAACGCCCGATGATATATTTTTATTATTTTTTTCAACTGCAGATCTGGAACATGTAGTGGATGTTGAAAAAGAAGGATCTGAGTCCTCAAAATGCAGATCCGCTTGCGATCAGGACGGCGCCTACATGCGTACCTGAAAATAGGCACCTGTGTTTTGGTCGGCGTCTGCTACTTTGCATTTCTTTTTCGCGAATCGCTCAATGCTTTCGAGCATCGTGAGCGAGCAACAGCCGCCGTGGCATTGGAGGCGGCGGAGTACTCGGAGCCTTCAAAGCAACAGCTCAAGCTGAAGCGACAACAATCGCAACGCCAACGTCTACTTGATCAGAAACGCTTGGATTTAAGTCGTGCTAACGGCACCTCATCAATGGCCAGAAAAACAACCGCAGCTCCAGCGAGCACGCTTAATCCAGTCTACGAGTACTCTGAGGAGCTTCACAGTCGCACTGAACGAGATTTAAAGTTACGTCGCGACCACTTGGCGACCGTGTGCGAGCGATATAAGTTGCAGGAAAAGTATCCACCGAATCCATGGGAATTTTTCATCTCGCCCGGCCACAATAATCTTGTGTGGTGCAATGTTTTTAAGGCTGCAAGCAGCACATGGATGTATTACTTTAACATACTGGGTAAGTATAATTCGTAGCTCACATACATATATTATGTATATGTGCTTGAACAGAAGGAGGAGACATCTTCGGCCCCATAACGCAGTGAAGGACTTATTGCATTTAGAACGCTGTTAAAAGAACATATTCATAACCCATCAGGATGATGACAGCGCACAATTATTAATTTAAACTAATAAGACATCATTTCAGAAACGCGTACCTAACAATAAATTCTAGTTTTAATTTGATCGTAAGCAAATTTTTAGTAATCGGATAGACAACAGTGGTTTTTGTTTGTACCCTAGCTTTAAAATAATGCTTGCTATAAGTTTTTCCATTTTTGTAAGCAAAGCAAACTTCATCTGTGTGCAACAGAAAAAAATCGAAATATATCTCGCAGTCTCTGAGGTCAACTATAGTTGTTCATATGGTAGCCAGACAGAGGAACATTACTATATAGGCTCAGCAAATACGTTGATCCATAATGGGGTTGGAGATGCTTTCTTCAGCTTGTTACGCACATTTTTCCTATTGTTATGCGGATATATAGTACACACGTTAAAGTCAATACACTCCATATTATCCAAGGAAGTGTATAGTATAGTCGCATTCATTCTATGAATGAGTATTTTATATTCTCTAAAAAAAAAGGGTAGCGCAAATCTGAGTGTTCACGTATGGCTGTAGATAACTATTTTTTTTTATCATATCGCTAAGTGAATTTAAGTTCTAATAAAAACTTTCTATTACCAACAGCTGGTTACGATCTGAAATATTTACAACGAACTGAGGTGCAGCCTCTGGAATTGGCAAGACAACGTTTCCCTCGTCCGGAGTTAGCCGAACTGCTGGAACTTTTGCCCAGTGCTCTATCCTTTTTGTTTGTACGCGATCCCTTTGAGCGTATCCTTAGCGCTTATCGCAATAAGCTGGAGGGCAATCGAAACAGCTTCTATAAGGCACTAGGCACCAAAATTGTCCATCGCTTTAGACGCCGGAGCATGGGAGGTCCCTGGCCACGCTGTGGCCCCACATTTGAAGAATTTGTGCGCTTTTTAATCAAGGAGCACAAGGCCGGACGTCGCTTTGATGAGCACTGGGCGCCAGTTTACAGCTTCTGTACGCCGTGTAGTGTGAATTTCAGCATCATTGGCAAAACCGAAACATTTCAACGGGACTCCGAGTTTATCATACGGCAGGCGGGTCTTGAATCGCTGCTACTGGGAAAGCTGCCCAGGCGCAAGTTGCGCAAAATTGGAAATTTAGCTCGCAGTGGCATCAAGTCTGAAGCACTGGTGGAACGCTACTTTGCCGATCTCGATCGCACAACATTGGACCAATTACTCAAGATATATCGCATCGATTTCGAGCTGTTCGATTACGACTTCCTCAAGTATTACGACATGGTGCATCCCTGGTCCCTCGAACAAAGTACACAAACAGCTCGAACCGGAACTGGAACTGGTAGTGGTAGTGCGACTGGAACTGGAACTGGAATCGGAACAGGGACTGCAACATTCGTTACAACGCCTGTTTCCACATCTCTGGCAACTGCTACTGAAGCAGACTAAATGTTTTTGCTCAAGATCGCGTCAAGATGCGATTAACAATCTAATTCATGTACCTTTTAAACGAACACAAATAATCGTAACCGTAACCGAAACTGTAACAGAAACCCAACCGAAGCAACCAAATTTACCGTTTACTAAAAAAATGCCAAAATTAGCGTTTTCCAAAAACGTACAATTTTCGACCTCCCTTAGATAACGCCAAAATGGAACAAGAACAAGATGTATATGTAGTTAGAATGATGCATTTTGATGAATTTTTTTCATTAAAATGGAAAAAAAAAACCGAAGTATATTTACAGCCCAAATGCCAAGCATCTTTTTAGGTGCCATTGCGACTTGCAACTTGCGGAATGCGGCATTAGTTAGTGCTAAGAACTTACAATTTACAGTCACACCTTACAACTTTTACTTAAATAATTTATTTACAAGCTATTAACATAAGAGCATTGATGTATACATATATATGTGTATATATTTACATTGTGCGTACATACAAACGCACTCACCAACCTCTAGACAAATATCGCAAGGATCGCAAAGGACCCAACAAACCTACACATATGTACATATAACTACATTTGTGAATCTTTATGTACCCACAGATATGTATGAAGATCTCATTAGTTACATTGCCTATTTCCCCCCCCCCCCCTCCCTCCTTCCGACAAGATCTACGTGATCCTTTTATAAATATATACATTCAGAAACAAAATACCTATTACATAGATATTTGCACTTACGTTAATAAACAGGTCTTCATCTACGTCTTTAACTTTTGAGGACTGGATGTTTTTTCCAAGGCCTCTAATACCGATAAAAATAAAAAAAAAAAAAAACAAAGGATTTTTGTGAATTATATTACATGGATAACGATCACAAATTCGCAAGTTAAAAAACTAGAAACTTTTCATGTGATGTTTGAGATATAAATATAAATATTATACTAAACTAATATACTCATTTTGGATTGTATTTCAAAATTTAAAATAGGGATACATGGTATTAAGTATTCTAATTATATAAGTATTTTTAACTTTTTCGTTGTGAACCTAATAAATAAAATAATAAATACATCTCTAATACAACTCTTAAATGACTGTCAATAGAGGAGCCAAGACAACACTCGACTTCGGCTCTCTATTTTTAAAAACTGATTAGGGCTTTTAAAAGTTTAGTATTATTAGCATTTGGGGTCTGTTTTTAGTCACTAAAATCCTAATCTAAAACTAAATCAATTGAAATCACTTAACATAACTTCATCATCCATGGCCGGCTTTCTATAACTGAATGTGATGTACCAATTACTCAGATTTTTATATATATATAGCCATGTCTGCCTATCCGTCCGACCATATAAACACCACAATCTAAGAGACTAAACGAACTAGAGATATTATTTATTTTCGACAGCACATGACATACATACCATAAACATAGGCTCTCGTATATTTCAGTATTTTTCCGGTATTATTCGGTATATTTTATGAATAATATCGCACTGCTTTGCTTTCATCCAAAATGCGTACCGAGTCGAGCACATTCGACTGTAGCTTTTTACTTGTTATAATCTAGTTAAAACTGATTACTATATATGGACAATTTAAAATATATTCCGAAATTTCTATCACATCAGTACAGAAAATATTAAAATATGTGGTATACTTTATTTTTTCGCTTGCATTATTTACATTACACTCTTATCCGCATGTCACGTTGTTGTTATTCGCTTTTTTCATAGTTCTTCAAACTATATTAAAATTGTGTATAAGGACTGATAATTGCAAAACCACATACGAGTAGAATAAGTTCACTATCCATATTCGCTGAGAAAGAACTTCCCGACTTATAAGTGCCATTATATGCGATCATTTCTTCAGCAAATTCTTTTAAAGATTCCACACTTGAGTCTCCCCTGTACTGTCGGACTTTCTTTCCTTCCTCGAACCACAAGAGTGTTGGCACAACTTTGATATTGAAATCCTTGCAAATCGACCTGTCCTCGTCACAATTGTATTTGGCGATGCACAACATGTTTTCATTCTTCAACTCATTTGCTAATTGATTCCACACGGGTTTCAGTGCAATGCAGTGTTGACAGTTAGTTAGGTAAAATTTAATAAAGAACATGCCCTTGAATATCGTTGAACTAAAACTTTCAGCTGATAACTGAAGAACTTGTCCCGATCTACACATTGTTGTGATAGCGCTGTAGGGCAATTTAACGAATCTCAGCAATGTGTAGAGATCAACAGAGCTGTTAAATTCTTTGTATATTATATCACTTTTACTGAAGAACCCTAAAGATGGATAACTTGAGATATTCCTTTCGACACAGAACCTTTTATGTTTGTTGCAATCAATCGATGCAAATCTAAGATCATTGTCGACGCTATGCTCTTCGATAATGGTCTTTAAATCGCTTAACATTCGATAAAGACGCCTATGACTGATGCTGCCAGAGACATAGAACTCACTGAGGACATTTCCCTTTTCAATACCCTCAGCAACACTTTTCGGCTCAAGTAATATATTTGATCCATTCACTAACAATTTAGAGTGCACAAGCAACGTCGTGGATAGAACAAAAATATATGGTAAACAGATTCTAATTATTTCGGCTGCCATAATTCTTGATTTTGACAACTGATTCAAACATAACAGTGTTTGTTTACTACTTTAGTAAAAATTAGCGCCTTTAGTAGCATGTTAGTCGCTTATCATCGATTCGCGCAGCATTTGAGAATCCAGGACCTCCTCTCTTAGATTGTGCAATGAAGAATAATATGCGACAAATCGGATCACTGAGCTATGAACGAAAACATTATTTACCTAATTACAAAGACACACTAGGATAATTCAAATTAAAGTTTTTATTTTAATATTCAGGACAAACGTTTTATATATTTGTGTATAGTTGTTATGCGTCTGTATGCATTTAGAGTGTCACATCATTAAATATATAGGCATGGATATCATAGTATGCATCTATAAGTGTATGTATATACATACTATGTGCAGACATGTACTATGTACATATATGCACTTCATCTTCGCAAAACTAATGCTAACTAAAATACAAGTCATAAATAAATCAGTAAGTATAAGCTTTATGGTGGCGCCTATAGATGCCTATCGAAAATTTCTAATTATAGTTAACAGTAAAACGTCTTATAGCTTACACAATTACTACGTTAAGTGCTGCCCTAGGCAGCGCTTCTTAAGCTTTCACACTGATCTCTACAAGTACAACACGATATACAAAATACGAGTGATCCATCGCAATGGAATCGAGGGGAAGAAGATAATGGGATTTCATTTCACATCTGCGCTTGTCTGTCGCCTGTGTCACAAAGATCATTAATTATAGTTGATCATGAGTTAACGAAAAGTAAATTGCCAACCCTTTGCAAAAAGTGTTCTACATGTAAATATGTATGCGATGTATATATTAAATATAATCTTTATAGTTTAATCTCGTACATTATGTAATTGTTATAGTTGCTTCATGTGTCTATATATTTTATATATGTATAGAGCTTAAACGTAACTAAGCTTACAACTTTATGTATATGTGTATGTACAGTGAAAATATAATATAAGATTTTGTCGCCTGACTCAGATGAGACGGAAATAGCAATAGTTACTAGCGCGAAAAAGTTGTCTTTAAAGCTTAAACATAAAGGTGATAACAATAGGAAATACTTAGCAACATCTAAAACTAGCAAAGTATCTGTATGTATGTGAATATATAATATGTATGCGAACATGTTAATGATTCTGCGAATAAGGAAAATCAGATAATAACAGTATAACAATAAATGATTACTTAATGTACATGTATTGCATGTGTGTATGTGTGCAAATTCTGTTAATTAATTGGAACGGACTCTAGAACGTAAATCCGATTAAGACGAGATCTATATAGTTTATCGCATATATAAATATTTGTTAGATATGATTATAGAACAAACTCTACACAGAAATACAGAAATAGTCAATTGCATCAACAATAAAATATATATATATAGTACGTATAGTGTATGTGTATCGACATCCATTCTCAATCCACTCCATATCCCATCCAATTCGCATATAGTTGCAATCACATTCTGCATTTGCATTCAAAAGTATCTCGAACCAATTTCAATCTGTCTATTCGCTCTCTCTCCTCGCTCTCGCTCTCGCTCTCTCATCTCCTACTCGGCGAGAATCATCATACTCTTAATGCTTGCCACCTCCGATTCCAGCCTCTCCAGCTGACTCTTTAGCATCTGGTCTCGCTCCACGTTGGACACTACGCCAACGGCCACAGAGACCGCGGCGGCAGCGGCGGCGGCGTTCGCGGCCTCTTTGGGAGCGAGGAGCTTGCGTTGGAATTGCGTTGTCCACTCGCTGCTGGCAATTGAAATGCCCGAGTCGCGCTCATCGCTGGAGTTATCGCCACCGTCGTTCCACGCTGGAGGCGATGCACGATTGCAGCTGGGCTCCTGTTTGATGTGCTGCAGCGAAAGCAGCGCCGTCGCCGCCGCATCCTTGTCGCCTAGATGCGATTTGTGCCGCAGCTTGAGAGGCAAACAGTTGTTGGCATCACTGCTGTTGTTGCCAGCATTGCTGTGCGCTCCCAGCGACAGTGTGTGCTGCGGCTGATGGGGATGCTGAAGTGCATGCTGATGCGTATGCGAAAGCGGATGCAAATGCTCCTCGGCAATGTCATGCTCCTGCTCATCGTCACCGGAGACGGCGCCCGACGACGACGCAGACGATGACGACGATAATGCTGAAGAGGGGGAGGAGATGATGATGGTGCGTCGACGAGGTGGTCGAGGAGAGCATGTGCTCGTAGCTGGGCGAGCAGGCGCGCCGCGACAGATTCAAAACGCTGGCTGCCGCTGAACTGACCACCGATGAGGAACCAGAGCACGAACTGCTCACAGCGTCCACAGCGCTGCTGCTGACAGCTCCCTCGACGCTCTGGCCGAGGCTCTGACTCTGACTCTGATTGTGGTTGTGGTTGTGGCTAAGGTTGTGACTGTGCAGGTAGTTGGCTGCCTCCAGCTGTTCCTTGCTGATCGAGGACATGTACATTGAGGCGGAGGCGGAGGCGGAAGCAGAAGTCGGCGTCGTCGCTGACACAGCTGGGGAGACGTAAGCCGCTGGCGTGGCGCCCACAGCAGCTGCGTTGTAGAGAGCTCCCACGGCCACAACCTTGCGCAGACTGTCCAAATCCTCGGGCCTGACGTTGCGATGGAGCGCCTGTTGCACCAGATTGGCGATGGCATTGCTGGGCGGCAGCGGGCGGTTGTGTGCATCATTTGGCGAGGGCGGAGCAACGGCCTCTTGTGTCTGCTGCTGTTGCTGTTGTTGATGCTGCTGCAACTGTTGATAGGCATGATGAGGATGCGGTTGTGGATGCGCATGCGCATGCGTTTGAGGATGGGGCGCAGTCAGTGACAACGGCAATGCCGTCGGCGCTGGCGGCCCAGCATGCTGCACCACAAGATGGCCATTCTTGTTGACTGTCGCATCGTTGACACGCTGGCTGCTGTTGCTGCTGCTGCTGTTGTTGTTGCTGTTGGGTCCATAGATGATGGGCGAGAGAGGCGGAGCAATGGAGCCACTACCATAGCCATGGCCATGTGGTGGGGGCGAGTTGTCGCCGGCGTTGGCTTCGGGCGAGGAGACCGAAGAGGCGAGAGAGGAGCCATTGGACGAGGAGGAGGAGGTGCCACTGCTTATCTTGGCGCGCTTTGTATTGCTGAGCACCTGCTCGCTGGTGGGCAGAGAGGCGAGGATCTTCTCCACGCTCACCAGATTCTCGCCAGATATGTTGAACTTGTCGCGAATGGCATCCAACTGCGCCTTCAACACATGATTCTCCTTGGTCAGCTCAATAACGCGCTGCTCCAGCACCATGTCGTTGTAGCGTCGCTTCTCGCGACTCCTTTTGGCTGCCTCATTGTTGCGTCGTCGCCGATCCCAGTAGCTCTCATCCTTCTTGTTGTCCGGCGTAAACTCGCGCTGCTTGCGCTGCGAGAACAGCTCCTTCTGTGCGGCCGTCATTGTGGATGGCGAGCTACCTCCACTCGCAGGCTTGCCCATCAGACTGTGACCATGTCCATGGCCGAGACTGTGTCCGTGATTGTGGCCGTGACCGTGACTGTGACTGTGACCATCCCCGTAGCCGCCGGTGGGCACAAACTTGCCCATGCTGTGGCTCTCCGACATTCCGCTGTCATTGGACTGTGGACTGATTGAACCGCCATACATGGACAATGGATGAACTGCAGCAAAGAGAACGATGTGGATATAGAGGAGAGTATAGTGACAACGACTATATTGATGTACTTACGATTGGTGGCTTCGTTGGAACTTCCGTTCATGGACAACGTGGGTGAGATAGTCGTCATGCGTACGCTGCTCATCATGGAGGCAGAGACGGGAGCTTTGTTATGACTCTGGGTGGGCGTGGCAGTGAGCACTTCGGGCATTGCCGTCGCCTGCAGCTCGTCGTCGTCTTCTTCTTCTTCTGTCTCTTCTCCCTGCCGCTCCCGTTTAAGCACCACTGAGTGGGACAGTGGAGGAGAAGCGAACTCGCTGTACTCCTGTTTCTGATCCTGATACTGGCGATTATACTGCAGCAGTTTCAGATTAATGTTCGCAAGCTCAACTGCAACGATTGGGAAAAATTGCTTAGATTAGTTGATAAGAAAAATACCATTGTTTTTATTATATATGAATAAATTATATATTCAAGATATTTGAAATTAATTATCAATATATAATTGTATATTCAAGAATTTTTATACTGTTTATAATTTTTACACCTGACGCTAAATTAAATAAAAATAAAATCCATTTATAAAATTTACACCTGACGTTAAATTAAATAAAAATAAAATCCATTAATAAAGTTTCGTTTTTTCTCGGTTAAAGTAGCTGCAGTAGTCTAAAGTTCCGATGTATGTATATCTAAAAAGTATCGGTATCAGCCGATTCCTCTAGTTTAAATTAGAGTGCAATCAGAAAATATGCAATGTGATTACAATTAACACAATAAACAATAAATACATCCAATGTCCACAACGCCATACTGTCTAATGCGATATTTTCGGGCTATTCACACACATACACTTAGAGATACATATGTACAAAGGCGTCCGGCCGGTGTTTCTTTGTCTGGTCCTTGACCTTGCCCTCCTCCCATGCGCCATACTAGCCGAAAAAAGTAGAAGTATAAATACATGCTGACACCTTTACAAACAAGCAAATACACCAACACAAATGCATGTATTCACCCAAACCCGAGTGCAGCACATTTGCTTTCATTTTTAGCGCGGCCATTTACACAATGATTACGGCAAATGATGCAAGAATCAGCGAATTAGACGACAGCACCAACACAAGTATACCTTCGTATATACATGCATGCATGGCAATGACAACGACGACAACGTAAACAAGAAATCACACGACGAGATTTGCTAGTGTACAAGTGTAAGTGTCTGTCTTTGTGTTCATTATTGTTGTCGTCTCTGTCGTTGCCGTTGTCGTCTCACCCTCACCGTGACCATCGAATTGGCATTTGCAGTTCAATGTGCTATAGCACACACACACAGTATGTATTATAAACGCATACAGACAACACGCACAAACACTTATTCTCGTTCCCATAAACTGGCTTACTCACGTCAGCGGCCAGACGCTGCCAGCGTTGCTGCCGCCGGCAACCCCTACGACTCCTACACATCCAAAAGCCGCAGCACAGCAGCCCCATTCTCAAGGAACAACAAGTAAAAGCAACAGACGACGACGTCGCGCTGTGCTGTTCTGCTGCAGTCGCTGCTGGCTGAGTCGAAATTCACAAAAACAAAATGACTAAGCGCGCTGCTACTGCGCTCTCTCTCTTTCTCTCTCTCTTTTGCTGTCGCTCTCTTCATATCTATTCTCCCTATTTCGCATGAGTTTATTTTGCGTTGTTAACTAATAAACAAATTTATACACTCCTCTTGTTGTTGTTGTTGTTGTTGTTTTATTTCATTGTTGCACTTACATTGTGCTTTGTTGTCATTGGCTGCGAATGATGATATTGCACATCGACTGTTGTTGTTATCCGCACAGTTGTTGCTATTGGTCTTATTGCTGTTTTTGAGTGTTAGAATATGTTTGCTTGTTGCAGCCTCTTTGATAAAATTCACCTTCTGTTCTAAGATGCACACAATCGACATAATGTTTTAAGCATTCAATCCCATTCGCGAGCACCGTTTGTTGTATTAACACAAATTTTCAAATGCAATTTGTTAATATGATTTTGTAATTTGCATTTCGATACGAATGATCAGAAAACACTCACACAAACACTCACGTTTATATATTTATTTTTTGTTTTTGAAGATCTTTGTCACGATCTATACTTAGTATGTGTACTAAGTAATTGTTCTTACTAGCTTTCTGTTTTTATGCCACAATTAAAGTTCAGCGTTTTCTATGTTTTGGCTGATACTTTGTCTGTTTATGTTGCTTTTACTATTTGTGTTCAATCTCCTCACTAGCAGCACTTGAGAGGAGGACTGTAATTCACTCACAATATAAAATATATTACGCGGCTCGCGAGCGCATTCACAACCGTTTCGACCGAATGCTGAATCGCAATTGAATTTTGTAAAAGCATTTCACTCGACAGCCACAGTCCAATCGGAGCCTGGTCACGTTGCCGCTGCACGCAGTAGCGACACGCGACTCACATCGAGCATCGAACACCGGTCAACATGTTTGAAGCAGCAGCTTGCTTGCCGTGGCATGGGTAAAAGTGAAATTTGTCTGGTTGGAGAAGGTTGCGGACTTGTTGCGCTGCGAGCTCCAACCGATCACATTTCTGTTCTGTTCAGCTGGCCTGTTGAGTAATCAGTGTCAATCTCAAATCGTTTTGAGCTGCATATTTGAAAAGTAGAACGTGATTGCGCCGTGTGCTTGCTCGCCAACCAGTGGATGAAGTGGGGTGGGAGGGCTAGGCAGTGCGACGACAGCACGAGGGCAATTGACAAATGCGGGAAGACGGGAAAATTGTATTTATTGAAATATTGCGTTGCATTGCGCTGCGCTGCTGGCCCCGTGAGTCTATTTGCATGTGAGTATGTACATAGATGTGAATGCAGCCAACATGTATGGTCAGACATGCATACATATATATATATATATATGTATGTATATGTATATTCGAGTTTCAGTTGTCTTCTTGATGACGCAAAAGTCTCATACAAATTGCTCAAACTATAAACCATATTATGCTTTCAATGCAGCGTTTTGCAAGAGATTTAATAAAAATACAACATATGTTAGTTCGGTTTATTTGCAAAAGCTCAAGGCGAATTAACTCCACCATACACTCAGCATGCTTGTGAACGGAAATACGTCCTGAGTGTTCCCATTGCAACATAAATGTGTTCTACCAATAATTTACGATAAATATTTAATATTTTTAATAATAGTTCAAGAAATAAAGTCTTTATAATTGTTTAATTAATTATTATTTTACTATTATTTGAATTTTGTTGATATTATGAGTACTTGGTACATTAGAACTTATCCGAGAATTCTTAATTATTCCGCCCCAAACAAGTATGATTTTTATACATTTTCAGACAACCACTTACTCTCCTAAAAAAGGAGACTATCTTATCAACTAAGCGATGCAGTTGTGACTGGCAATAACAACATCGTTGCAGATTAGATACAAAAACAATAATAAGTAATTTTCGCAGAGATCGGCCCGAAGATACCCTAGACCACTGGACCACTCAAGTATTGCATCTAAGGTCGAGTGATTTGTCATAATATGCAATATTCGATATAGATAAATTGATCCTTTGGATAAATAATAAAGGAGAAGCCAAAGGTTTGCTAAGAACACTTTATGAAGGGCTAGTAACAGAGGTTATACCCTAAAGCCATGGGAATTGGGTAGAAACCGAGACAAGGGCAGGTACATGTGCCGACGAGCTAAAGTTAGGTCGGGAGATATTACGTAAGTTCCACTATGTCTGATATGGCCGAGTGTGACTAACTCAACGACCCGAAGACGGACGGAACGAACGAACGACTGGCAACTGGATTTGCTGAGTTGCTTACTTGGAAATTCGTAAGAATCAGAATTAAAATATACTTGATAAGTACTTATATAAAATACCAGAGGAAGTATAAAACTAATAGAGAGGAAGATTTGTTATCTCGGGAAATTTCGGAATATTTAGAGCTATCTCGGTTGTCGTAGCAAAAAATGTACAGTACTTAAAACTTTATTGGAAAGAAAATCATATTAGACAATTAAATAATATCTTCATTGCTTCCTCAAACAAGTTGAATTATATAATACTTCGATTATTTTGTAAATTTACCTAAACACCAAATGAACCGTGTTATGTTAATAAAGTGTTACACATTAAAAAATATTGCTTCGCCTAAATGAATTTCCATAGGAATGGAATCTGAGTCTGATATTTATAAATGTTCAATTTAAATATTTGAAAAATGTGGGTAAATTTATTTGATTAAAATAAGATTACAAGTAAGATATAGAATGACTATTACTGAGGGGAGAAGTTATAATGTGCCATTCGAGATTTCTTAATGCTGCTGCTCCCCTCACTTGATACTTAATTGTAGTGGGATAACTAATTCGCATGATTGCAAAATCATTACGACGAGCCATCGAGCCGTCAACTCTGCTGGTCCAGCCAGCTACCGTTACACGTGAGCCGAGCACTCACGTGGTCCGGCCAATCGCTGTTTCGTTACTTCCGCTGCACCCTGTCGTTCCGATCTGATCATCGTCATAAGCATCATTCAAATGCCGAAGCTCAACTAATATTTTGCAATGAAGACGAACACGAATACGAACACAAACACGAATACCAATGTGAATGTGCGAGTATGGTGTATGGCTCAGGTAATCAGTTGCTGGTTCGCTCATTGGTTACACCGCAGGCGATGTTTGCGTGGCACCAGAGTAGCATTCACGTTGTGGTGGGGGAGTAGGGAATGGGGAATGGGGAATGGGGAGGAATGGAACGAAAAGGAACGAACAAACGGCTGTAACAGTCTTGCTGACTACGTACGTTCTACGCACACACTCTCAGTGCACACCTACACATACACACACGCACACTAAGCAAGACGTCAAACTGTTACGAAACAGCTTCAACGTATTCGTCGTCGGCATCAAAGTCAGCAGCGAAGCAGCGAAAAAGCAACAACAACGTAATTCAAGCTATGGCCGCAGCTAGCGCACTGCAATATCCCCTCTCGCTATGGCCCCCCCTTCCTCAAGCACACCGTCGAATGTCAAGTTATAGCAACGCCCAACGAGAGCTATTTATACTTGATACTCGCCGGGCGCTGGCGCTGGTCACGTGTCGCAAAATGTGCAGCCGGCTGGCAGTGCAACGCTCCCGCGTCGCGACGCGTCTCGACAAGTTCCAACGCTGCTGGGCTCACATGTTCGCGACTTGAGTCCGTTATGGAAATGAGCGATTTGCTCACATATTGCGCTTGCTTGTACCCTGTGACGAGTGTGGAAAGAAGGGTATGAGAGACCAGAGCGAAATCGACATATTTCTAATCTACTGAAGAGTTGAGCTCTACGGGAAAAGCCAAGGTTCAAAATATACAAATATACAATATATATACTTCGAAACAAAAGCACAGAGTATCTTGTCGACCACTCCTGACTACAATTCGTTATGGTTTAGTTATTGTTGTTCTTATCTGCCTTAAATAATACGACATTTCGTTTTACTATGAGGGAGATTTGGAAATAAGGTGTGTATTAGACTTACAGTAATTCAGCTATAGGTTTAGCTTGTTATTATTATTTTGTTGCGGCTTGCAACGTGATTGCTTCTGTAACTGATAACAACAGTGTTCGGATAAATCAAACTGAGTCGTATCGCAGATACTCTTTGAAAGAGTGCTAATCAAATATTCTCTTCATTTTTATTAGCTATATTTATCTTAAAAATATTACATGGAAATTGTAAAAGTGTTCTTCAATAATTACACTTTGTATTAAAAAAAACATAAACATTCAATACAACGAATATACCTAATTGCAAGTTTATTACGCGGCATATCTTGGTGATGCAATACACAAATAAATATTCATTTATTCTGGATATTGCATTATTTTATGACGGAAATAGCCTGCACTACGAATACTATAGTTGTTGAGCTTGTACAAGTAGAAGACTTTACTTTACGCAGAGTATTTGAATATTTTAGAATATTCCCCCTTGCAAACAATTTTATTTACAATGTATTTATTTTGTTGTACCTCTACAAGGTACTGCAAATTATGTAATCTTTACAAGTTCTTATATTTTTAAAGATGGAATATTAGTGAAAAATATAAGTCTTGATGTGACAACGAATCCGAATTTTAGAATTAGAAAGTCTGTGTCAATTGACTGATCTAAGTTACAATAAACTGGAAACTCAAAACTTTCCTAACCCAAAGTCAACAAACCAAACCAAGTCTCCGCCCCCAAATGTGACCTCGAAAGTGCTGCAAAACAAGTCAACGATGTTTCGGGAGAGTTAGTCATTGTTAGTCTTCCACAAAGCGCGCCTGTGCAACGTGAGAATAAATGGTTTGGGGAGCGACGACAATGTAGAGATATATAAACTCCCCTCACCCACCATTTACCTAACTTAACATTCTTGGACTTCAGCGTCGCGTCGCGTCGCGTTGCGTCGTTACGTTAGCACTCGCAACATGTTCGAAGTCCGACACGTTGCATTGTTGACTGCGCTGCTGCTGGAAAACGTGAGTAGGCCAAGACGGCAAACGTGACGGCAAGTTCGATGTGATATCGGACTGGCCTACTGAACAGGTGATGGCACTCGGGGGGTGCGCAAGGCAATGAATGCATAGATTGAGCAATTTACATTGTATGGCGCTGGCACGTTGTCAAACAAACGGTGAGAGGAATGGAAAGGAATGGGTGAGGAGACTGAAAAAGCGGATGAGGGGGAGTGAGCAATATACAGATAGTACATTATAACTGTTCGATTGGAGGGATTTGGTTCGAGATGATACATACATAAGTGTTACATGACAAAGGAAAAAATATGCAGCAATTGTTATTTGCCACCTATCCAGCACCTACCGGAGTACACGTGATGATAGATAATCATAATTTGTTAAAAAAGAATACCCAAATATTCTAGTAAAAAACTTTCTGTTTTATGACTGATGAATATTTTACTAAATGGTAATGCTACAGAACTGCAAAGAAATAGGAATTTGAAGGTTTTATATCTTGACAATCTGCGAATTTTGATTGGTCTTGTTTATCGTATAGGATGTAAAGTCTTCTTAAAAACAGTTAGCTATGCATACTTTGTGTTTTCAAGTTTCTGCATTTACGTATGTACATATGTATGTGTGTACATACATATGTATATTGCAGTTTAGTTTTTGGCAGCCCACTACAGAAGTTTGATTTTCAAGAGCAGCACTGGCTGCCGTTGTTGGCCGCGTAATGAGTGCAAATGTGAATGAACTTGCCGCAAACACGCACGAAAAGCCCAGCGATTCACACAAATACTCTCATGCTCGCTCATTCTCACTCTCTTCCAAACCGAGCCGAACCAAATATCTCGACTGGCACACACACACAAGCATATTTGTACATAAACTGTTCGCTTGTTACTTTCACGCAGAAGTCGAAAACTGGCGCTTCCAGCACATGTGAAAGGTGGAAGGTAGAAGGTGGAGCACGCCCCCCGCTAAGTGGACTGATGTTAGTTTGTATTCTAAGCAATTATTAAATACATAAATATGATCATTACATTAAAACATTTTTGCATTTTGTTTCATAAACAATAACATTGTCCGTTTTATTTACTGTTTATCGGTCGCAATTGGAGGGTACTTGAGAAACCATTTGACATAAGCAGCAATCGCAATCGCAGCGACGCGACGCGACGCGACGCAACAACAAAGAAAGAAAGCAGCCGCTTTTGCCTCAACTACATATTGAGAGTGAGTGAGAAACACCAGAAAGAGAGTGAGAGAGGAAGCGATAACACCAAAGCACAGCACCTATATATTTACATACAAACAAACTGACTGCATACACATACATATGTATATATATGTATCATATACGCAGCGAGCAGCCGCTGTCAAAGAGTCTAAGCAGTGAAGAAATTTGGGTCTTGCTCTACTTTTCACAACCAAAGTTCAATGATCGATTGCAAAGCCAAAAAAGCTCATGCGTGTAGGAGAGAAGAGCAGGCGAGAGGGAGCCAGAAGCAGTGACACTGACGGAGACGGAGACGGAGAGAGTGACAGTGTAATGCTAATGGGAGCTGCTTGCTCTGTTGCGTTGTGCAGAACTCACGCGTCACACGTAGAAACGTCTACACGCATACAAGCAAACATACGAACGATCGGACCGACAAAGGGACAGAATGAAATTGGGGGATGGACGGTCATCGCTTTCTGCTTTCTTTTCATCGTGCAACTTTTGCGTTTCGTTGTTATTGCGCTTGCATTGTTAGCAACAAGTATGTTTGTACATATAAAAGAAATTTGTCACATACATATGTATGTATGTACGTATGAATGTGAAATGTACAATAATTGTATATGTAATACATATTGCTTATTCAATTTGATTTCATTTATCACTTTGTATATTTCTTTAATACTGAGTCGTTGCATGTTGATAATACAAATGTATGTATGTGTGTGTGTACACATGTATGTATGTAGTATATCTATGTATGTATGTATTCGTTTAGCTGTTTTTTGTTATTTGATTTCGGAAAGGAAAAAATTAGAATAACGAAAGCAAACACACATACATAGAGAGAGAGAGAGAGAGAGAGATGGCGCAGTCAAGTTTCTGCATCGACATCTCCCCTCCCGCCCCCACACTCTCTCACACGCACACAAGAATGGAAAGTCAATGCACGCAGCGGCAGCGACGCGAACTTCAGCAAAGCAGCAGCAATTTAAGCAATAACAATAACAGCAGCAGCAGCAGCAGCAAGAGCCGCAACAACAAAAGCTACAAATCAACAACAGCTATGGCCACAGAAAGAGCGTGACATGTTTATTGTGTTGCTTTCTTTTTCGTAATGAAATTATTATTAGAATTTCACATAATGTGTGTTTGCTTGCTGCCATTGTGGCAAATCAAGTCTAAGCTGCTAATTATAATTGACAAAATAGCTTTGCTTACTCTTTATTCTCTTTCTTTTTACTTCAGATATTTTAGCACTCTAAAATCACAGTATTTCAAAACACAAATAAAAATAATTACCAATAAATCAGTGTTCCTTCCACATACTGAAGAATAGAAACCGAGCTTAACTTTATGTCTTGAATTACACATTTACAGTTCATAATTTTAAGTTTCATTTTTTTTGTTATAAAGAACTATGCTGTTATATAAGAACCCCTGTTAGAAAATGCTCAATTTCGACATACTTTGAGAACAGAATTTTAATTCATTCATATATATGTATATACTTTAGGTATTTACAGATACTTAGATATTTAATAGCCGGCTGTTATCTTGATATTATAATAGGATTAAATCTGACATGAATAGAAAATTAACTAAAAACTCACAATTAAATTCACATAGTTTATTTTATTATCTTTTCATGATGGCAAGCATTTATCTGGGTCCAGGGATCTTCATTACTTTTATATTATAATAATTACATGGTAATAATTATATTTTAATTTATTATGAATTTTGTAAACAATAATAATTTATTCTAATTAATTCAATAGAATTTGCGAAAATCAAAAAATAAAACAAAAATTCTGATCATCAATGGTTTTTTTCTGTGTAACTCACAAAAAAATAAAAAAAAAAAAAATACTATACAATATAATAAAAAAAAAGTGCTTAAGTGATTGCACAAATACAACAACAATTCTATAATAAAAAAACCCTACCAAAGTGTTTAGTGATTCTTTTGTAAGGGTATGAAGTAATGAAATTAAAACCAAAAAAAAAAGACGTGTTACTTATAGAACTCCGCCTGAGTAAACCAGAAAGTCTAGGTAATAATAAAGGTATACGATTGTGTTATTAAGGCATGCCCAATGGGTATTACTGACTCAATCGATAGTAAATAAAAAATACAATGTTAAGAGATAAAAATATATGTATATTCGAATCGAAAGCTTAGGATAGTACTTGTTAGTTAATAATATGTTTGTACATTTTAAGATAAACATAGTAAGTTAAATAAAACTGATAAAGAGAAACTCAATTTTGTGATGTCTAACGGAATTATGTAACGCCTTAAGAAAAAGTACCCAAATCTGTATCTTTGTCATACATACGTATATACATAAGTAATTGGGCCAAATGGTAAACGGTGAAAATGGTACACAAAGCAGACAGTAACACAAACACACACACAGCGATAACCGATAAGCGCAACGAAAGACAATGCCAAACAAGTTTTCAGAATTAGGTAAACGGCATTATTAGAGCCACATTTCGAGTCCATTATACCGTTAGAAAGAACAAGAATCGTCAGAGCGACGATCAATGGGTCGCTCAGTTAGTCTTTCAGCCTTCGGTTAGACAATTCAGACAAAACAGCACAACACGATGAAACGCAACTCAAGGCAACGCAACGTTAACAAAGCAACGCAACGAAAAGAAAGAGCCCGCAAGATTTTCGTCTTATGTAACCAATTACAATAAGAATGATAATAAAGAAAGCCCGGCTACAACTACAGCGACATCGAAACGAAGCCCAAGCAGCGCGAGAGCTTCGTTCTTACTTTCTCCTCAAAAGTAGGCCGCCAGAGCACGATTAACAAACACACTCAGACACACACACACACTCGTCGAGTAATTACGAAACTTTCACGCAAGACACAAGCACACACACAAATTCATAAAGACATCTCTTACACACACACAGTCAAATCTTTAGACTGGTGTAAGTGTTCTCTCTTAACGTTAACGTTCTGTCGCTGCAATCTTTTGGACTTGAAGCTTTTCGTCTTTCTCGTATCCAGTTCAGAACTGGGTCAAGTAACGGATTTGAGTATTTGCCGTGCCTCACACACACACAGGCATAGACATGCGCTTTGAAAGAAACTTCTGCTGTGGCAAGATCAATTCAAGAACTTATCAAAGCTCAAGCTGCGTCATCACTCACTTCTTTTCTGCTGTCCGTCTTCGCTCAGTGCTCAACACAGAAACCGAATTTCAAATTCAGAGCACACGAAACCGGTTGAGGTCTAACAGTCTCTCCCTCTCTTTCTCTCTCTTTTTTTTTCACTGTCCCAGTCATTCGTTGTCGATTGAGTTGCACTCGCTCACCTAGTGCCCGGCATTGGCTCGGTTTAGCTTTGGCTTTCATACAGGTTGAGGCTCAAACATGCTGCGTTGTTTTAAGCTCGAGCTTGTTTTGTATGTTCATGTGATGCACATGTAAACGTGTGAGTGTGTTCTACATTCAAGCTCTCCACCTGGTGAAAATACGTCGATCGTAGTAAGAGGCACGGGTTTAGAACGTTCACTCACGCCCAATGCTCATTATAGCAACGCTATAAAGATCTTCTGTTTCGGTTTTATTGCTTAAGAAGAGAAAGTGTTACGCCAATTGATTGTTTAATTAATTTTTCTTCTTGCCACACTCGCTTACGAGTAGAAGCTAGTCAACTGTTGTCTATACGTAAATATGTACCTGAATACATACAAACATATTTTATGTGAATTGATGTGTGTATGTATATTTGCCGTAGCGGTGTCAATAGCCACAGACAGACCCGGGGCCAGAGTAAAAGTTTTGCACAATGCGCTTCATTTGTTGTTCATTTGACAAGATCTCGTCGCTCGTCTGCTTCTCCTTCTTCGCTTCTATAGCTGATCGTTAGTTGCTTTCGCGCTTGACTTTAGCTTTTCACTTCCCTCAGCAGCGACTTCATTCTTTTGGCTGCCATTTGCAATTATGTATGTATGTATGTCTATCGCTAGTGTGTCAACTGTACACAGATGCATACATACATATGTACATGTATGAATTATGCATTTCGGCAACAAAACTTTCCAAATTGTTTTCGTTGTTGTTGATGCCTTGCTTTTTGGCTAATTGTTGTTGCTTGTGCAATTACTGTTGTCAATGTTGCCAAATAGAAAACTAACGTTTTGGACTTACACAGTGCCTTCATTTTTTAATGTATGTACATGAATGTATGTAGAAATACATAAGTACATACATACATACATACACACATATATACATATGTATGTACATACACTTTTATAAACAGAAAGGGTGATAATTATAATTATATAATGCTTCTCGCGATAAGCAGAAGAAAAAAACCGCAAGAACAAGATCGGCAATGCAATCATTTAGCCAACAAAGAATCGTCTTACGATGCCTCTTGCAACAAATACAGATACATACATATGCACAAAGAACAATAAATATAAGCCCCCATCAATTCTTCACCACCCCCTTCAACACGATGAACGGCAACGGATGTTGCGATTATTACGAAATAAACGAATAAGAATTAAATGCGCAGAACAACAACGAGCATGACGAACTGCAGCGAGAAAAGAACTCAACGACAGTTACACATGTACATACATACATATACATATGTATAAATGTATTTATATGCATATGTACATACATATGTATGTTTTTATTAAACATATACATACATTGTATGTACATACATGTTTGTATGTCGGCATTCAGCAATGAGTAGACGTAACAACGTATTATCCCTTTTATAGAAGAAAATGCCAACGGCGCAGGCACCGTGCACTCAACACAAATTCTTCAGAAATGCTAAATTTAGAATTGGAAACAACAACAAAAACAGTTGGTTGGCAGGGGGCAGAGAGGCAGTTCCTCCCGCCCGCGGTCAGCAATGCCCCGCTCTCGGTTCCATCTGTCTTGCATTGCAGACTGCCGAGCAGTCGCAACCCCCACCAAGCAGTAGGTTGATTGGTCATTCAATAAACCAGAAACAAAACTCTCTCGCTTCCACTATTGGCAGTTCTCTCAATAAGAAACGATCTTCTGTTCTCTGCTCTCTCAGTTTAACAATTTGCGCAGTTGCAGCGGGAGCATTGGGAATAAATACAAACAATCAAATAGAATAAGATAAATAAATGAGTGCATTTGTGTGGCGCCCAAAATATGAACTTTGTGTGCAAATTAAATGAACTGCCGCCATCGTGCAACGACCCATAATGCTATTGCTTCTCCCACCCACCAACTAACCGCTGATTGTTATTGCGTTGAGCAAGGCAAAGATAAGCATTAACTTTTGAGGTAAGCAAATGTATGAATATAAAATTTATGAAACCTAACTACATACATAGTATATACAATTATATATGTATGTATCCTATATATATACATACATACATACATGCATCATATTTATGTAAATTTATACATATATTAAATAATTATATGAATGTACATACATACATAAACGAATGGTAATAACTGCATATTTAAATTTACATGCATATGTATGTACATACATACATATATCCATATTTTTATACTTTTTTTACATTTAACAAGCATATGTACATACATACATACATAGATCCTACACAGAAATGTTCTCGCTCGGTCCTGCACAAGTACGTACGCAAACATACATATATAACATATGTACATATGTACATGCATACACCTATACATATGGCTTGACGCCGTGAACATGAGCAAACTGAACAAACGACTGATTTGTTCAGCCTTGAACTTCTCACTGGAGTGCATTAACTCTGCGGCCGAACAAATACACACAGTGCGAGACACATACAAATGCACACGCACACAGCAGAGCCAATGACGGCGGCTGCGCTGCTCTTGCTTGCAAAAAAAAGAAACAACATTTTTTCGCTAAAGCTGTGTGTATGTGTGTGTGTGTGTTGAAGAGAGGGCGACTAAGTACGAATATTTGTACGGGCTGCATTATTGTCTGTCTGTGGTGCTGTCTGATCTCGTTGTAGGCTGTTTTGCAGCTTTATGTAATCTAGATTCTAGAATGTTTCGCTCTTTTTACACCTATACAATTTATTTATACATATGTATGTACATACATATGTACAAACGATATACATACATACATTTGTATATGTGTGTATGTGTGTACATACATACAGATGTATGTAAATACATATATGCATGCCTCCTTTTTTAATTTTTAAAGTTCCAGAGTTGCATATGTATGTATGTACATATGTATGTGCGCCCCCATCAGGATTGTATTACATAAGCGGTAGAAACTTCTATGTATACATCCATGTTTGTTTGCATACATACATACATATGTATGTAAGAATCCTAAATGAATAAGCCTATACATACATACAAACACATGTATATATGTGGGCGTGGACTTGTATACATACATGCATACATAAATACACATACACTGACCATTGATCGCTCCTCGTCTTGATGACTGCTCTCTGCGCACGCTCACATAATCGCATGGTGAGCATTTTGAACCTTTCAGGCGTTGGCCTTGAACCTACTGCCGATCAGGCACTGCGACGCGAATGACTGAGACTGTAACTGTGTGTGTGCTTGTGTGACAAAGCTACACACACATGCATGCATTTATGTATGTATGTATATATAGGCGCACGTTGACTGGGGAGTTTAAAAACAATAACAGGGTCGGGTAATTTTGTTCTTTGTGACGGGAGCCTAAACTGTGCTGGGCTCGCTGCACTTTTTGCACACCCACAATACATTCATACATATGTAAACACATATACATAAGTAAGTGTGTATGCTTTTATGTGTATGAGTTTAAATATTTATACTTCATATTCACATTCCAATTTGACTGACCCCACACAACATTGCACATGTTCTGACGTAAGAGACCTTGGAAGTATCTTTATCTCTATCTCTTTCTCTCTATCGCCACCTTCCCTCCGCTTGTTTATAGATACATATGCATACATACATTACACGTACATTGTATATTGCATGTGTATGTTCTACATGCATAAGTGTATTTTACAATCGAAGAATTAAAATTTATCGATATTTTATCGAAATATGTGTATGTATGTACAATGTTTATATGTAAAACTATAATCGGATATAGATTTAGATAAATACGTTAACATACCACATTGTAAATATATTTGCTTGTACATACATATGTAAGTATGTAAGTGTGTTTCGAAACAAAGGAGCAACTTTTCCGTTACAATATGATGGCCACCAACGCGACATTGTATCGTTCATGATACGGTTGTTGTTGTTGTTGTCAAGTCCAATGACTTCCGCGTGTGAGAGTTGCGGGTAATCGCAATACAAATGATGATGTTGCGTCGACTGGCACATTTGTGTTTAATACAAATTTTGAGAACCATAAGAACTTTAAAGTTTATGAATGAACGAAAGCAGTTGCTGATTTAAATCAAAAGTCGAATTCGGAGAGGAACAAATAAGTAAATGAAGTGTGTATCACTGTGCCATACCCGTTATTTGTTCTTACCAAACAAAAAAATAACTGAGTATGACCAAGTAAATTAACCTAACAATGATTCAATAAGCTTTGACGGTCGCACTGAAAATATTTGATTTTTACGCTACATTTTAAGATGTGTTTTACAAACAGGACTTCGGATTCCCGAGTGATATACTATACCCGTTTATTCTGTGAATACCGGGTACACATAAAGCAACAGCAAATAACAGCGTCATCAATTGTGACCGCATCAGAAGTATGACTCAGTGTGAGAGAGAATGATGTGGCGAGAGAGCGCGAAATTGAAGTATTCAAGCATTCTATCACACTTTTTTAACAAAGGACGAAAAACAAATTAATAAATAGTTGACAGGACAACCAACTCACATACATATGTACATATAAAATAGTAATTTAATTTAACGTTAATATATGAATCATTTGTATTTGTATTTCTGAGTAAACGAGTAATATTCTTACCTGATTGTTTTATTTTTTTCAGTTGTTTGTTTTGATCGAGCCTTCGTCGCTTATTTAAGAGGCGTGGCAGACGTCGATTGTATTCGTGCACTTGATACACATATGTACATTCATATACTGATTAAAGTTGAATTTGTTTAGAATTTGGTGGAAATTTTATGTTTGTACATAAATGTAAGTATATACACACTTACATATTTTACAATTTTCGTTTTTCTTCATTTGGGGCTCACAAATTACACAACACAAATACGAAAGCCTCTGATCTAGAACTGTCGTTGACTTGGACGGAATGAAATGGAAACTGCTGCTTCCTGCGATCACAATGCGGTTGCGTTCTGAGAGAGTTGTGGCAACAAGGTTTAGAGCCTAGACTAGCCTGCTGCAGCTTGTCTTGAAACTTTGTTCGACGAACTACTCTTTTGAGATCAATTCTATACCCACATAAATACATGCATACACCATGCACAGTAAATGCATACATCCATATGAATGTATGCATGTGTGACATGGGCACGTTATCCAATTGGACGAAAAATGCACTGTCAGACTGACGCAACCTCAAACAAGTTCGAACAACAACAACGTTGTTCGTTTGCAACTGACGCAGCAGCGTGCCGACCCAGTTTTATTATTTGTTGCCGTTGCTTTTTGCTGGCGGTAATTTTATGTTGCCAGTTTATATTGTTGTTGTCTTGTTGTTGTTGCCGTTGTCAGTTGTTTCCATCTGAGTGTTTGTTTGGTGTTGGTGCTCAGTGTTCTTTAACGGAGACCCGCTTTCTCTTTTTATTTTGGCCAAGTCAATTGATATGCTGCGCTATGTTTTGAAGCCAATTCTATCGTTTGGTTATTCGGTCGCATATTAAGTTCAAATTTCTAGCTCCACTGCGATATTGAATAGTTTTAAATTCTTTCATTTCTATTGTAATTAACATGTATGTATGCACATACCATATGTGAGTATATATTTACATATGTACATTCATACATACATCCACCATCGATTATTCTCTATTGAACATCTCCCTATTTTCCTGCCTCATTCTCTCTTTGTCTACTGTTGCTCGTCCTTTTTTGCCTCTTTAGAAGCTAAACTTTCAAGGTTAACCTTTCTGGCGTCGAGCAATGACATTTGTCTGGCACAGAAGCTTTAACCATTGCACTGTGGTTAAAAATTGTCGATTAACGAATTATAAAATTCGTTATAAACAATGATATCTGAATATTCTGGAATGTGTGTACCAGGTGTTCGATAAGCCCACTTAAATGTCAGCAAATGTAATATAAATTATTGTTTTTTGTGTTTTAGCCCTATTAAACCACTGTTCAACTCCATCTCGCTGTCTCGCTCTTTGGTTGTGCCTGTCTACTTGTTATTACTCACGCTCACATTCTCAGGATGCACGCCATTACGGTGTGTTTGTGTGTGTAGGTATATAAGTATACATATGTACATACATAAATATGTAGTTGCACAAATACATATAAGCATATGTGCAGAATATAAATGTATATATGTACATACTTGTGTGCTTGTGTGTGTGTATTTTCACAAGCACATTGGCAAGGGCAGACTGACAATTTTTTATTAGTTTACTGGAAATCTTTTGAGTGCGTCTGAAAGTGTGTGCGCTCGTCTATAGATATGGACTGGAAGATGGCAGGAAGATGAACCGTAGACAGCGTCTGGCGCCCAATCTCTTCCTCTTACATTCTTGCCGAGGCTGTTGTCCTTATTATTGTTTGTGGATGCGCGCGTTGTCTGCTCCAACGAAAGAGAAAGGGACAAAGCAGGGAAAGGTTATTAGACTTAGCCCAGACATCGATGTCCACAACGTCTGCTTTATATTGTTATAATAACCTTTCACTTTTGGGATTGGCGGGTCGACGGAAGCGTCGCCCTGTCGCTGCGTGAAGCAGGCAAAAATGGGGGCGGGTTCATCAGACGAGGCGATTCGCCTGGTGTCCTCTTGTTGGTGTGGCGCAAGTGCTTTGTAATTTTGGCAGACGTCGAACTCTCTGCCACATTACGAAAGCAACAACACTACGGTCAAATCGCAAAATACGAGTATATTGCGTAGGATACTTTGCGGCTTTTCCTTTGGCCATTGACTTGGCTGAGCACGAAGGAGCAAGAATCGCACTCAAGTGCAAGGTCCTCGCACGGTCAACAGTCAATGCTCTCTAGTGACTCTGTCTAACGTGGCGTGCCGTGTTATGTTCTGAGCCTTAGACTGAGGAATTATAATGAATGTGTATGTATGTTGAATTATGTATTTACAAATGATGGCGAATTAGGACATCAAAAGAAACAATATGCACGCTTTAACTTAAAATAGACTCTAAGATGATAAATGCTATTTCAGTGCAATGTTAACAAGTTATTTAATAAACATCTTTTTGTATAAAATAAAATTGTCGGAATATCGTAAATACATTTGAATTTATTTTTATTCAAACTACCAGTCTGCCGTAGTTGGCGTTAAATCGAATTCGATGCTTTTGTATGTTATGTCGCGCAATAAAATAATATTGTTTTTCCCTGTAATAAAATCAATGTAGAACTGACATGTATATATTAATATATATATTCATATATACATTTCGGTTTCTATTAATTGTTAAAATTGCGAAATCTTGACAAATTCTAAACAGTTTCAATGTCAAAATTAAACAAAACGACATAAATGCATGTGTAAGTACATAAATATGTTAAATAGGTTAACAGCATGTTGAAATTGTTGTACCTCAATCCGGCTTTATGCGCGGGTGGGAAATAGAAAAGCTGTCACACTTTTGCTGAAACTTTCTAATGCATCAACGAACATCACAACGTGCAATACTGCAACTAAAATTGCAACTGCGCTGCGACTGCGCGGCAACTGCAACTGCAACTGCCGCTGTGGCTGCTAACGGATGTGGATCGCAGCAGCCACATTATGTGTGCCAAATGCAGCCAACAATGGCAACGAAAGCAAAAAAAGAACCGGTTGTGTTGCTTGACTAGCATTAGATACCCTTACCTTACCACTCTGTGCCATGTAGCGAAGCGCATTTTGCCAAAATGCACTGAGGCTGTGTAGTCTTAGACTTTAACAAACCTCACGTCTTTCCCACAATGCTCAGGCGAATGAGAGTACGTGTAATTCCAGTCAATACAAAAACAAATTTCACCAACCCGCAATCTGCATTTCACTGTAAATTACTTAACTAATTTCATTGTTTCGCAAAAGCTTTTGCCATTTGATCATCAAGATCATCAAGTGACCATAATTTCCAAGGAGCAGCAACTATTTCGTCCTTTCACAATGCCAATCGTATGAAGCAAACTATGATCGTGATAAAGAAATATAGAAGTTAATAAGAAAAGTGTAAGCAAAGTAAATATAAATTCGATCACATTCCGAATTTTGTGCGTGACTTTTTCCAATCTGAATGTGTTGCCAACGATGTTTTATCTAGTTCGGATGGAGAATTAACAATGGAAGTATCTTAATAAACCTTTTAGCGAACAACTGATTTACACGCTACTCACAGGGTAAAAGGTTATTAAAGGTTTGAGCCTACAGGAAATCTACAGGAATCTGTTTGTTCGTCTGTCCTTCCGTCCCTATGAACCATAGATCTCAGAGAGTATAGAGAAATAATTTTTGAAAGCAGTTGTTAATGTTTCACGCAGAACAAACTTAAGTTTGTTTTAGATCGAGGCCTCCTCTCTCTCCTCCTTCCCCGAAAATCCGAAAAAATCAAATAGGCAGCGTAATTTTAAATCTAGAGTTTTGGTATAATTACAATTCAATTTTAACTAATATAAGTTAAATATTTAAGAAAAAGTTGACTGTTTTTTCAGTGGTTGACAAATAAACATAGTAATTTTGTAATTTTACAAATCTAACAGTTAAATAGGCTGTTTGAGTGACATGTGTACATTTTGATAATTAGATTGTTATAAAAATAGAATTTGATAATTTGTTGACTACTCGAACCAATTTTAATATTTTGCTCTTGTTCTTTTGGTTCTAAAACTTAATGTATTCGTGAATATATAAAACCCTATACACAAAAACGACGCCAGTTACAAAATGACAAAAGCACAAAAAATCAAAATTTTTAAGTGTTGATTAGTAGCTAAAAAACAACGCAATTTAATAGAGTAATGAGTAATTACTAAATTGATGATAAGATGTTGTTTTTAAAATGTCATTGATTATTATAATTTTTATAATATAGAATTTAAATTTGAGAAAATATTTAAAAAATCATAATCATAATTTTTGATAAAAACATAAATAATTATTATGTCATTGATTATTATAATTTGTATAATATAGATTTTAAATTTGAGAACATTTTTAAAAAATCATAATCATTAATTTTAAAAACATAAATAATTATTATGATTACTGTACAATATTATACTATAATATATACAAAATTATGAATTATTGTAAAAGGTGTGTATATATGTATTATCCTAAGAGGATCAGTTTGATGCTATCCTTTTTCTTATATATACTGCAGATTGTTATGTTTCCAAAATGTTTAATAACACACATCCTACAAAATCTGTTGGTTATTTACGGGTACGTTTAAGGCCAATTGCATACACACCAAAATGGGCCACAATCATTAATTCATGCATGCAACAATCTGCAAACATCTAATGGCAGTGTGTGCGTGAATGCTGCAGTTGCATTCAGTGTTGACGTCAAAACCGACACACAAAAAATAGAAAGTTTCGCGTTGCATTATTTGCCTGTTGCAATTGCGGTGCCGCAGTTGTTGTCTGTTGCCTGTTGTCGATGTTGCTAGCATTTTCTCTTTGCAATTTGATTAAATAAAATATTGTGTAAAAGTTGACGTTGGCGTCGACGTCGTCATTTGTTGCCAACTTTCCAACTGCAGTCGAGGCTTCTAACTCGGTTACGGTTACTAGAAGCAACAATAATTACATTTGCCCCACTTTACTTTCACTTGGCGAGAGTCACAACCAAAGCGAAGTCGAAGGCGAATGCAATTGCAACTGCAAGCGCGCATAGCCGTTTCCACAGTGACGGCGCAGCAGCGACAGCGACAGCGATAGCAACACCGAAGTCGACGCTTGCAGCGCCGCAAACTTTGACTTTGACTTTGCGGCGCTATGCAGCGTGTGTGTCTATGTCTGTTGATGTGTTGCATGAAAAGTTGCAACTTTTTCCACTCGCTTGCTTGGTGGAAATTGTTTACCGTTGCCTGTTGGCAAAAAGAAAAAGTGGGTCAAGCGCAGCATTGTTGTCCATGATTGTTATACGCTGTTGTTATGTTGCTGCTCTTGTTACTTGTTGCATGCTGCCACGCTGTCATGCCGCCTGCTGCACACGGCGCTTTTAGCACTTACTTGACAATTACCTAGCGGCAATTTCGTTTTTCTAGCATTTACATTTCATCTTCGCGAAAATAGGTTACCACGATGATTTTCTCTTTTTTTTTGTTTTTGTACTTTTCATTCAACATTTCCTCAATTTTTATTCTCTATCATTTAAAGTTATATT
This sequence comes from Drosophila albomicans, assembly GCF_009650485.2. Taxonomy (NCBI): domain Eukaryota; kingdom Metazoa; phylum Arthropoda; class Insecta; order Diptera; family Drosophilidae; genus Drosophila; species Drosophila albomicans. The sequence goes on from NC_047628.2 coordinate 2,220,173, forward strand.
ACTCAATAGTACAGCAAATCTTAGATTACCTATAGTATTTTACATTACATTTAACGATCGCAACTTATTTTTTGTTTTTGCTTTTTCCAGTTTCTTCACAGGTTACTTTCTGTACATGAAAAATACCAATTTTGTTCTCTTATTTTTCCCCCACTTTTTCGCTGGGACGATCGTGGTCAATATGCCTACGTATTCTGTACCTATGCATACGTTAAGAAAATGTTTAATTCTTACTCCATATCAGCTCATTCAAATGAGTATAAATTTAATAAATTTGAATGAAGAACATAATTGCCACATATCTTAGAAGTTAGTGAAATTATGCCAAACTTACATATATCATGTTAATGCAGTGTACGTAGTAGATTAGCGATTCAGGGCGAAAGCTTAAGAAAAGCGTTCAATTCAAAAGTTTTTTTATACACATAATTGGTTCTTTAGAATGTCATTAAAAAAAAGCAAGGATTGAAAATGTACAGTTTAGAACTCATATGTGATACAGTTTATAGAAACGGCGATAATTGCACTTGCAATTCATTTTATACAATTGAATCGCAAAATTCATATAAATTTAGTATTTGCATATAAATTTAGTATTTTTAATTTAGTATTTTTGCACATTGCAAATAATTCCATATTTGTTTTTGTGTTAAATATGGCGGTGTAATTATCGACATTCTAACTCGTTCATATGTTTTGGCATATGAACATATTATTGTTCTTCTTTTGACTTTGAAAATATGATGTGAATTTCATATACTTAAGTAAAAGTAAAGTATTACATTTCATTTGACATGGTTTGTTTTCTTGACATTGCTGTTTCGCGTTATAATGCCGATGATGAAAGTTTTTGTACGTGTTAGTTAAATTATTTACATAAGATAGCACAATCGCGATCTGTAGTGTTCCAATGACTTCAGTTACATTTGATTAAAGGGGAGAAATTAGAACAAATATTTTTGGGTATTTGGGCTTGAAAGAGTAAATATGAATGTAGTGTTAAAAGTTATTCAATTCACGCAGACGGGCAGAGTTTAGTCTCAGACTATGTAGTAGTGAATTAAGTATGTCTATTAAGCAGATCATCAAGCGCATTGGTAGTTTAGTTAAATACCCAATTCGGGGCACATGGTGGACAAGAACAGTGACACTATGATTATGTCATTTTTGTTGTTGCTGTTGTTATCGTCGATGCAATATGTTGGATAAAGTACGTATGTGTTTCTGCAACTCCGATTCCATGCGATAGCATTCCTCTTCGAATATTTTCCGCATTGACTGCAGCTGAGGCAACTTGTCAGCACGCATGTTAAGCAGATCACTGAAGAACTTAGACCAGACATGCTTCTTGAGATAGCGCGGCAGTTTTTGACGTATATCCCATCCGGCGGGGCGCTTTTGTGGCTGCATGTATTCGCCAAAGAGCATGACGTGCACCGTGCTGGCAATACAGAATAGATCCGTTTCATATGACCAAGGACGACCCTCCTGCATTTCGATGCAAGTGAAACCATCGGTTTGAACCACCTTGCGGAACTTTGTATGCTCAGGGTTAGGGAAGAGTGACATGTCAATGGCGCAGCCAAAATCGATGAGACGCAGAGAAGGTTCAACACTGTCGACACTTGGCACGCGCATCAGCAGAAAGTTGTCCGGTTTAATGTCTGCATGGATGATGTGCTGTCGATGCAAATGATCCACAATATTGCAAATTTGCGCTGAGAAGTGCATCACTAGCGATTCGTGCATAACTTTTGTGGTGGCCTGCCGAATTTTGTTGTTAATATCTAGCAACGAACCAAACGGAGAGAATTCAGTAGCTATCAAGCTTGCATTTGGTGCTATAACCGCAGTCGATATATCCATCAATCCTGGCAGCACTTCTCGTTCCTGAACACGCTTCAAGACCTGTTGTTAAAGATCAATTGATTGATTATTGTACTAAATCAAACTGCAGATCATTTTTTAAATCATGTCGTTCTGAACAAAATGAAGTAATGTTTGAGAAAAAATATCTTTAAATGTTTTGTAAGAATGTCTCTGATCGACAAAACATGTAAGAAAGCTTCAGCCGAGTGTGCTCGACTGTGAGACACACTCTACCCTTTTTAAATAAAATTAATACAGCAAAACAATTCTTACCCCAAAAACAATCAAAATATACCGAATGGTATATTCCCCTTTTGATATAGTACTACATTCAAAATATACAGAATTGTCAGCGAAATCAACTAAGACCCGTAGTAATTGATCCAATTTTTCTATACAAAAGTATTTCTTTCATTACTTCAACAATTTTTGTCTGATCGGAACTAAATTTTCGGGAATCATAAATATTGTAGTTATTTTTGTATGTAACAAACAAGTAAGAAAGCTAAAGTCAAGTGTTCTTCTCGGCTGTAAGATACCCACTACCCATTTTCAATAAATGCAAAACAGTGCGGTATTATTCCTAAAACATACAAAATTAATACAGCGCAAAAATAGTTAATTATACCAAAGACTATTATTTTAATATTTTACAGTACCATAGTATAGTGTAACGTTGGCACCACTGACGTTTGTTGAGAAAAAAAACTGCTACAAAATTTTCGGAAATCATAAATACAAACTTTGTTTATATCGCATGTAATAAAAATCAAACTCTTGCATCAAAACTACATTTGCTATTCGATTTTCTTTTTATTTGCGGAGTCGGAAATAAGCGTGGAAAAATCTAAACCAACAAGTGTAGTCTCTGAGATCTAAGTGTTCATATAAACAGACGGACATGTCTATATCGTCTCGCTATATATAAATACAAATCATTCTCCCTTCTTGTTCTCACTTGTGAAAAGGCGGGTATTTCACAGTCGAGTAAACTTTACTGGATCTTTTTTACTTTCTTTATCACATGTTTTAAGATGCGATAAAAACAAATATTTTTCCAACAAAAAGTGCAAAAAAAAATATACAGTAAAATCATATTTTTAATAACTAACCAAAATAAGCTAATACTGCACATATACCACTTACCTGATCACAAATATAAATCTCCCATGTATTTGGCGGCTTCTGGTACTTAAGAGCCACAACATGGCCGGTGCGAATATCGGTCGCTTTGTATACGGATCCATAAGAGCCGCGACCCACTTCTTTGTCAATGTTGAACTGTATGCTATCGAGGACATTCAATGTGCGTGTGTTAGATATTTTTGGCAGTGGCGTTTGCACAACTTTGTAGCTAGCGTGTGCATCATCATCGCCTGGGAAATTGACTTTTGTGAGGAATGCGCGACAGAGTTCGCTATTAAAAGGATCAATTGCCTCCTTAGCCAAATGCCTTGCGATTGTCTCTAAGGCCTTTGCAAGACGACGTTCTTGCGCCTCCGCATCATGCTGTGTGGCAAAATATGAGTTCTCCTGGAACGTGGAAAAGTCATTTAATGCAGTTCCACTTGCGGATGTTGTCGTCAAGTTGTTATTATTATTGTGCGGATGTAAAGTTTTGTTGTTGTTGCTGCTGCTAATACTTGCCACATGTGTGGCATCGCGAAAATGAAGTCTATCGACGGCCATTGCCAATGAACTATTCGAATTGTCCAATCCGCCTGCACTAGAGAACGAAAAGTTGGCATTGTCATTGAAGGTAGCATTGTCTATTGGTGCAATCGCAGCAGTGGCATCAGTTCCATCCCCAGTAGCACTAAGCGCAACAGCATCGATGCCATTAATCGCTTGTTCCGCAACTGAACATGAGGAATTACTGTTACTACGCGGCTCCACTTGAAACTTTCCAATTCTAGCCTTGACCCGCGCTCTGCGATTGTCATTGCCAATGCTCTTTGGCGTCGACGTTTGGCACAACATGTATGGATGAAAATGATGTCCGAGATTTCGTTGGCGTTGAACAGTCCCAGTCCCAGCCCCTCCACTATAATCTTGTACATTTTTGGGTGACGCTGGCAGCGTTGTCATTATAGTTTGTGCTGTTTGGGGCGTTTGCGGCATTTGTGCAGGCGAAGGCAATTCCTGTTGCTGATGGTAAATGCTCTCAATGGTATAGGCACTGTAGGTGCTGCTCTCAAGAGTGCGTTCTTTTTTGAACTTCATCTTAATGGAGCGGTTTTGATGCTCAAACGTTGTCTGCGCTCGAAATAGCATGTCCGCCGGAGCACCATTACTATATGACTTGACTGGTTCGTTGTCGTCATCGACCTGCTGATCGGAGTCCGCTTCCTCCGAATCTTCCTCGACTGATTGATTTGACTGCTGATCCTGGTCGGCTTCATCTTCAACATCACCATCCTCCTCTTCTGAATGTTCGTCTTCAGCTTCGTCATCGTTTTGTGTAAAGATTTCACCATTCATTGCGGTCATGTAATATGAATTCTGTGACTCATAGGAATCGAACATAATTTGTTGCTGCTGCTGTTCCTGTTCGACTGAGTAAATAGTCTCTTTTTTTAATTGTGGCTCATGTTGTGTCTCGCTTGGCTCATTGCTTCGAACAGCTGACGGTGCCTGTGATTGCTGTTTACGTTGCTCCAACATGTGTGCGTACTTGCGTGCTAACAGCTCCTCAGGACTGTACTCAACTCCTGCACCTGGTGGATATACCAGCTGTTTGGCATAGTGACAAATCCTTGAGGGATCGTCTGGTTCCTCCAGTGTCAATGCTGGTTTCCAGGTTTCATGGTTGTTTCGTCCATATGCGTGAAAATTCCGCGGCAATCGAATGCCCTCAATTTGCGTTGATGATTCGGCAGTTAAAGGATCTTGTTGCGCTTGACTCACATTTGCGTCGTCGGCGGCCATGACCTGTTGCAAGTGTGGCTCATAGTGTGGATGGGAGGCGGGCTAAAATTAGACATTTGTAAGCACTGTGTGTAACGGTGCTGTAATGCAATATTTATTTACCCGATCTTCATGATTTTGGTGAACTATTGGAGCGTAGTGACGATGGTCAAGCGTCGCTTGATTGTGTGAAGCTGCAGCAGCTGCATGTTGGAACTGCTCCTGTAAATGAAGAATTTAGAATTAAAAAATTGTTGGATTTGAAATTTGTTGAATCTCATTTAAACTTGCATTTCGCATTCTCTTTCTAAATATTACCTGTTCTTGATGCTGAAAATGTGCTTGCGGCGGGATCTGTTGATGAGAATGAGCATGAGGATGATAAGCAAGCTCATCAGGATGCTGTTGATATGATTGAAAATTCTCTTGCGGCAGCTGGTGAGGCCTAGAAGGCGTTGATGTAGCGGGTTGCGAGTAAGTCTGGTGTGACTGCGGCTGTAACTGTGAATGTTGATGTTGATGATGATGGTGATGTTGGTGTGGGTGCTCTTGCTGGTGATGATGCGCGTGAGAATAAGGAGTCATCTGTGGTATTGTCTCATGTGGCTGTGGGGGTTGGTGTAGTTGTGACGGCTGATGCTGCACATGCTGCTGGTTCGGATGCTGTTGGTGCTGTTGCTGCTGTTGTTGATAGAACAAGGAACGAACGTATGTGAACTTGGTGTGCGCATTCTGCAGCTCGGCATTGCCCTGTGCCTTCTCTTGGAAGGCAAGATTAAATACTGCTTCGGCATCCTTGAACTGTTCACGCGCCTCGTAGTAGCTGGCCCAGCCTATATAAAAGGCGGCCACTTGACGGCCAGTGCCACGCTGAAACAGCACTTGGTAGAATCGCAGCTGATCTGTCTGCATGGCAATGTATTTGAGCCAGAGACGCACTAGACGCACATCTTGTCGATAGTAATCGTTATGCTCGTACAGAGTGAGACAGCGCTCCAGGGTCTCTCGAAACTTTTGCTCTGGATCGCTATGCGCATGATTCTCATACCAGCAGATATAGTTGTACCAATGATCAAGGGGATCTGGTCCTTGATACAGCGATATGGCATGTTCCCAAGCCTGTTTATCCTTTAGGAAACTATGCATCTCATCTGGACTTAAATTCACGCTCACTGTGTTTGTTTGATTTTGGTTTTGGTTTGCGTTAGCCCGCATATATGAATGCATGGCCATTTTTATATTGCTGCTTGGCAAGCAGTCGCCGGACCGTAGTTGGAATTTTAATGCATATGAATGCGTATTTCTAAGTTTCGTAATAAATGAAAATTATTTAATTTGCTCTTTGACCGAGGAGGCCGTGGCAGTCGTGGGAGCAATATGTATGTTAACAATAAATATTAGAAATACGATTTAAGACTTTACTTCTGATCAGATAATGCGCGTTTTTGAATTATATAGCCGTACACTTTTGCACTTAATAACTATTAACAATTTAAAAATGTTGACTTATTTTTATGTTTTTTATGTCGCTGTGGAGCTGCAAAACTATCGCTACGTTTTAGTGGTGGCTTAACGATTACACGTAGAGCAACGCTGTAATATGGGTTAATCGTGACTGACAATAATATTGGTATTCCTGTAGAACACATGTGCGGTAATCGGTGCCGACAATTTCACAATGATATAGTTCATAAATAAAAACAATATTTTTCTGCTAAGATAAATTAAATTGGATACAATCAATTAAGTGATATAATCACGTTAGTCATTTTCTTTTACCGTTTCACTTATAGGGTTGGGCAAGTTTTAAAACGATTTATATTGCAACGTTAATATTATCCCAAATGCTTTGTAACTTGGTCGCACAACTGAGGAGTACAATATATAAAATATTCATTTCAAAATTGAGCATCAAAACTGAGCTGCATTAAGCGTTATTTCTAAAAGCTTTAAAAAGATTTGAATCGGAATTGTTTACAAATGATTAATTTTATAATTTAATCTGATTAAAGTCTAATCTCGCACTAAATTAGCAAATCAAATTGGGGTATTAAATTGCGAATATTAATATTGCAAATGAGTAGATTTATGGTAAACAATATTGACAACTGATTATTGAAGAAAGTGGTTATTCCAATGCCTAAACTCACATCAAAGAGAAAAAGGCGAGTTTCAAGAAATTAACATACATGTTTCAAAATATTTATCGAAAAATTTGTAAATTATATGTTTCGATAAAATTAGTATTTTTAATAAATGCAGCTTATGGTCACTCTAGTGCTATACTATATTATGTTTTTTATCAAACCTTAAAAATTGACGTATATAGTGTTAAATCAAATAATTTGTGCAATTTTTTTTGTTTATTTTATAGTCTTATGTGGTTCTAATTGTTTTAAATTACCAACTGTTCTTGTTAACAATAATTTTGATTCTCTACCGAGGAGCTGAAGTCGAATATTTACAAAAACTACACAATCGTAGTCGCTTTATCGATTTCACCAAAACACAGTATAAACAATTAATTATTTATATAATTATTCAATTTAGCAAGACATCCATAATTGTAGAGTCGCAACAAAATGATTAATCTGTTCTTACGCTGTTCACATTGCAGTGAATTGCATTGACATGTACATACATACATATGAATGTTCGAATGCGCCTAAGCATGTACACATCTATCCATACAAACATATGTATGTACAATACATACACCCACACACATCAATTTTGTAATACATAGTATAAGGACTTTAAGTGAGTCTTGCTTGCGCATTTAGAAAATGTGAATTTCCATATTCGTTGAGAAATAGTTTTTTATTGCATGCTATTTATTAAATTATGTTAAGCAATATTCCCAAATTATTATGAATGCTTAAAATAAATGAAACATTCTTCTTTGATTCTAATGCATTCTTTTACCTTTATCATTAATATTAGACTAAGACGTGCAGCTTCAAGACAAATACTGCCAATAGAAACACATATGTGTTTACGGACCCATAATAGTAAATGCAAATGGGTAAGGGCACGCACTTGTACTATTAACTGAAAACGTATTTATTTCAAATAAGTATTTTAATTTCTATCCAGTTACCCAATTCTTTATTTTATATATAAAGTAGTTGTGTGTGGTAGATCGATCAATTCAAGATTCTTTTCAAATTTATATGAGTTAGAAAGGAGCACATAAACATTAATTTCCCAATGTTCTTGGTAATCAATCAATGTGCAGTTTGAAATCTGTAGGCAATGGATATGATTTGGTTGCAGCTACATGTATTAGTAAACATTATTTTTTATTAACTTCTCTATCTTGAATTTTGTTTTAGCAACGGCTATATACTGAATTGGCGACTGTTTAGATAATGGAAGTGTCAGCCGATCCATATGAGCAAAAACTATATCAAATGTTCCAAAGCTGTGAGACAGCTCAGCAACGAAACAATGGTTTGCTCGATGAAGCTTCACTGACTCGACTTTGTCAACTCTTGCAACTTCGGGATCAAGGATCTGCACTGATTTCTAGTCTTACCGCGAATAATAGCACCAAGATTGGCGTTTCGTTTGAGCAGTTTAAAGAGGCCCTGCTTCATTTTTTAGGTACAGAGTTCGATGGTTCAACATCGCGACCGGGATTAGGAACAAAGTCAGGATTAAAAGGTAAAGTTAAGGTAGCGACAGCTGTTGATCATAAAATTTGAATTATTAATTACGGTGGGATGAGTGGGAATGCCAGACTACCTGTAACTGATAATTGGCCTGATAGTCAGGTAGAGTGCGGTAATTTACATATAAATATTGGACACGAAGTGAGTATTACTTCAGTTTCAAGTTGACGCTAATAGTGGCAAGATGGGCACACGACTATACTATAAGAAGAAAAAGGGTTCCGACCCAATTATTGATAAATTGGCAGTTCGCTTTGGTAAACATTTCATCTCGAAAAAAACAAAATATACACCAATTTCCAACTTAGTTCTCTTTACATTTAAAAATATATTATTTTTCCAGAACGATCCCTGGTGATAAGTGACGAGCCAACTAACACAAATATTGAGAGTCCTCCCGAGGGAGAAGCTTCGGATCGTGAAGTTTCTCCTAAACTAGTTGTGGGCACTAAGAAATACGGGCGCCGTTCAAAACCGCATCAGGATATTGGTATAAATGCGCAATCTGCCACAGACTCGGACAACACAGATGAAGATCCGCATCAAAGTGTCAATGGCTGCACTGACCAGATAGCCCAAGTATGTTTGCATCTGTTGTTGAAGTTAAAGCTTTTAGTATAAATTGTATTCTATTCACTTTGCAGGTGCAACGCTCGTCGTCACAAAGCGATATACCAGGCAGCCGGCGTCTGCGTTCCATCCACATTAATGGCAGTAAGCTGAAGCGTTGCGCTTCATTACCAGCTCGCAAAAATCTTCAATTTAAAATGCTGACTTCCACGACAACATCCACGACGGTCGCCACTCAAGTCGGCAGTGGTAGCAATAGAAGTAATCTAAGAGAACCAAACCAGGAGTGTAGTAGCGTGGAGTCACTAGGTAAGTGAAAACGACGTAAACGAAATATCTTTAATATCCAACACATTTAGATATTAGTCATGTGGCAAAAAAATATAATAATCACTTGTTGGTTCTACACACTTCAGGCCATCATCAGACAACACAGTTAGTGCACTGCGGCGCCGGATACCGTTTAAGTTGCAAAGGTTTGTCCGTTATCGGGAACAAAGTACCAACACTAGCTTCAAATCCACTGATTTCACTGTCCAAAGCCACTCAATCATTTCCGCACTCTGTAATGCACTCTTAAGTCCAACTCATTTCTGTTGCCCAAATTTCACTTTGATGTATGGCTCTGGATCATTAAGAACATTTTATCCTATCGGCAGTTGCGCCTAAATCATTTAAAGTATTAAACTTAAACCTTTGCGCTATTTGCATTTTTGTGCCGTAAATAATTTATTCTGAAAACAAATTTAAAAGAAAAAAACTTCCAGTGCTAAAATACAAAGAATAAAAAAGCTTTAAAAGTAGTTTTAGCACTCTAGAATCAGAATCAGGATGATGATCAATATATAAAACTAAACTTAAACACATAATAATAGTATGTTTTGAGGACATTTCTAGTTAAATATTTGTTGTCTTTATCATTTTGTGAGATATTTTCTTGTAGTATCTCCAATCTTGAGTTGATATCAAATATTTGTGATCTAGGTTTAAAGTAAAGTTAAATTTGATCCAAAACTTAACTTAGATGTTTAACAATCAAATTGACGCTTTTTTAGAGCTCTACTATAAGCTTTCGTTTACATATCCCATCTGGTATTTTGGAGTATAATTCTTAGTGTACAGTGTAATATTTTAGTAATTTTATAGTTAACTGGTAGTTTTTTAATTTATATTTACAGATATTGTGACACCACAACAACTCGAGACCTTAAGTGCGCACAGTATTATTGAAACCTGGGAAATGTCGAGTATCGCAAATAGCAGTGGATTGCTGCATGCTTTGGGCTTTGATGAAGTGGACGTGAACCTTAGTCAACTGACTAAAGTTTTGGAAGAGGAATTGCGAAGTCTAGATCATGATCCGCAAACCAATATGTTACGCGCTTTGGTTTCGCTACAAGCGATGGAACTGGGTTCGCTGCGACAGGCATTCCGTCAGCAGCACGGTGAAAATCTAAAGCTTCGATCGGATAACAAGGCTGCCAATCAGCGTGTGTCATTGTTGGCTGCCGAAGTGGATGAGCGGCATGCAATAATGGAAGAAAATCGCAAGCAGCAAGTGCTTCAACTTGAACAGAGACATGCGAGTATGGTGCGTGAATTTACGCAGCGGATAAGCAACGATCGGGATCACTGGACAGGCATGATAACTAAACTTGAGGTACAGATCAAGAGTTTGGAACAGGAGGAAATTAGGTTGAAGACCGATCTGGAGTTGGTGCGTAATGAAAACTCTGAACTGCAGATCGAACAGCAGAACTCTCAACTCCAACTGACCGAGTTACTTGAAAAAAACATCAAACTGAACCAAGATCTGGCAAGCTCGGAAATTCTAGAACCAGTTGTAAAGCAAGATCTAGCTTCTGAAAAGAATAAGATTTCAGAAGACGATGAAATGTTGCATGTAATTGAAAAAATGACAGCGTTGCAAATGGAAAACGCGCAGTTGCGAGATAAAACCGATGAGCTAACAATAGAAATTGAGAACTTGTACGTCGACTTAGCTCGTACAAAATCAAGAAAAAAGAAACAGGTTGCTGCTTCCTGTGGAGTATCTGCTGTCGACTCGTCTGATTTCGACGAGCTTGAAGCTGTGAATGTTGGTTTGGCAACCAAGCGTAGAGGCGACTCACCGAGCAAAACGCATATAACTGAAGAAAGTCCAAGGCTAGGGAAACAACGTAAATGTTCAGAAGATGGCGAGGTAAGCGATAACAGCGGCGATTGGTTGGCGCTTAACTCCGAACTTAAATGCTGTAAAAAACATGGAGAGGAGCTCGCTACTTTACGACGAAAAGTGGCTCAGTTGCAGCAAGAATTACAAACATCGACGATGAAATCAATTGACATGGTTAATAATGATAGTGGTAGCCGTGCCACAACACCAGAAATTCGTTGTAAAGAATTGGAAAGCAGTCTAGAGCAAATGCAGCGCGCTTACGAGGATTGTGAGGATTATTGGCAATCGAAGCTCACGGAGGAAAGGCAATTATTCGACAAGGAACGGCAGATCTACGAGGACGAACAGATTGAAAGTGACAAAAAATTTACTGAGTTGATGGAAAAGGTTCGCGAGTATGAAGAACAGTTTAGCAAGGATGGTCGACTTTCGCCGATTGATGAGCGCGATACGCTTGAACAGCAGTATATTGAGCTCGAGGAGGAGGCTACAGCCATGCGTAATAACTCCATCCGAATGCTGGAGGAAAAGTCGCAGCAAATTAATTTGCTTCAGTGCGAAATTGAAGATCTGCGCACACGTCTCGGTGAGAGTGTCGAAATTCTAACTGGTGCTAGCGAGATAAATCCGGAATCGCTGCATCAGATAAATGCACAAGTCGGGCAAAGCCCTGCCAGTTCCCCCATTAGCTATTTATGGCACCAAAGTACCATTCAAGAGCCTCTAAAATCCTTTGATGATGCTACAGAGGAAAGTAATACTAAAACATTGGCATTGCTTCCTGCATCACCTTCACGGAAAGTAATTAGCCGGTGAGTACATTTATATGCGTGATTCGTGGATGTTCAATGTTAAATAAATAAATTTAGATTAAAAATTAAATTGAATAAAATCTATTTCTTAATTTTTTTTTGCGATTAATTTACATTTACTGCTAGATTTTTGACCTATTAAAAACTATAAATACTATATAAAAAGTGAAAAAACATATACTGAAACGATTTTGAAAATAAGAAAAGATAATTCTTATAGTTCTATATTAGTACTTAAATTAGAGCTAAGAATGGTTTTGGAATTTTTTATTGTTATGTTTTTCGTTCTGATAATTGCAAAAATTTACAAATTCGTACGCAAAACAAAAAATTAACATATTTATATATTTTATCGTAAGACAGAACAAGTTTCTGAAATGAACCTTAGCTCTACATATAGGGCTAATCCAAAGCCTTAAGAATAACCTTTACTTATTTTTAAAATTGTTTTAGATTATGTTTTTTTTTCACTGTAAAGACGGTCGCACGCGACAAATTCCATCAGAGAATTATATATATAGACGCATGTTATAGGTTATTAAAAAAGCATCACATTTAAATGAATAGTAATATGTTATTTTCATTTAGCGGTATGGCTACGGATCTCTATTGGTCTATGCTCCGCTCCTTCTAGGGACAGCCGGTTAAACCTACCTACCTAAACGCAATTGACAATTAGTCATATAATCCATATAAGAGAGAAGTTAAATATAGTCGAGTTTAGAATATGAAAACGATTTAAAATGTAAAATGTCAATTGTACTTGTATCGGCAAGTATATAAATAATGAAAGTAAAACCTAGACCAAATTAGCATTTAAACAACAGATTAGTTTTTGTGGCCGCCAACCATGTCGACATAGCCATAATCAATGAATACACCTCCATATACGGTTAATTAACTTCGATATAAATAAAAGAAAACATATTTTTATTACCAAACAATCTCAGGTGAATCTTTTTTTATTCCTGTAAATTGTAAAGTTCATATGCATATGCATTTTTGGATTTATCATATTGAGTATATTTACTACATATTATCTACGTTTAAATTTAATTAAGGCTTATAGTCGTAGTATTTTTGTGTGCTTTACTTATCAATTTTAATTTTATAGAAACAATCTTACCACATCCGAGACCTCCATCTTCAGTACTACACCTCTTGATAGTTCGTCGTCGGGGCCCTCGCCCACACACTTGGATAGTACCTATGCCTCGTCCGCAGTGTGCCCGCCTGCCCCTATATGTAAGCCCAAGCAAGTGCAATCGGAGGGGGAAATTGCTGACTGTGAGACTTCGTCAACGGCATCGAACAAGAGTTTCGATTCGCACAGTGTAGTATCAACTAGTAAAACATCTTGCCTTAGCAACGACAAATGTAACAGTCCAAGCCTATTAAAGGAAGAACTAAAACGCCTCAAGTTTTTTGAGTTGTCTCTAAAAGAGCAGATTAAAGACTTGAGCCTGCAACGTGACGGTTTAGTAATGGAACTGCAACAGTTGCAGGAGGCACGTCCAGTTCTCGAAAAGGCTTATGCGGTGAGATTATTTTATCTTTGTGGTGTAGATATGTGTGACTTATAAACTTTTTTATTTGTCATGCAGCGAACCACGCATCCGACGCTGCAACAAAGGCTAAACCAACTAGAGTTGCGTAATCGTCATTTGCAAAATGTGATCAAGCAGCAACAAAAGTATACCGAGTCCCTGATGCAGCGTAAGTGTTTTAAATATACATTAGCTATATTTTTAGATATCTAACATGTTTCTACGAATATTATAATTATAGAATCTTGGCGACAGCATCAAGTGGATCTCAATGATTTACATGGCCGGATAGAAGCGCAGACTGTTATGCTTACCGATCAGACACAACGCCTGCAAAACGCTGACATACTTGTAAAAGACTTATATGTGGAGAACTCGCACTTGACAGCTACCGTGCAGCGACTCGAGCAACAAAGAGTGCGCGTCAACTTAATTCACCAACAACAGCAGCACCTTACTGGTGGCGGCTTAACTGGCCTATCAGGAATGCCTTAAACCGTAAAATATACTAAAAAGCTAAACAAAAATTGAAAAAAAGAGCACAACGAAGTCAAATCTGTACCAATATACTCGGCATTACTGTTCCAAGATATTGTTATAAATATTACATACAAATTTACTTTACATACTATTTACTCGTTTTGTATGCGTCTCATGTGAATTTCCGTTGACTTAATGTTTTTCGCAGAGATTACTAACAAAAGCGCATCATCCATAGGAAAGAACAATACACTTGTACTGATTGGTAATACAATAATCGATTAACTTAAAACATGATATACATATTTTTACATATGTATGTATATAATTTACATATGCACTGCATATACATATTTGATACATATACAATGTCAAACTTACAAATTAGAAATTCATATATTTATGAAAATATAGAAAATAGTATTTTTAATTGCATCGGAGATAAGAGAATGCACATTTATCAATGTTTATCACGTGCATTGGAATTGTTGTTAATTTTATTGGTAGTGAAATTATAAAGAAATCGAAAAACAAAAACTGAAAATCTATGAAACTTAAAAGACCTGCAAAGCTGTTACCTACCTACAAAATGTATTTATTTTGCACATTAAGTTTAGCCAATAATCTTTGTTTTGTCGGATATTTTGTTTACCTACATACATACACATTTTATTTTGTAAACGCTCGATTTAATATTTTCAACTCATAACTGCTCGTATTATGTTATAGTAAAAGCTTGTTACCTTACGATCAAATTATGTAATTACTTTTTGAAAGTATACAACATAAAAAAAAAAACCAAATATACAGTTTATTACAAATATAATTATTTACTAACGAGAGATATTAATAAAGATACTAAGATGTACATTGGTTAAATACGCTCTGTCTACTGTATTTAGCCGCCATCATAATTGCCTACCAAGAAATGATCCATTTTTAAAGATCAGTATTACCTTGGGAATTGCCATTAATAGTGCTCACGTTCTTTTATACTTACAAATATGGTCATCCCGATTTTGTCTTAACACAAATTTGCTGCTACAAAACACATATGTATTTATTTCAAATGAAGGCTTGGTATACATGTACAAAAGGGAGGCTTTTATGAACTATTTATGACCTAACAATCAAAATTATTCCAAAATTTTATGTCACAATGCCAAATACTTCAGATTGCTCTCACAACAAGATTATATATGAAAGTCTTCGTTAAAACTGGTTCGACTATATAAAGCTCTTCTTGCTGATTCCTTTTTCTTCCCTATGCCGCAATAGCCCCGCCTATAGACTAGTAGCCCGGATAAGGTGACTAATATTGACAATAATACGATTATTAAGCCAATCCAGACCCAACTTGCTCCTGATGGTAAAACTCCAAGTAATTTATTATTTGAGACATTTAGAACTTCTAATCCTTTCAGTTCAGTCGGATTCTCACAAATAACATTTGATGCTAAAATTGGCGTTGATTTGTTCACATGTTGTATAAGATAGTTTACCATGTATTCGTTGGAGATATCGCATAACCAAGGGTTATACCGTAAGTCTAGTGCATGCAGTTTGTCCCAGCGAACAATTAAGTCTCTGGGTAACACTGTAAAGTTACAATTATTAAGATACAACTATAAAAAAAAACACTGTGATTAACAGAAAATGTTTAGCAATTTAATTTTAATTTACTTTACCTTTTCAAGAGGAGGATAGTCGAAATTGTCTCCTCCAGTTACATTCTTACACATAGCATGGCTGTCAATTTCAATTAACTGGGTGTTGTCACTCAAAATTAACTCGGTTAGATCTAAAAGAACAACATGATATATGGAATATAAAAAATAAAATATACACATCAAAAGTAATGTATTTACTTTGAAGTTCACTGAGTGCACCAGATCCAATTTTGAATAAGTTGGGCATAAATGCGCAACTAAGGTATTGTAAGCTTGTCATCGCAGGAAAAATACTTAAAATAAATGTTTATTTAAAAAATCTATGCTCATAAAAAATGAGTTTTAAAAACATACTTATCTCCTTCCAAGTTACCAATTGGATTTTCGTCGAGAACCAATCGTTTTAAGTTATCCGCATAATCAAAAGCTTTTGGTATTTTATCAAACAGATTTCCAGAAACAATAAGTGTATCGAGATCTTGTGGTCCATGAAAAATGGTTTCGGGTAACGTTTTTAATTCCATATATGATATATCCAATACCTAATATTAAAAATGTAGATTTTTTATTCATTTAATTGCTTTTGGTTATATACTATACCTTTAGGGATGAACATCCTGAAAGCGCAGTTTCCGTTTGTTTATCAATCACTTGGAAGCTATTTGAGCACAAAATAAGTTCCTCAAGGTATGGAACGTGCTCAAATAAATCATCATCTAATAAATGTAGACGGTTATATCCTAAATTTAGTGATTTTAAATTCTTCAATGGCTCAAAGTCTTGAACGGAATAAGGGCCCTTGAAAACGTCTGGTATTAAGGCTTTTGAAGTCAGTTGATTGTTAGATAAGTCAAGTTTCGTAAGTTCCGTCAAATTTTGGAATGCTCCAACCGTAATCGAGGATATTCTATTGTAATCCAAAAACAATTTCTTGACCCCATATGTTGGCAGTGCAGGAATATTGGTTAGATTATTATGAGACAATTTCATAGTTTCGAAAGTAATGTCTCCATTTTGAAGAATCTCCCATTCTTCTGGGGAAAACCAATTAGCCAATTTTCGTGAACAATCTATCAAACTGTTCTTGGCATCGCATGAACACTTTGTGCATATATCACTTTTCAAAACGTCTGTTTTTGGCTGCAAAGAATTTACAATTCGTTAGTTAATATAGTTAGTTCATAATTTGAAGAAAAAATATCATATGTACATATTTTCGTTCGTTCAATTATCGTATATTTATATATACATACATTTATATATACATATGGAAAGACTTGTCTTTTCGTAAATCAATATATTTCCTAATAATGTTTCTTGCAGAACAAATATTCATAACATAACAAATTTTTAATAAAATCATGTAGGAAGTCGAAACTGTAATTTTCGTATATTAAAATTCATTAAAATTTACAAGACGGAAGGGTATTGCGATATTCTAAATAACCGATTAATTTATTAAATTGTCATGATCTTATCATATCTTTAACTATGGTGTGTATGTACATATGTACATATGTATTTGTGTGAACAGTTATGAGTCAGTAACTGAACCATTATGTAGATAGGAATAAATGTATTTTTATAAGTTCATACGTATGTATATATTTATATACTTCACATAATTAGAATAACTAAATATTACAAATTTTTACTTTTAGAGTTGTCTCTGGTGGTACTGTTGTTCCATTTTCTGATTTTTCGGTTGCAGAATTCAAAGGTAATAGAAATACAATCATTGATATAACAAATGTCATATATATATATACTGTCTTCATGATAATATGCAATTAAATAATATATTCACTAGTAATTGAAAACAATGCTGTGCGCTGAATAATAACTGACTAACAACTAAAGTTGTTCCCTTTTTGCTTTTTTCGTCTTAACCAACTTATTTCTTCCAACTGTGCTATCTAATCTTATCGGATACTATTGGTCATAACAAATACAGCTCTTTCGATTCAATAATATGCGTAATGCAATGTTGTTAAGCGCTGTTATATTAATACTAAAATTATAAAAGTAGAAAAGAAAAACTGAGTGTCTTTGGATTTCAGATTTGTTTTTAATCATAATCTAAAACAGTCACATAATATAGTGATAATATAGTGATAATATCTTTGAACGCATTAGTATTATTCTCAGAGTAAAGAGAACTAGATATGTACATATATACATGCATTTACAGATACAAACATATTTGACTGTTATTGTTTTGCTTGTAACTAGAGAAAAATCGAGGGAGTAAAAATTGTGGGCTAAAACTAAATAAGAAAGTAGATCAATTTAAAAAGATGTAATATTCTTTTGTTTATTTGACTTATTTTCATGGTTTTAGTATTAATTAATACTAGTTTAATTTTGATAGTTGCCAAATGAATGGGTCTCTTTCCTTGCTACTGCACTATGGGCAATAAGTCGCAAAGTGCGGCATTTTTACATTTTTTTTTTTGTGTTCGGTATCATTAAATTGACTTTATTTTTTGAATTAGAATACTTCAAGAATACTGAAACATATTTTTAAAAAATTTTAGACTTCGTTGATAATTTGTTATTCGCCCATATTTAAAGACTATGATCTGGACCCTCTAAAAATAAAATTGGCGGGAAAATTTGTGATTATTCCTGTCAGTTTTATATTCAAATATTAAATCAAACAAAAATGCTTGAATATGGAATTAAATCGTCAAGGTATGTAATATTAATTATTGGCACTAAATTTTTAGTACATGTGATATATTGTCCAATCGTGCTAGGTGTTGTTGGTATGTTTTTAGGTTCCTGGTAACAAATGTATCTGTGTTTCTGTGGAATGTAACTTGTGCGTCTAAGCCGGTCGAGGCAATATTAAATATGTTATTAACCAAACTGTAAACAATCAAATAGTGGTTAACATTTTTGCCCGTTTTTGCCCGATTTACGGCAAAATAATGTTGTATTTACGTCTTGTTATTCAACGTTGCTTGATTTTTGGAGCAACAACAACCGCCAAAATATCGATGAAAATGAATTAAGTGATGTTCAGCAAATCTTAATAAAAGATAAGCTTATTCAGTTTTTCGGATTGAATAACACTAATTTACGAAAATGCAACAGAAAAGCCTGCGCAATGGCTTGCATCCTCGTTCATAACTGAGTTTCTTAAGATGATGTTCCACCCGAAAAGCCTGGTCGTAAACGCTTGACGTATACTGAGGCAGGACCAAGGTTAAAGTGAAAATTAGCATTTAAACTAGTCTATGAAACAGAAAAGTCAATGCTATTGTTGCATGCCTTTTGAAAAGTGTTTATATAATTTGAATTGCTACATAATGTGAGTTTGAGGTATGCCCATCAAAACTTAAAGTAGGTACTTGATGTACATACTTATACATTAATACTTATGAGTGGTATCCAATGTCTTCAATTCTGTGAAAATGCGTCAGAAGAGCGCAAAAAATTGTACAAACTCGATATGTTTTCTCATGCAAGGAAAAACAGCCGCCTGAATACTATATCAGATGTGTTTACTAGAGCATTGGATTCCTCTGACCCGCTGCTTTCAACTATAAATCTAAAGGAACGCCGAAGATTAAACTATAAAAAAGCCTACCAAGAGATGTTATTGTAGCTCTTTTGGAATCTCCTGATATTGAGCTTCCAATAACATGGGCATGTGTAGACGAGAAGAAGGCGGAGATAATGAACTCGGGCAGAGTTACCTGGAGTTGGATGAAGAGCTTTGTGAAAAATAAATTATTAACTGGGCACCAAGGTATGGAGTCACAAAACATAATATTGGGCTCTAATTAATTTTTTATTTAATTTTGCATGGATCCAAATCAAATTTAAAATGCGAATTTGCTAAAAATATATTAATTTAATAATTTTAGTTTAATTTTATTAAATATATTATATTAAAATATTTTAGTACAAATTTAAAAAAAAAACGAAAATTATAACCTCATGGTAAGGTGGGCGGGAAGGAAGGCGTGGTCCCATTGAAAAAAGAAATAATCCGAAATTCTATCTTTATTTTTTAGGTATATGTACAAAGTTTCAGGTTTCTATCTTAAAAAATGGTATAAATGCAAATTCGGAACTTTTTGCCCACAGTGCACTGCGTGTTAAATAATATTCGTTATTGGTTAATGATTAATGATGATTAATTGTTAAAAACCAAATTATAACTCAAACAATAATAATCAAGGGATATGAAACGGATGTCGCTTGTGAGGTCAAACAATTTAAACGCCAGTAAATTCATGTTGTAATCCATATGTTAATCCAACTAATTTTAAACTCTTATGCGTTGATACCATGATTGCGTTGTTTCAAACTTCAACACTATGTATTTGTATATGTATTGATATAAATGTATAAACAAATAAAAAATTAATTTTTTTTTTGGTAGTGTTTGATTTTTTCAGAGAGATGCCCATATATTTTATTTATTCTAAATTATCGTTTATGATGTTGATGGTGTTGTTATTCCAACTTAGCGGTAATATACTCCCTCCGCACTCCTGATATTATCATAAACAAATCCCAAGCGAGTAGCACTATTAGCTATTAATGTAATCTTCTGGCTTCACGTTCAGATTCCCGCAGCCTCAGAATGTCGCCCTCACGCACGGGTCCCTTAAAGTTGCGAATAATTTGGCAGTTCTGTTCGGTGGTGGAGAGATCCTCTCTGCGTGTAGCCAGCGGTCACACCTCTGATGCGGGTGCAGGTCAAATCAGTTGCAACAATACTGTCACAAACAACAAGGTTGATGCGGGCGGGTGCCGTTTTCCTAACCGACTCGGACGAAGAGAGCGCTGTGTCAATCTCTACGGTGGAGGAGGAACGTCTTCTTCAGTCACCTCGGCCTATCGTCAGCACCTCCAAGGTTGCGCAGCGGGGCACTGGGGGCTGAAGGAGAAGGCCAAAAATAAGGCGGTGACCCGCATTCACGTTAAGCTCAGTGGCGTAGCAAACTTGTCTGTCCAGGAGAAGGAAATGCTTGCCTGGGCTAATGTGTGGATGCGAGAAAACCAATTTAGTCCCCTCCCAAAAAGCAATAAGGTGCAGACCGGTTCAGACCGGAGTTCACGGCAAACAAGCGCCAACGGTCCGCTGAGAGTCCCAAGCAAGGGGCTCTAGTGAGGTTGCGAGCATGGATGGAGAATACCCCAGACTGTCCAATGCCTACTTTTGAAGGTACTGGCTGGATGAATGGTGACAAGATGCTGACATGCAAGGACGACCCAACATTGCTTTGGTTGAAAGCGACCGTACCCAAACTGGAAGGACTATGGGAGGGGGCCAAGGTGAACGTGGAGGACAGGAATAATATTCCGTCCATGCTGAGGGCGAAGATCCTGTTCCCTATAGCAGTGCAGGGCGAGCGGGCGCTTCAGCTGCTTAAAAAGCAGAACCCGGCCATTCCAACGAGTGATTGGTCGGTGCTGAAGGTTTATGAACCTTTACCCAGTAGTGGGCAGCACGTGATCATTCAATGGGAAGATGGCGTGGGGCTTAGGGAGCGTGTACCTTCGCCTCAAAAAACGCCATTCGAAGGACAAGGACACTCACATGTTGAGGTCAAGGGAGGTAGAGGCAGATCTCGGTCTAGAGAGCATGACCGACGACACTCCCAACTTGACGGACGAGGTGGGGGAGGAACTATCCATGCAGACGGGCCCCCGGGAGTCTGCAACCCTCTAATGGGTGTGCTGCAGCTCCATAAATCAAAAACGGCTTCGGCGGAGCTCCTCCTCGCACTAGAGGAAGGGTCCGCCTACGCGGCTTTGGTCCAGGAACCGTCGATAGCGTCGGGCGACTCGGTAGCTGAAGTCGCCTAATTACAACTTATACGTCCCGACATTGGTAAGAAAGGGGTTAAATGCTTATCTACTACCTAATTTTAGCACAGACGATCTAACCGTGGTGGTGCTGGAGAGCTGCGACGAATCTGCTCCACCAGAAGAGCTGTGGAGATTGGTGGACATGGACTGCTCCTCCAACAAACAACTTATAATCGACACGGACGCCAACGCCCACGGAAGTCTGATCAATGAAAGGGGTGAGTCATTACTTGATTTTATCCATAACTATAAGCTGAGTCTAGCCAACAGAGGTGAGGAATCTAGTTATATAGGTCCCATCTCTAGCGACAGGAGAGTGGAGAGTCCTGAACAGACGGGCTCCCAATGCCGATGACATAAGCATTCTGATAACTGGGAACCCTGAGTTCCATAAAGGAATTTACTTTGAGGGAAGTTAAGGCATAGGCTATAGCAACCGGGCTCAGCATTAACGCGGACAAAACGGTCCTTATCCTCTTCACGAAAAGGTATAAGATACCTGCGTGATCCCCACCCAAATAGGAAATAGGAGGAAATTTGCCATAGCCGCAAAATCAACCCTTAGGATTGCTGCTAGGGAGACTAGTACAAACTTGGACTATACTATCCCCCCTTACCTGCAATGACCACATAAACACTATATACGTGGAACCGGGCTGCCGGCGGGAAGGGTTATGCATTCCCGAAGCCCTCAAACTCTTTACCGACGGGTCGAAGATGGACGAAGGAGTCGGTGCGGCCGTATAATCCACGGTTTCCAAACACGCCTATAAACTCGCCTATAAACTCGCTGACTATTGCAGCATCTTCCAGGCGGAAGTCTTTGCCATTGGCAATGTCGGCAACATGTGCAATGTTCCGATATCCCTGAGAGCTCTAGGCAGAGAGATTGAAGTGCGCTCTAGACTTCAGTGGGACGCGAGCTGGCGCAATACTAACTCCTGCAAAACTGCAAGTCTGATGTGTACTTCAATAATCAATAATGATGTAAAACGGAAATAAGTAAAGTCAATTGATGAATAAAAAATAAAATTTATATATTTATACTTTTTGAATGCCCTCAGTGATGCATAATTTATAAAATTGGTAATTTTTGTTGATTAGTTTCTATTTCTTATGATATTTTTTTTTTTCCTGCCTGAGTTTGTTTACTTTTTCATCTCTAAATAGCTTTATGCGTGATGCAGTTTTTTTGTAAACACTTACATCATTAAACACATGCACTTGATTTCCCGTTTCCACTGCCATTCAGTTCTTTTCGGTTCGTCCAAGTCTTGTGCTGGTAAATTTCTTATTGCCAGCTGTTCAAATGTAAACAAGAGTTGGCGAACAATTTAAAAAACTGTAAAATGGAAAACTTTTTTAAATTTCAATATCTTGACAAATATTTGGACAAAATGAGGAAGATTTTATTTAAAAAATGTCATTTTTAAGTAGAATTGCTGGCAGCTATATAATATTTACATAAATACACATACTTTTTACTTCTCACATATTGATATATGCAGGTATGCTCCGGTATTCATTTCAAAATTGGTGCTCCCGTTTTCACTTTCACAAGATTCCTTCGAACTGCAAAACGAGAAATTTTTTCTTGCCGTAATGAAAAGTAAATGCCTTTTTCTACATTAAATCGGATCTTATTTGCAAAAGGAAAAAATAGTTGACTCATTGGTTTATTGTCGTTCTTTTAATTTAATTCTTGCAATTATTTTTAAAACTACTAATTTCTGACCCCACCTCAAATTTTTCTTTTTTAAAACGACTAATTTCTGACACCACCTCAAATTTAAAAATAAAATTTTGCCGTCGGCAACAACAAAAAGCAAGTTAAAAATACTTGTATAATGAAACGGATGGCATTAATTTTGTTGGAGTTGGATAAAATATGTTTTAAAAATTAATTTATTTAATTTAATTACTTAAGTGCTAAATTTTATAAAAAGAAAAAAATTGTTGAAATCACCGGAATGAAATCCATTAAAAAGTTGGCATCTCCTTTATTTGTGGGAAACAGCTGTTTGCCGTTCAACTGTTTTTTTAATGAAAGGTTTAAATCTTTATTTGCAAAAAAGACTAAAGGCAAATATATTTCATTCAGGGGAAGCATAAATAAACTATGCAGGATAAAATTATCCTTATGAGAGTTCTATCCCCGCAGGAAATTGGACATGCGAAAGGCATTCTTTCGCGTTGTTAACTTCTGACCAAAACACTAGTCAGCTGTATCAACAGTAAAAAAATGTAACGTTCCGATAGCAAAACGATGATCAAAAACTTGTGAAGATCGGAGCACCTAAAAACGAAAATCTCGGTTTTGGTCCCAAACCGAAAACGAAAAGTGAATTCCGGAGCATGCCTGATGTGAGTTTTTTAGGCAGACCTCAATGTCGTCAAGTTTTCCTCCCACAACTTAAACAACATTTCTTCGTGAATGTTAAATACATTTTTTTATTTCTATTTTCATACTTTGGCGCACTTAATTGTCAGCTATTTGTTGAATGCTGAGCTCTTTTTTGTTGTCACACCGATAAAATATCGCGGGATTTCATTATCGACACGTTAATGTTGCTCGCGAACATAGAAAAATTGGGGTATTTTCTTATGGGTTTTTACATGGGGTAAACGTAACGCTCGAACTAGACGAAAAATAACCCAAACTAACCGTGTTTTTTGGTGCGGTGGAAACGGGGCATAAGTCTTCGTAAACTAGTAACCCAAAATAGATAAAAATCAAATAATAGTTTATTTTGTACTCTGCTACAACACATAGCATCATGTAAATACATTTTGCCGTAAGTCGTAAGGTTAGTATTAAGGTTGCTTTGTAAAATTACAATTTTTTCAGTTATCAAATCGATTAAAAATATATCGGCGACATCGATATAACATCAACAATCATTGAAGTTTTTATTTTCTTATTTGAGAAGGAATAAAGAAATTTTGTTAAATATTATCAAAATATGAGCGAAGATAACAATGAAAAAGTTATTTGGACCATAAAAAATGGAGAGCTGGAGGCCGTACAAACAACATTTAGCAACGATGTGAGCTTGATATGAAACATACCTATATGTATTTATGGCTGAGTAATAAATATTTCTTAATAGACTCAGAAAGTAAACGACGAGATCAAAGGACGATTTCCAATACATTATGCCGCTGATTTCGGTCAATTAAGCGTTCTTAAGTTTCTGATTAAATTAGGAGCTGATGTTAATGTAAGTATGTGATTTATTCCTTATCGAAACATTAAATACATATGCACATATGTACATATGTGCGTAGAAAGGTATACACAGATATTTAATGTTACTCATATCTACACTTTAAAGGAAATTAACATACATACAATAATAATAATAAGTTATCCATGCATACATAATTACAATTGAATACATTAACTTGCACACTTGTAAGTAAATATAAAATATTCCAAATAATGTGCACATAAACTTACTAAAACGGAATATTTATCACAATACTTATTATCTATTTGTACTCCTGGTTAAGTGTTAAGATGTAATTTCGTTCTAACGTTCTACGTAATATTATTGTAAATGTTGGCTTATGTTCCGAATCTTATGTATCTTTTTCTCAATTTTTGTTTAAAGAAAAAAGACAAGCATGGAATTACTCCACTTTTGGCCGCCGTCTGGGAAGGACACACCAATTGCGTTGAGTATCTATTAGAAAAGGTATTGATGTGCAAAGAAAAATCTATAATTTCCTTTTTTTTTTTTAATAAATTAATGCATTTTATTTTTAAAGGGTGCGGATAAAGATGGAGCTACTCCAGACGGACAAAGCTATGTTGAAGTAGCAGAAAAAGACGAAATTAAGAAACTACTTTTAAAATAATTATTTTAATAAAATGTAATCTTGAAAATGAAAATGAACATTTAGAGTGATGTGGAAAGATAAAAATATCAAAAAGAGATCGGCAAAAAGCTATCCTATAGGTTGAGACGAAGTTAACTGCAATTAAATGAAACGAGGTAGTTTGTATTTTTTGAAACCGAAAAATATCAAACTTTGTATAGTTCATGTAAGAATCTACGCATTTTAGAGCTTTAGATTTTGTCGTAACATTGAAAACTAAGAGGGAGGAAAGTAATAATGTTAGATTTTAACTTTACTCCAACACAAAACGGTTTTTACTTATGTAAATACGCACTATATAAGCTAGATTGAAACTGTAAAACCGAAAAAAATTATCAAATTTTTATACCCGCTACCCATAGGGTAGAAGGGTATTATAACTTTGTGCCGGCAGGAAATGTATGTAACAGGTAGAAGGAGGCATCTCCGACCCTATAAAGTATATATATTCTTGATCAGCGTCAACAGCCGAGACGATCTAGCCATGTCCGTCTGTGTGTCTGTCCGTCCGTCCGTATGAACACCTAGATCTCAGAGACTATAAGAGATAGAGCTATATTTTTTTTTCGACAGCATTTATTATGTTTGCACGCAGATCAAGTTTGTTTCAGATTTTTGCCACGCCCACTTCCGCCCCCGTAAATCAAATAAATCGAATAACAAGCGTAATTGTAAAGCTAGAATTGCGAATTGGTATATACAATAATAACTATAGTATTTATGATTCCTGAAAATTTGGTTGCGATCAGATAATAATTGTCGAAGTTATTAAAGAAATACTTTTGTATGGGCAAAAACGCCTACTTACTAGGGGTCTTAGTTGCTTTGGCTGACAATCTGGTATATTGTGCCGTCTATGGTATATTTTGAATGCGGTCCTATATCAATATACCAAATATACCATTTGGTATATTCTTAGTATTTTTTAGTATATTTGTAGTATATTCGGTATATTTTGAGAATAATACCGCAAAATATATTGCTTTTAATCAAATTGGGTAGCGGGTATCTCACAGTCGAGTACACTCGACTGTAACTTTCTTACTTGTTTAAATTATGTATAAGAATGTACGCAATTCAGTTCATTACTTTTAGATTTGTCCTTCAACTTAAAAGCGAAGCGGAATATATGAAAAAGCCTTGTTGCAAAATCAATTTTTGTGTGCGATTTCATGTAAACCGCTGTTTCCATATGCACGAAATCGTATTTTATCCGCGCAACTCCATATAAAAAACGGAAGTGCAACATTTTTGCGACGTCACTTCGTTTCGCGGTTCCGCACATGTAAATGGATATTAAATCAGCAGTTTCCACACGCGAAAAATTGACAGCCTATTCTTCCTCGCCTATAACGGCAAAGTGAAAAGGAACATCTAGATGGATACTTAAAAAAATAAAATTAAAGAAAGCGCCTGAGACATTATATCGGGAAGAGAAATAATAATAAATAATATTGTGGAGTCGCAAGACTATCAGTGGGCCTCCGGTTTTTGCATTCACTTCTTTCACTTTTCAAAACGAAAACGATTTTATTTGTTTGTGCTCCCGTTTTGACTTCCATAAGATTCTTTTGATTTGCAAAACGAGAAAGTTGGACTTGCCGAAAAATAAATGCCCTTTTCTACATTAAATCGGATCTTATTTCCAAAAGGTGAAAAAATAGTTGACTCATTCGTTTATTAACGTTCTTTTAGGACCACCAGATGATCAATTAAGCATGTAAAACATTTAATTTCTGACCCCACCTCAAATTTGGAAATAAAATTTTGCATGAGTGATCTCCTAAGCTGTCATACTTTTAGTGGAAAAAGCAATTTAAAAATAATTGTATAATGAAACGGATAGCATTATATTTGATGAAGTTGGGTAATTAAAAAATTAATTTGTTTAATTTAATTAATTGAATGCTAAAATTGCATAAAAAAAATTGTGGAAATCACCGGCATGAAATCGGTTAAAAAGGTGGCACCCCCTTTTTGTGGAAAACAGCTGATTG
Source organism: Drosophila albomicans (assembly GCF_009650485.2). Classification (NCBI taxonomy): domain Eukaryota; kingdom Metazoa; phylum Arthropoda; class Insecta; order Diptera; family Drosophilidae; genus Drosophila; species Drosophila albomicans. The sequence goes on from NC_047628.2 coordinate 2,247,592, forward strand.
CCGTTCCACTCTAAAATTTGTGGAACTTGCGAAATAAATTGCTTTTCTGCAAGTGCACAATTTAGCCCATCTGGGAAGAGCACCTAATATAAATAATAGAACGAGGACTTGTTAATTTGACCTGTGTCTACTTAAACGCATTAATTTAGCGATCGAGGATTAATAAAAAATACAAAAGGTACAAATATAACTATTTTATCTAATTCCATATTTTGTTTTTCTTAATAGCCTATTTCTACTGCACTCAATTTTTTTACGTTTGTATAAGTCCCGCTTTGGTGTTTCCATTGGCACGAACCGAAAAGTACGGACAACGGTAAATTTCTCAATATGGCCGCTCGGAAATGTCAGCTGTTCAAATGTAAACACGAGTTGGCGAAGAATTCAAAAAAGAGCACGCACATTTCTAAAATGGAAAATGTTGGGCCTATGTAAGTAGAATTGCTGGTAGCAATGTAATATTTACATAAATACATTTATTTTAAACAACGGCATGGGTGTTTTTGGGAGCGCAATATTCCTGGAAACAGCAAATCTATTTTTGAAAATAATTTTCAAATTAATAGGGAAAAGTTTGGCGTCCTTGTGGAGCGCCTTTGTGAATTGGCTAAAAAAGTCACTATATTTCTCCTCCCATAACTCGAACAACTTAAATGTCAGCTGCTTGTTAAGTGGTGAGCTCTTTTTCGTTGTCATATCGATAAAATATCGCGTGATTACCCAAAAAGTGCGTTCGCCATTTCTACGTAGCTCGCGAACGTAGAAAACCCGACTTTTTTTCTTATGGGTATTACATGGGGCGAAGGTAACATTCGACCTGAACGGGAAAATAACCGAGGTTTTTGGTGCAGTGGAAAAATGCTAAAAAATAACTCTTCTATAACATAAAAGAGATCACAAATCAAAGCTAATTTATAGCGTTCATGTAATCTCTAAACAAAACAATTTTTTTTTTCATTTTGAATTTTCTGATATGTATGTAGAAATACTAAAATTTTCAAAGGAACATAATTAAATAAAAGAGAACTGTATGAAGTAGATTTTCGCTTTCTATAATAGAGTGAATTTATTGTAAGAGTGTTGGAAAATGACTTTTATGTTTCATTCAGCTGTTCTCAATATTATGACTCGTTTCTTTCGTGACATTCATTTTACTTTCTCATTGATGAGTGCTTTTAAGCAACCCTGATTTTGAATAGTTCCATTTCCTGTTTGCTCCGCGTGTAATACACTCTTTCCTATCGTACTTTTGCCGGACTAAGGTGGGTTCATTTTTCTTTGTTAGATAATTGATGTATGATATTTTTAAAACTTTATAGTTACTTGATAAAATATCAATAAGTAAAGTAATTAAGCGTAATATAAAAAAAAATGCATATTTTTGTTGAGAATTTGTTCTCTATTTCTGCATTTTCGGGTTGTGCTCACATGACTACATGCATCTGATGTGCTTATTTTTAGGTGTACATACTTGCTATGTATGTAAGCAATAGCATGTATGTACACGTATTGGTTGTGTTACTCTTAGTTTTAAATATATACATATGTACATACATTCAATTTGTGCAGCTGTAGTACATATGCAATGTTTATTGTGATGTAAAGGTGAGTGATGGAGTTACGATCAATATGTCACTTGTGGATCGTCAAAAGTAAACAATTTAGTGTGCAGAATGCAATTGCTATGTACGTATATATGTATGTACTTTTGATAATTCACATAGTGCTCATATTCTTCCAATTTAAAATATCTTTCTCCTCACACATTGAATGTTGCAGATCTGCAGAAGACAAGACACATTCACCATGCCGCAGAATGAGTATATGGAGCGTCACCGTAAATTGTACGGTAGACGACTTGATTATGAGGAGCGTAAACGCAAGAAGGAAGCTCGTCTTCCCAAAGAACGTGCACGAAAAGCACGCAAGTTACGTGGTATTAAAGCCAAGTTGTTCAATAAGGAGCGACGAAATGAAAAGATTCAGATTAAGAAAAAGATCCAGGCACATGAAGAGAAGAAGGTGAAGAAACAAGAAGAGAAGGTTGAAGATGGTGCACTGCCACATTATCTTCTGGACAGAGGAATCCAGTCAAGTGCAAAGGTCCTTTCAAATATGATCAAGCAGAAACGAAAGGAGAAAGCCGGAAAGTGGGATGTGCCAATACCGAAGGTGCGCGCTCAATCGGACGCAGAAGTCTTCAAAGTGCTCAAAACAGGCAAAACCAAACGAAAGGCTTGGAAGCGTATGGTGACCAAAGTAACATTCGTTGGTGAAAATTTCACACGCAAGCCACCTAAATTTGAGCGTTTCATTCGGCCGATGGCGCTTCGCATGAAAAAGGCACACGTTACGCATCCAGAATTAAAAGCAACTTTCCATTTACCTATCATTGGGGTGAAGAAGAATCCGAGTTCTCCCATGTTCACGTCTTTGGGTGTTATCACCAAGGGTACAGTGATAGAAGTAAACATCTCCGAGCTTGGTTTGGTGACACAAACCGGTAAAGTTGTTTGGGGAAAATATGCACAAGTCACTAATAATCCTGAGAACGATGGGGTTATTAATGCTGTCCTACTTGTGTAATTATATAATAAGTAATTTCGTGACTAATAACAACAAACGGCTTGTATTCAACTCAAATCAGAAATAAAAAATACATATTCCATAAATGAAGATGAAGTGTTTTTTATAATTGTACAACACAAATTTTATGTCTTTATTGATTTCGTTAAAATTCATGTTTCCTTTTTCTATTTTTCAGTTGGCTGTAGTGTACGACGATGCAAATCTTCGTTAAAACCCTCACGGGTAAGACCATCACTCTTGAGGTCGAACCGTCGGATACCATCGAAAATGTCAAAGCCAAGATTCAGGACAAAGAAGGAATTCCTCCAGATCAACAGCGTTTGATCTTTGCCGGCAAGCAATTGGAAGATGGGCGCACTCTTTCCGATTACAATATCCAAAAAGAGTCTACATTGCACTTGGTGCTCCGCCTTCGCGGTGGTGCCAAGAAACGCAAGAAGAAGAATTACTCCACCCCCAAGAAAATCAAGCACAAGAGGAAGAAGGTCAAGCTAGCTGTCTTGAAATACTACAAGGTATATCATCGATCCATGCATCCACAAACCACCTAAACAGAGATTAGTTACTTGATCTGTTCTTGGAATTCTTGAGTCTTGGTCTTGTGCTTGTTGACTTAATTGCTGTTAGGTTTGGAAGTGTTTGGCCATTCGGATATAAGTAACAATTATTAATATATATTTTCTGTACGGTTTTTCCTTGATTTTCATAGGTTGATGAGAATGGCAAAATCCATCGTCTGCGACGTGAATGTCCCGGAGAGAACTGTGGTGCTGGAGTCTTTATGGCTGCTCATGAGGATCGTCATTACTGCGGCAAATGCAACTTGACTTTTGTGTTCAGCAAACCAGAAGAAAAGTAATAGGACGACGCATTTAGTGAGGCATCAATTAGAACAGTGTCATTCAATCAATAAAATGCATTGATAACTAACATTTTGTGTATATTTATTTTGTTGTAAATGTTGGTTGAATATTAAATTTTTAAACCTTATCTACGTCAAATTACTTGCCTCCCAAAAATGAAGAGAAAAGGGTTCACAAATTTAGAAATGATTTTATAGATATTAAAATTTCTACTTCTGTTGCTTATTGGATATAAACTTCAAATAATTATAACAATCCTGATTTCTTAATATTAATGGAGCGGACTCTGCAAAGTAATCATATTCCTGATCAGCATCAATAGCGAAGTCTATATTAATAAATAAGACTCAATGCAGAATCGGTAACATAAAACCAATTTCTGTTTTCATACACTCAAATATTTTGTAATCCAATTTTAGGAAAAGTATCTACCTTATGGAAATATCTACTTTTACTAAACTTTTCTTGTTGACCAGTAATTTAACTGGAGGATACATATAGTAACACCCACTACAATCCACGATGTTAATTTCGATTTTAGTAATTTGAAATTAAATCTATAATTAACATAAGGAGTAAGCAGATTTCTACCAAACAGCTAATTCTATTTTTATAGGGATTTCCTAGGGTCGCATTTTTTTTGCCCTTCGGTATATTTTACTAGCTCTGCGCTACTTGTTTTCATCTGTGAGTGTACGAAAATATTTTAATTTATGTATTTTTCGAGAGGGTTGATGTATCTTTGTATCGAGTATGTACACAAAAAAATTCATTTCTTTTGTTTAGATTAAGAATCGGTCGCTAACTTACAACTATTTTGATTTTTATGTACCTCATGTTTTTTCATGATTAACTTCATATTTCTTTAAAAATTTGATTAGATACAATACTATATTCTAGATGAAATATCCACAAAGAAATGAAGAAGCCAAAATCTTGTAAAAAGCATGCTCTCTGCCAACAAATAATTTTCTTTATATTTTGTACTACAAGGTGCGTTCCAAAGTAAACAGGACTTTTAACAGAAAGACAGAACAAATAGTTTTTTCGGCAAAATCAATTTATATTATTCAAAATAGTCTCCTTCTGCTTTAATACAGATTTTTGCACGGTCCAAAAGCATGTCGAACGAATGTTTTAGCTCGTTGCCCGGGATGGCCTCCAGTATGCCGGTGCAAGCCTTTTGTATGGCCTCGACGTCTGCATAACGCTTTCCTTTCATCGGCAAATGCTTTTTTCCGAAAAAGTAGAAGTCGCACGGTGCAATATCAGGTGAATACGGGGAGTGGTTGATGGTTAAAATGTGATTTTTGGTCAAATAGTCGGTCCTTCGAATGTTGAATTCTGAGCAATTTTTGGACGTCAGTCAATTTGTGCGGAACAAACCGTGCACCCACCTTTTGAAAGCCCAAATGTTCGGTCAAAATGCGATAAATCGATGTTTTGGAGATTTTCAATTCTATTTCCATGAATTTCAATGATGATTTCGGCTGATTTTTTATGAATTCACGCACAGTTTCGATGGAATTTTCGGTGATCACGGATTTTGGTTGGCCCACATGTTCATCGTCATTTATGTCCTCACGATCACTTTGAAAACGTTGAAACCACTCGTGCACTCTGCTACGGGATAGGCAACCATCGCCATAAACTTTTTTCATCAATTGAAACGTTTCGGTAAAAGTTTTAAAACAAAATTTAATGTTGGCTCTTTGTTCGAAGCTCATTTTCGCACTTAAAACGCAATAACTTCACTTCCAATAGATGAAATGTCATGAAATTTTTACTGGAAGTCGATAAAGGATAGCAGATGTAGTGCGTTAGGCACTACATATAGATGGTGCCTCTAGATGGCGCTAGATTCAAAAAGTCCTGTTTACTTTGGAACGCACCTTGTATAGCGCTTACTGCTGAACATTTAATTAAATGTATGTTTATATACATACAAGTATATTTAAATTTAATATAATTAACTTTTTTGGTTCGGTGGATCTTTTTCTAAAAATGCCCATATGTTAGTATTCCGGAAAAATTTGAACTTTCTTCAATGTAAATGCATTTTATTATTATTGGCCCATCAGTTGTACATAATTTAGATTTAAATGGACACAAATCAAGTTTTCGGATAAGTATATAAATATTTGAATTAAAAATTAAAGGTTAATCACGTCGACATTAAGACTCTTTATCATAAATGTAACAATGTCGGTGGCCTCCTCAATTCTCTTTGATGTTGGTTTTCCAGCGCCGTGACCTGCTTTTTTGTATACGCGCAGTAGTACAGGATTCTTTTGGATATCAGAATCGCGCACAGCTTCTTGCAATGCTGCGGCAAACTTCAACGAGTGCAGCGGACTAACCCGGTCGTCGTGATCAGCTGTTAAAATTAGTGTAGCTGGATACTCTTTACTTTTAATTTGTGGTGTATGAACATTGTGCAAGGGCGAAAACTTGTATAGATTATCGAAGTGTTCTTTTTCAGAGGGATTTCCATAGTCTGAACACCAAGCATGACCAATAGTAAACTTATGGAAACGTAACATGTCCATTACACTGTAACAAATTAAATAATTCTATATGACTCGGAAACATAACATTTTTCGTTATACTAACCCAACTTGAGCAACAGCTGCACCAAACAAATCTGGACGCTGATTGATACAAGCACCGACTAAAAGACCACCATTGGATCCTCCTTGAATTGCCAATCGGTCTTTCGACGTATAATTGTTTTTAACCAAATATTCAGCAGCCGACTGGAAGTCATCAAAAACATTTTGCTTATTAAGCAATCGTCCGCCATTGTGCCATTTTTCACCGTATTCGCCACCCCCACGGATATTGGGATACGCCAATACGCCATCGAATGTGTCCACAAACATAAGACTGATTTGCGAATGAAAACAATGTGAAATATTTCAAGATGAACAAATAAATATTTACCCAGTAAGTCCAAATGATGGCAGCATGCTAATATTAAATCCCCCATAACCATAAAGCAAACATGGTCGTGGTTCAATAGTATCTCGCTTTTTCCGGATTATAAACATTGGTACCTTGGTACCATCTGTGCTGGAGTAAAAAATTTGCTCAACTGTGTAATCATTGCGATTGAATCCTTCCAAGTTAAGTTTAATTTCTCGAAACACCTTTGGGGCCTCATCCGGCGACTTAAAATCGTAATGGTAAATTGTTCCAGGATTTAGGAAAGATGAAAAATTATAGAATATCTCCGAATACTTCTTCTTTCCAGTAGTTCCAACAATAGTACCAATATCCAAATCAAATTCGCGAATGAGTTTTCCAGTATGCAGCGAATTGGCTTGCAAAATTGTCTATTTGTATTATAATGTTAGTACTGTGCAAGATTTTTACTTCAGTATGAAAGGATTTACCTTAACATCTCTTATATAACTGAGAAGAATTTTATCTTCGTTGACACATTTAGCCCAGTCCAATACATCCTTTTCATGTTCCTTTAAAATACGATTTTATAAACATCTGGTTTGTAATATTCACTTTTCAGAAGACATTACTTACTGGTATTAAAGTTTCCCAATTTTCTTCAGATGGATTGTCAAAGTCAATGCATATGACGCGGTAGTTTGGAGCATTTTTGTTTGTACGGAAATATACCTTTGAACCCTCATTTGTTATGTACTGTTTATGGGAAAAAAACAATTTTTATTAGCACTACGGTTTGTTAGTATATTAATTCAAACGCAAATTTTTGTGATATTTGAAAAAATTAAAGCATATACTTACGTCGTAATCTGATTCAAATTTATCTATAATGGTTTTCACTTCCAGCTCCGAATTGATATCTTCTCCGGGTATTAAATCAGCGTAGTATACAATATTGTCCCGGCAATCTTTAACAATCGCTAATATCAAATATTTTCCACAATCAGATACAACAGATTGGCTAAGAAGAAAAAAGTGTATAGATCATGCTATAATAATTTATAGAAGTCCTAATCAAGTTTGATGAACTTTGTGTTACCCGGTACCAGTATTAGGGGACATTATGCAAATCAGTCGGCATTAACTGAAAATTCTTCAAAGATACAGCCAATACTTTATCGCATTGTCTATAATATAGGTACCGGAACAGAATTGTCAAGTTTTACAAATCAATCGTCATACAAACGCCAAGATGGTTCATTGGGAATTTGAACAACCAAGACATCTTTATCCTGACTTTCTCCAATGCGATGATAATAAAGTTTTTGGTTTTGGTTTTGTTTCGTTTCGGATCCATCCGTTTTGCCGTCTTGGTCTGGATACCTCTGTGAATCGTAGTTAATTGCATTTAATATATAATTAAGTTTTCGATATTAAATCGACTTACTCCGTAAAAGAAACCCTTGTTGTCCTTGGTCCACGAAATCTCAGAGAATTTAACCTTTTCAAGTATTTCGTCAAAGTCTTTTCCGGTTTCAGCATTACGAATACGTATTTTAATCCAGTCGGAGCCACTCTCACTAAGCCCATAAGCCATAAATTCACCATTATCAGAGAAAGATTTTTGAGACAATGCAATTGTGCCATCCTCAGACAAGTTGTTGGGATCGAGGAATACTTTGCTCTCTCCATCTATAGAGTCTTGTTGATACATAACACTTAAAAAAAAAAAATATTATTGAAGTGTATGATGTGGCTTAAAGCTATTTTCTTAATTAAATTACCTCTGGTTTTGCAAGCCAGTATTCATGAAATAATAATAATATTTTCCGTATTGCATTGGACATCCATATTTCGGATAGTTCCACAATTTGGTAAGTTTACTATTTACTTTTTTCCATTGCTCGCAATCTTCAAGAAACGGTTGACTGATCTTATTTTGACTATCAACATAATCCTGAGTCTCTACTGCGTCAGGATCCTCAAGCCAACGATAGACGTCTTTTACTTTCGTGCCGTGAAAGTTATCTTCAATTGTAATATCCTTACGAGCTTGAGGATATACAAAAGTTTCGGTAGCAACCTTTTCAGTCTTTTCCGACATGCCGGTATTTACGCTTAAAGTATCTAAAGGTATTGTGATATATATGAATAAAGATTAATTATGAAAACTAAATTAAATGTGCAAAAAAACTATAACTTACGTTTACTTGCAGTTCCAAGATGATACAATGCACTTACAATGAATTTGCGCTGACGTTGATATGACAAATATCGCATTGTAATTATATGAATTAGTGATGAGCGGTTTGAATTTTGCAATCTAAAATATAAGTGACAGAAATATCGTTACAGAGTTATCGATACATTAGATTTTATTAAAACTAAAATATATTTATGTATGATTATTAAAATGCTCTAAATTTTGTTTTAGTTAAATTTATGATGAATCAATGCAATTAATGGATTTGTGATTTACTTTCAGAAATTCGTTTCGGTCAATGGCAGTCGTTTTATAAACTTACCACTGTTTTCAACATATAGCTCGATCTTCATATTGGAAGTGTTTTGCCCTTATTACCATTTATAATTTATAATTATAGAGAAAATAATGACACATTTAGAAATACATTTTTGTTTGGATAGAACAGATGTTGAATGAGCACCTTGGCAAAATACTGATCTGAGGAGTCCCTTGAATAGTTTTCTTTGAACACTTCGACAACAGAAACAGGAAATAGAGGCATTTTTAACCCCACAGAGTTTGTACATTCTTATTTATACCGTCTGTCATGTTAACTCATAGATTTCAGAGACTTTAATTGATAGGAAGTACATTTTGTTTGTTTCAGATTTTTTTAATGTCGCTAGATTAAATCGCATAGCGAAGTTGTCAAGCTGCGAAGTAGATGGCGGCTTCCTCTCTGGAAAAAAACAATAAATTAAATTTATTTTGGTGTTATTATACATAGCTTTTTAGTTTGATATTGTGATTTTTGACTGTTTTGAAGTTAGATTTACGAAATTTAGTATTGAGAGATATATGTATATAGATTATATTATTTTTTATTGCCGCTACCTATGTACGTATGTATAAGGTATTACAACTTCGTGTATGCAGGAAATATATGTATATAACAGACAGGAGTCATCTCCGACCCCATAAATTATATAAATTCTTGATCAGCGTTAACAGCCGTAAGAGATAGAGCTTTATTCGGCGGCACTTGTTATTTTTGCACACAGATTAAGTTTGTTGTACATTTTTGCCGCGGCCACTTTCACCTCCGCAAATCGAAAAAAATCGAATAGAAAGAGTAACTTTTATCATTGTAAGAACGTCCGATGCATATGTACACTAAGCAGAAAAAGTCTGCGTCCACACGTATATGAGTTAACACAGAGTTGGTTATGAGTCGGACGACGACAATACACTATGGGCAAAAAGTCGCAAAGTGCGGCATTTTTACATTTTCTTTTGTGTTCGGTATTATTAAATTGACTTTATTTTTTGAATTAGAATACTTCAAGAATACTGAAACATATTTTTAAAAAATTTTTGACTTTGTTGGTAATTTGTTGTTCGCCCATATTTAAAGACTATGGTCTGGACCCTCTAAAAAAATAAATTGGCGAGAAAATTTGTAATTTTTTCTGTCAATTTTATATTCAAATATTAAATCAAACGAAAAAGCTTGAATATGGAATTTAATTGTCAAGGTATGTAATATTAATTATTGGCACTAAATTTTTAGTACATGTGATATATTGTCCAATCGTGCTAGGTGTTGTTGGTATGTTTTTAGGTTCCTGGTAACAAATGTATCTGTGTTTCTGTGGAGTGTAACTTGTGCGTCTAAGCCGGTCGAGGCAATATTAAATATGTTATTAACCAAACTGTAAACAATCAAATAGTGGTTAACATTTTTGACCGTTTTTGCCCGATTTACGGCAAAACTTAATGTTGTATTTACGTCTTGTTATTCAACGTTGCTTGATTTTTGGAGCAACAACAACCGCCAAAATATCGATGAAAATGAATTAAGTGATGTTCAGCAAATCTTAATAAAAGATAAGCTTATTCAGTTTTTCGGATTGAATAACACTAATTTACGAAAATGCAACAGAAAAGCCTGCGCAATGGCTTGCATCCTCGTTCATAACTGAGTTTCTTAAGATGATGTTCCACCCGAAAAGCCTGGTCGTAAACGCTTGACGTATACTGAGGCAGGACCAAGGTTAAAGTGAAAATTAGCATTTAAACTAGTCTATGAAACAGAAAAGTCAATGCTATTGTTGCATGCCCTTTTGAAAAGTGTTTATATAATTTTAATTGCTGCATAATGTGAGTTTGAGGTATGCCCATCAAAACTTAAAGTATTTACTTGATGTACTTATACGTTAATACTTATAAGTGGTATCCAATGTCTCAAATTTTGCATAAAGTACTGGTACATTGGCACCAAATTATGGAAACCTCCGTACTTCTTCTAGGGGCTCTCCGTGAAAATGCGTCAGAAGAGCGCAAAAAATTGTACAAACTCGATATGCTTTCTCATGCAAGGAAAAACAGCCGCCTGAATACTATATCAGATGTGTTTAATAGAGCATTGGATTCCTCTGACCCACTGCTTTCAACTATAAATCTAAAGGAACGCCGAAGATTAAACTATAAAAAAAGCCTACCAAGAGATGTGATTGTAGCTCTTTTGAAATCTCCTGATATTGAGCTTCCAATAACATGGGCATGTGTAGACAATAATGATAATCAGGTAGAAGAAGGCGGAGATAATGAACTCGAAATTTTCGGGCAGAGTTACCTGGAGTTGGATGAAGAGCTTTGTGAAAAATAAATTATTAACTGAGCACCAAGGTTTGGAGTCACAAAACATAATATTGGGCTCTATTAAATTTTTGATTTAATTTTTGCTATGATCCAAATTAAATTTAAAATGCGAATTTGCTAAAAATATATTAATTTAATAAATTTAGTTTAATTTTATGAAATATATTACTTTAAAATATTTTAAAACAAATTTTTAGAAAAAAATAAAAAATTATAACCTCATGGTAAGGTGGGCGGGAAGGAAAAAAGAAAAAATCCGAAATTCGATCTTTATTTTTTAGGTATTTGTACAAAGTTTCATGTTTCTATCTTCAAAAATGGTAAAAATGCCGCAATTCGGGACTTTTTGCCCATAGTGCAATAGAGAAAAGCTGCGCTTCGCTAACTGAGGTATAAACGAAAACACTCAAAGCTAGATGAAAACTTTATTGGAATTTCGATGGTTTACATAATTTTGTAAAATAAATCTGGAAAATTGTCATTTTCAGACTAATTTTCGTTTTAAAGGGGTCTTTTCTAAGAACAACATTTTTTAGATGAATGTTCTTGATTTTACAAAATTAGTATTTTTTCACTGTATACAATTTTAATTTCAAACTATTAATTGCCGATTACTAGACCCAAATTAGAACCTAACATATACTATCCACCATTTAATTATCTCAATCCCAACTTTAAACATGGTCGTGCTCGAGTCCATACCACGATCATATACTGTACCGATACAACAGAGATCCATGTATAAACTATGTACATATGTATATGAATAGACCTAATAATGACGTGAATGGGAAATGACGCTTATGCTCAAATCTACCATTTTAATATCAAGGCCGGTTAATTTAAAGGAGAGCCGAAAACCCTTTTCGGTAGAGTTTTCAAAGGACTAACAAGCGTTAGTGGTTACGATAATTATTACCCAAAAGAAAAAGAATATGAGTATAGTAAAAATTCAGTTCCTTACTACCACACATCTAAGGCGTAACAAGTAAGAAATCTAGAGTCAAGTGTGCTCGACAGTGATATATTTCAGTGAAATATAATATTTCAAAGGTGAATTTGGTACATTACGAATGATACGTTTCTGTTTCAAAAGTACATATGTATTGTATGGTTAGTGGTTTCACATTCAAAATATACCATTGACGGCACATTATACCAGATTGTCAGCCAAAGCAACTTAGACCCCCAGTAAGTAGGCGTTTTTACCCATACAAAAGTATTTCTTTAATAACTTGAACAATTTTTATCTGACCGCAACCAAATTTTCAGGAATCACAATAACTAAAGTTATTATTGTATATACCAAAATTCGACTACATCTTTATTCGATGTTTGTCAATTTGCGGTTGCGAAAGTGATCTGCATGCAAACATAACAAATGCTGTTGGAAAATAATTATAGCTCTATCTCTTATAGTCTCTGAGATCCAGTGTTTCATACGGACAGACCGACAGACGGACATGGCTAGATCGTCTTGGCTGTTGACACTGATCAAGAATAGAGCTTCGCCCAATTGAGCGATATTGGGTGATTTTAAAAATAAGAGGGTCATCTTATTAATCGTGAATTATTTTTTGGTAGCATACAAAAAATACGAAATTGTTGATCAAAGCAATTAAGTCCTGATAGCTGCAGTCGATTTTTGTCATATCAAATTGTTTCTTGAACTTTAAAAATTTTTATCTCATTGCGATTATTGCTAAACCAGCCAACGAATATAATAATAGAAAACAAACAACCACTCAGCAAAGCCTTGAATAATCCAATCAAACTTCAAATCGCTCTATTAAAAATTTTGGAGTATTATAATGAGAAACACTCACTCTTAAGACTCCAGATATAGGCTGTAAAGTTAACGCAACTCTGTGCTCTATGCTGTTGATGCTGTTACTAACATACATATGTATATGTTTTTCGGCAATTGTTGCTCTCTTCTGGGGTTATATTTATCTTAAAATCTATTTCTTTGGTGACTTCGTATTATAGCAACAAATGTTCTTTGTACTACATTGATTGCATAAACATTCATTGTTAGTATGGTAAAATCGAAGTGGTACTTATTACAGTGTTATATTACGATTTAGATTAGCAGTAGCTACCACGGTACGGGTACACTATATTTGGGATACACTATTTCTGATCGGTCCAATGGTTTTAGTACTCGGCTGCTAGTTGAGCCTTGATAATCAAATCTTAATCTCATGATCCAAGCTGGCGGTGGTGCATACAAAGTTCGAACTATGGATTGTTACTTATCCACTTCATCCGATGATCTAGACGACGTCGGGTCCGAGCTTTTCTTGATGCGGTCTTCTCTGCTTCTGACTTGTGCGTTGTCGTTCCCCTAGTCACTGCTCTTATCGTTTTTGGAATGGCCTTAGATTAGTCAGACTAGCTGTGTTTCAGCGTAATCTGGAAAGCCTTGGAGCCGTACGATATTTTGTGAGATATGCTTGGCCACTTTCTATGACCTATAATATTTGCCTGCGAGCTTGACCTTGGATATACATATGTCGATGTCATCACTTACGTCGCCGTAACAACTTCGAAAGTTTTATGTAGACGACTGGGGTTGTACTGCAGATAGCCTAAGACGTTGGTGTCCAGTAAGTCGTGGCTCACGTCTTTCTATCAAAAATGAAAGGCTGAGCTCCGAAAAGTCATACGTGTTCTAGCTCCCTTCGACATCCTCTGCGATCATAGTTTTAATTGTTTGGTCGGTAAATGTTTTTAATGGTGCGGTTGGTGAATAGTGTCCCATTGACTCATCCAAAATTGCGTCTCACTTCGGAACCGCACAGAATGCGTTCAAATTTGGTCAACTACTTTTCCGAAATCTTAGCTATTCATGCGAAACAGGCACGTAGATCAGATCCATAGCAGTATCGATGAGATATTCTGAAACGGTAAAATATGGTGAAACGAAAACTCAATTAATCTTGGCGATGGATCACCTAGAGCGGGTTGCGTTGACGTGGTACTAATACTCTTTGAAAGGACTATGGCCATTGAGTTGTATCTGTGCTTTAAATACCCGCTTCATCTCGTTTACCGCTCCGTCGAACAGAGTAATATTCGTAAGCATCTGTGTGGATTATCTGGCGTCTTAATCATTTGATCAACGCGCTTTCTGACGGATGTCCGGTTTGTACCAATGCCCACGGTAGCGACCTCAATCAGTTCTTGGGGTCTGTCTTTACTTACTTTTTCGGTGATTGCTTTTCTTGGTCGCGTTACGATGCGAACAACTTAATCGTTGGCCGTATATATACTTACATATGTGCTCAGTTTTCGGTCGGGCTAGCCACTTAGATTATGAATTTAAAGCAAATTTCAATTGGTGAAGACTTTGGTTCTATAACTAACTAGCTAATGGACTCAGTAGTACTGACCGAATTTGCAAAAAAACAGAAGAAAGGCACTTGACTGCTCCTACGGAAAATTAGCTGTCTCTATAAAGCTGTGCTCTTTCGTTGTTCTGCTTGCGCTCGTCGGCTGTCGTTGCTCTCTGAAGCTGTCAGTGACAGCAATAAAAAGCACATGTGGTGTAATAATAAAGTGTATTTAATGGACATTTTCAATTTGTCATAAATGGAAAAATACAATGAATTGATCAAATTTTTTTGATGAATCTGATTTACATCTGATTTTATCTGATGTCTACTACTACTACAAAGTGAATCCGACCTAATCCAACCCTGAAACCGATTGTGTTGTAGAGTAATTACTTCTTGTTCAATTGTATATAGACGGAATTGTCACATTTGCTCACTTTCTTGAAATTTGCATTTAAAAGTCACAACTTCAATTGCAAAAATGCAGATTTTTTGGTTAGATGAAAATCCATGACGAAAAAAAATAAACAGTTTATTTTTTTGTTAACTCTTATGGAGTAGTATGAGTAAGTTAAATGCAATTTTTAAGATATTAGTAAAATCACATGAAATTTGAGACATTTTAAGTCAATTGCAGTGACCAATATATGGCTCTGCTGATATTAGGGATTTTAAATGGGAACACTATATACCAAAATAAATGTAATTATACATGCCAAGCAGCGTTGCAAATTTAGCTATTTCCCCGCTAGATCTGTCGGTTTTCAAAAACAAAATGAGGGATAAATTGAAAACTAGCGGGAATTATAGCTATTTTAAAAACAAAACTGAATGGAACTTTAGTTTTTTAAAACACATCTGGTGCCTTCTTGTATTTTTATGTTTTACAAAGCTGCACTTTAATAACTTGCAGTATGTTGGCATAATTGACGAAATTTACTACTCAAAAATACTTAATAAATAAAAAATATTGTTTTACTAACGGTTCTTAGGGTTTTTCATATGTTACTTTAGCGTTTTTATGACCATAAGAGTTGGCAGCACTGATGCCAAGTGAAATTTAAAAGTTGGCGAGATTTTTGTAGACGACCGCAGAGAATGTGTTTAGTTTTGCTGAGCATGATAATGCTGAAAATTATAATAATTATGATTTCACAGATATGTAGTCTTATAATCAATGAATATATTTTAATTATATGTAAACGCATAAGAAAAACTGATTTTCCATTGAGTCTAAACCCTTGAATAATCTGGAGCCAATGTGAAGAAGCAATTACTTTAAACTAGCACAAAATTCAATTTGTTTTGATCAGAAGGGGAATTAATGAAGATTTAATAATATACCACTTCCGCATGTGACAAAAAATTCCAATAAAAAAATATATTTATTTTTCGTAGGAAAATATTTCCAAGGACCTTCCATAGTTGCAATAAAACAACTACATCAAAAAATCATATCCAGTTGAGAAGTTATTAATAAATGCTAACAAAAGTTACCTGGACCATAGTGCGGCTGTTGGCGCTTTTATGTGCGCATAGGCGCGTAAGAAAAAATACTAGAGAAACGGCTCTATTTAACTCAAATCGATTTATTTTCCGCATCTTAATAAATTCTAAAAACAAATAACTTCTTAGTCTACGTACTACTACGTAATTTGTGAGGGAAATCATTAACTATATATATATGGAATAAATTACAACGTGTAGCTATTGATAAGTTTATTTTGATTAGTATGCTATGTATATATGAGTTTGTAATTACAAAATTTTAGACATACTTCAGTGCAATGTGGTATGGGACCTTTGCAGTTCGCCTGAACTAGATTGGGAAGTTGAAGTTTCAACCCGCGCTTGGCCTGGTGCAATAATTGTTTCCATTCGTTGAGTAGTGTCCCGCATCACAACACTAAAGTCGGGTAAATCTGGAAGATCTAATGCTAGGTGGGCTGAAAATCTTTTATAAACCGAGTTTTTTACGCTGTCTCTTTTCGTCCTTTTTTTATTTTCCTCATACTTAAGTTGTTGTTTCAGAAAAATTGATGTTTTTATCATTTCCTGTATATTATGGAAATAGCTATCTGATTTTTCAATTGACTTTAAAGCTTGAACACCGTACTCCATGTCATAGCAATGTCCTTGCAAGCTGCTTTGTAAACTAAGTACTTCAGTTCGTTTCTCTAG